>NC_138768.1:762950219-763467719 GCF_965119305.1 Pelophylax lessonae
CCTGGCTTATTTTAATGGACACCTGTTGCAGCCCTGTGCACTGGGAGTAACCAGAGTGGAGAGGAGCAAGCAGTATCCTCATGCTGCATTGGATATTTTCCTTGCAGTTGATGCACTTGGGACCTTGGACATCAAGCAGTGAGTACCTATCACTTTGTACGATGTCACCAGTAGAAAAGCCTTAACTATTACTATAGTCTGGGATTACCCCGGACTATTATCACTTGACTACTCCTGGCTTGTACAACTGTCTTGGCTCCACTGCCTTAGTGGACTGCACACCTACCATTACCGGCATCTCATTTCAGTTCAAATTTCGGCTATAAACACCAACTTGGATGTTTGATAGACACGATCCTTCATCTATTCCAGTTCATCACTGTCACATAATCGTGCTTTACATGACTGCTCAATGGGATATGTCTATTCTTTAACTACCTCCCACCCGGGCCATAGTACATATACGGCCGGGTGGGAGCTTCCTCCTTCTGAATGGACGTTCCGGAACGTCCTTCAGAAGGAGAGAGATCGCGCCGCCGCGGGCACGCGCAGCGGCGCGATCTCGATGTGCCTGTGTCCCTAGGACACAGAGCAACGAGACTCGGCAGGAGGGCCCTGTGATTGGCCCTCCTGATCAAATGACGGCTGTGACCAATCACAGCCGTCATGTAATGTCAATACAGCCGTTGTAACGGCTTCGATCTCTTCTCCTCCTGACAGATCCTGTCAGTGAGGAGAAGATCAGAGGATCGTTTCTGCAGCCGGGGTGATCAGTGAGTATTCTAATTACTCACTGATCACAGGGGGGGTCTGTGCTGGTAATCAGATGATTGATTACCAGTGCAGCCCTGGGGGGAGGGGATGCCACTAGAGCCACCAGGGATGCCCACCCATGACCACCAGGGATGCCCACCATGGCCACCAGGGATGGGAAACAGGGCCCAGAGAGCCTGCCAGTGGTGCCCCCCTATCAGTGCTGCCCACCAATGCCATCTATCAGTGCTGCCCACCAGTGCCCGTTATTGCCATCTATCAGTGCCGCCCACCAGTGCCCATTATTGCCCACCAGTGCTGCCTATCAGTGCCCATCAGTGCCCCCCATCAGTGCCGATCAGTGCCGCCCATCAGTGCCACCCATCAGTGCCCATCAGTGCCGCCTATCAGTGCCCATCAGTGCCCATCAGTGCCGCCGATCAGTGCCCATCAGTGCTGCCTATCAGTGCCCATCAGTGTTGCCTATCAGTGCCCACCAGTGCTGCATATCAGTGCTATCTATCAGTGCCACATATCAGTGCCCATCAGTGCTGCATATCAGTGCTACCTATCAGTGCCCATCAGTGCTGCATATCAGTGCCACCCCATCAGTGCCACCCCATCAGTGCCACCCCATCAGTGTCTCCTCATCAGTGCCTGTCAGTGCGGCGTCATCAGTGCTCATCAGTGCAGGAAAAAACGTATCTATTTACAAAATTTTATAACCTAAACAAAAAAACTTTTTTTTTTTTCAAACTTTTCCTTCTTTTTTTATTTGTGCACCAAAAAAAAAAAACCTGGCGGTGATCAAATACCACCAAAATAAAGCTCTATTTGTGGGGAAAAAATGACATAAATTTGGTTTAGGTACAATGTTGCATGACCGCGCAATTGTCATTCAAAATGCAACAGCGCTAAAAGCTGAAAATTGGTCTGGGAAGGAAGGGGGTTTAAGTGCCCTGTATTGAGGTGGTTAAGCCACTGCAACATTTGAACAGTGTTTTTGTCCTTCTATTCTGTGGCTGCATTGTTCCATCCCAGCGCTTATCTTCCATTACCCATCTGTGGAGATTTCACTTTCACCATACCTAAGTTGATTACTGTTTGGTATCCACCTACTTTGTTGTCTTTTAGGGGTCATGTTACTTTGTATACCAGTTGCTTAGGTCTTATACACATGCACTGTGCTGACTTGGCTCTACTCAGTGACATTATCTGCATCCACCACGCAATTTATGGTGGTAGTAGATACTGAGCACTGCCACACGGCAACTGATGTTTACATTTCTGTATTTTCTTCCTCAATGAGTCCGGACCTCGATACATGTGATCATACTTTTAATGTTTTGTGTGTACGATGGAGGTTATCATCCATTTATATATATATATATATATATATATATATATATATATATATATCATGTTTTGATGTCTTGGATGATTTTCAATTAATAAATTATTTTTGGCTACATTACTTGGATCTCATAGGTACCTTCTTTTTATAGTCTTCCTCACAGTTTTATGCTTGTGTATATTACTGTCAGAGAGATACTGTACATTGACATTGACTTGTAAAAAAAGTAGCACAATGTATGTCAAAAACAGCAGTAAAGAGAGCTCATGTGCGGCAGTTCCGGAATGGCGGCTTAGACCGGGAGCTCCGCAATGCTCTGGTCTGTAGCGAGCCCCAGAGCCAGCGCCATCAGGGGAATCTCTCTACCACTCAGCACCCCGACTCCTATACACCCGGAGGACGGATCCTGCATGTCGGCAGGTCACAGGAGGGAGGTCTCCCAGCGACTTAACTTTACCACACCGCTGCAGGATCCAGCTAAGATAGCGGCCACAATCACAACAGCTTCTGAAGCACGAGGCAACAATGAGGTAGGGGAGACTATAGACAGTATTGCAGACATTCAGCCAGCCACACCTTAGACTTGGGCCTCCCCAGCGACCCCCGCATACAACCTACAGCCCCCATATTGCTCCCCAGCCTCCAATGAATTCCTAATCAGCAGATCTATGGAGCAAGCTCTGGGATTGCCTGGATTACAAAGCACTAACACCCAAGCTTTCTCGCATTAGCTAGGCCTCAGCTCTCCGGGACCCTATCCTGACATTTCTCTTCTTATGGCTAAATTTTCTGAAATGCTGGCAGCGGGGCTAGCTCACACAGCATCCAAAATTACCGACTCTATTAAGGCTGAACTTCACAATATTGGAACCAGAATTGAAGCCATTGAAACTACAATCGACCAAACCATGGCGAGAATTTTAGGGGACATTAAATCCCTCCGTATAAACTCCACTCCGGGCCCCGACGGTTTCTCAAACACATACTACAAATCCTTTGCGGGAACACTCTCTTCTTATCTGGTCAGGTTCTTTAACTCCATCAGAGGGGACAACCCCCTAGACAGCTCCAAAAATAAGGCCTATATAACAGTTATTCCCAAACCGGCTAAGGATCATTCCGAAGTTGGCAATTACAGGCCAGGATGACAGGGGCCTGACCAAATCAGGAGGGTAATCGACACAGGCACACTAATGAGATCGGGTTGGGACCTCCTGTTCCTACACTTACAAAAGGCCTTTGACTCTCTGTCCTGGCCCTTTCTTTTTTCCACCCTTGAAAGATGGGGCTTTGGCCCCTCTTTTCTGTCCATACTCCACTCCTTGTACTCCAACCCTTCAGCCCAAATAAGGCTGCAGGGCTTCTACTCTGAAGCCATCCCAATTCTCAGAGGTACAAGGCAAGGCTGCCCTTTATCACCACTTATATTTGCCATAGCCTTGGAATCCCTGGCAATAGCCATAAACCATCACTCTGGTATCCACGGCCTTAGATGTGGCAACGCAATACACAAATGTGCCTTATTTTCAGATGATATTCTGCTTTTTGTCACCCCCCCCCCCCAATTTCTTTACCTAATAGCTTGTCCCTCCCTAAAGACTTCAGAGCCGTATCGGGCCTAAAGATCAATATGGGCAAATCTCTGGCTGAAGAAGTCCCGCCTACCGGACGTAACGGGTACGGGGGACGCCGCATGACCCGCCAGCCATCCCGGAAGTGAGCAGGAGAGAGGCAGGGAGACGCCGACCTCAACGCCATTGATAGCTTCACTATTATGAGAGACGCATAAACCATTCTACTACAATGTGAGTGCATAAGGTTTTTTTTCTTACCGATAAAGTGTGTGCAGATTAAACAGAGAGCACTTAGATCTTCCATTACTGTTTCCCCATGCATTTATATGGTGTGGAGTGTTGTTCGCATTGGACCCATTGGAATCAATAGAGGAATATTGGAGGATCATTTTCTATTATACATGCTTGCATGCTCATAGACCCTGCAGGGTCGCCAACTGGAGGTGAGAGGCAGAGATAGTTGTGGTGATGGGATTGAGTACACCTCATGTATGTCCTTTTGCATGACTTCAAGTTGTTCCAGCACCTGGGTTTTGAGTGTAATATTAAGGACTTGCCTGTTACACCAGTTTTATCTTGAATCATTGGACTCTCTTTGATGGCCTTATTTGCACTTTATAAGAGCATTTTAGCACTATAGGAGATTTATGAAATTGCGCTGCACTTTATATTTTTATTGTTCTGGAAGGAGTGTATAGATTACCCTTTTGTGTTCAGCTGCTGATTTCACTTTATTTAGTTTTCTTTGGTTCAGCGCTGAATATTCCAATTTTGATATTAGGTAGAATTAATGCAGTCAAAATGACTCTACCCCCTATATGTTGAAATGGGAACAGGATCTGAATGCAGACTGGGACCTCACTATCTGGCACAAATGTGCAGAACGATCCTTTCAAGGGATCCATAATGTTGGGCTCATGGTGCCAATGTCAAAGTCTTGATGAGATCGTACATGGTACCTTCCTGCCTGGCAGAGATTTTTATCAACTCCTCCCCAGTCTGTTTTAGAGGCTGTGACCTGATTGGCACCCTCCTACACACTTTTTTTTTTTTTTTTGTATTTTGTATTAGGTTAACCATTACCTCTGTGTATTTCTGCATTTTTGTATTTTTGTTTTTGTGTATTGTGGTATCTGTAACATTGTAGTTGCACTGTGCTGTTCTACCACTAGTGGTCTGCTTATGGGTGGAGCCAGAGAGTGGGTGGCAACGCCTCTTCCTTTTCATTTTTATTTAAATTGCCCTTTGTTTTAGAGCCACAGGAGATCTGAAGAAGGGCTTGGCCCGAAACATGTTATCCCCTTTGATTTGTGGCCATCCATGTCTGTTTTGCCAGTAGACAGCTCACACGACGGTGTGCTGTCCCCGGACCAGTCAGGCAGCCTCTGTTCAGCACTTCCGAGTGGCGAGGCGGGCAGGCTCCAGCGAGCGCGTCCCTGTGAGTCAGCCGTGGGCGCCCGGTGACGTCATCACCCGGTGCCGCTGCAGCTGCTTGAGAGCAGAAGCGGACGCTGCCACACAGACTGATCGTCACCCATGGCTGGAGCGGTTAGCGGGGGTTGGGGTTCCTGCTCCCCCCCTCCCCCCTCTTCATCTCTCGCTCCTCTCACGGCCCTCAAGTGACTTCACCAGCAAGGCTCCCCATTTGGATTGACGTGGCCATCTCGCTCCTGGGTCCTCCTGACTTAAGTGTCTTCACCAGCAAGGCTCTCCATTTGGATAGACGTTGCCATCTTGCTCCTGGGTCCCCCCGACTTGAGGTATCACCTGACTGTTGTACTGTTGGACATCTGCTGGCATTTGTCTATTTTAGTAGCACCTTTTAACCTTTTTTAATAAATGTGTTTAATTGATTCAAGAGACTGAGCAGCATACATTGATTCTGTTATTGTGTCTGGGAGCGCCATCATACCCAATTTTTGTTGCACTACACACTTTCTGGGAGTGTCCCAAATCCGTAGCTTTTGGCACAGGATTTTCCATACTATTCGACACATCACATGTATCTCACTTCAACAATCTCCCGAATATGCCCTCAGCACACCCAATCTCTTATCTCTTCTATCTTCCTTGGAGCAAAAATCACAATTGCTAAACAGTGGAAACAACCCTCAGTCTCTTTCCACTCGGCGAAGCGTAAGATCTCCTGGATCATGACACGAGAGAAAATGTTCAGCTTATTGGAAGATTCCAGAGAAAAATTCCAGAAAATCTGGGAACCTTGGGCAACCTTCCAAAATTTGACACTATAACTCAAGGAAAACCCAGTAGGTTATGTACTGTCTGCGGCTCCTTGGATCTGTGGGACCTGGTCTCTCTCTCTCTCTCCCCTCCTGCCTCTTTGAACTCCCTACTTCCCTTCTCTCCTCTAACTCTTCTGCTCTTCCTTTTCTCTCCTCTACCCTCTCCTGTCCTTCCCTAAACTTTGTAAACTTGACAGGGCAAGTATGATGCTCATTCTCCTATACATCACTAGCTGACTCTTTGGTCAATACTATGTAAGCTAATGGTTGACTGTACAAAAGCTTTTGAGGTTGGGTCTTACACCACTAGGATGGTCTTACTCTAGCCTCTCTTTGACAGTGTGTTCTCTATTGGGCAGTCTCTTGGGACCTGGCATTTGCCTTCTGGGTTCCCGCCCTCATATTTTCAACCTTGTCTTATGTTACTTGCTTAATCATGTACTGTGCTTTATCTGCTACACACAGTCTCTCTAAGTTTTTGTTGTACTAAGACTATGTTCTTCATCTGGAATGAGATTTGAGACATTTGTAACCGAGTACCTTATTGTTTTTCTGTTACCTTTTCTTGAAAATGAATAAAAAAACCTAAGAAAGAAAAAAAAAAAAAAAAAAAAAAACAGCAGTATATACCAATCCACAAATTCACAAATCCACAAGATCAAATTCAAGCACTGCATCCTAAAAACATGATAAATATTTACATATACATGTCAGAAGCTAAACTTAAATAGTAATTTACACTTCTCAATGCATAAGCACAATAAATTGGTGGAACAGGGTGTGGAGCACCTGTACATAGTAACCAATCAGCTTCTAGCGTCAATGTATTCATTTAGGCTTTTCAAATGAAAGCTAACAGCTGACTGGTTGCCATGTAAACCTGCTTCTGATTTCATTTGCTCCTGTTTTAGAAATTCCTTTCATAAAGTCTTAGGCCTCGTACACACGCAACGATTATCGACTTCAGAAGTGATGTCATGTGCTGGTTTACTTTCCGTGTGTTTTTTCTTCTCTGAGCATGCCCAGTCTTGCTCATCAGATTTTTGTCTGCTGAAATCTGTACTGTCTGACGGAAAATCGGCCGTTGTGTTGACGGCCAACAAAAATTTTATAGCCTGCACACCAGATTTTTTTCGGCCAAAAAGTCGGAGTCGGTTGTCGAAAGCATCATACTAACAAGCCGAAAATCGGCCGATCAGACGTTGGCCGTAAATTCACGGCCAACTATCGACGCGTGTGTACGGGGCATTACAGGCTGATAATTGCAGCAGACTTTCATTTCATTGTGAATGGACTCATGCAAACAAATTAGAAGAACAGCCACTGCAGAGGATTTTTGGATGTTTGCTATCTATATAGATCACAACAATCTGTGAATTAAAAAAAGTGAGAAATAAATTCTTTGTTCACTTAAATAATACAACTTTTTTTGCGGCAACCGTATAACTGAACTGTTAACTAAACTGTGAAGAATGTAGTGTAAGATTCATTATTTGGACTGCGAATGTTGTTATGTGATTAATAAAATATTTGTGGGATTTTGTTTATTGCCACAAAAAATTTGTTTAAATATTCCCTGCATTCCTTCTATTAATTAAATCTAGCATTTTATACTGTTCACTGTTTTTGTGCAATTTTGCCTAATTTAAGTGTCCACATTTTCAACCAAATACGTTTTTCCTGTACATAAAAAGCCATGTGTAGATACAGATTTTAATTAAAATATTTTGGACAACATAAAGGCAAATGTGTCTGAGTATTATTAGGGAGACAGGGAGAAGTAACTACTTATTTAAACTAATTTAAACCTTGCTTAAATTAGTTTCAACACTTCATTATGTCCAGATGGCCATAGGTATCTGCATTGTAGAGTAAAATCTGTACGTACATTGACAGTATTTTATATTACATATTGATACCATTGAATAGATATGGTATAACTTTGAATCCAAAACCAATGAAACATGCTGTCCTTTAGTTATAACACAGTTGGTGTCATTTACAAATCTACCCACAGGAAAACACAGATCTAATTAATAGCCAACTTCCCTCATTAAAACAATTTCTCATGCATTTGGATGGCTTTTTGACATTCAAAAGACATTGAAGCAGCTGGACCTAACATTTTCCCCACTCCTCTTACATTGCAGGAGTCAAATATTAACAGAAATTAAGATCATATGGCTCATAAGATAATTAGCCAAGTCAGTGGAACCATGTTTTGTCTGTAAGTTAAAAGTAGTCATGAATCATTATTATCGGTACATCTGTTCTAAAATGAATCTAAAAAAAAGATATATCTCTTTTCAATAATATAAATTACTTTTCTGTGTTGATAGTATTTTTTATGTGCCTTGTATTGTATGTCAGGAATGGCAAGTACAACCCTTGTTTTTGTTATAAGTCCTTTTTTTGCTTCAAATGCGTTGATGGGATTATAAAGTAAAACTGTGCTGAGGGAAATATGTATTTTGCCGTTTTTGATCCTTTACGGAAATGCTACTTTCATAGCTGTCCTACTGATCCAACACGTTCATTACTGGAGATCTGAGGAGCAGGTGTTGTGACTTCACTTTCTACATGCCTATTGTGGGCCAATGAGTCAAAAAGTGTTGAAGCTGTTACTTGGGCAGCCGAACAACTAGCATTTTTAAAGGAAATAGTAGTTTACTTATATAAGCCAGGTTTCCTTTTAAGGCAGCTAAATAATGAATAAATATAGGTTTAAAGAATTATTAAACTCAAAATCAGTAATGTCAAATATTCCAGCTTACCAATCATTAGATGAAGTGGCTGCATTTGTTTTTTTTTTTGTTTTGTTTTTTGTCTTTTCCCCTCTGTTTTCACCTAGTGATCTGGCCAGTAACACACCTCCTGTTTTAGAGTGCCTCTAACCTGGATGAATGAGAACAGGGGGCACAGCAGACAGCAGCACTGTCAGTCGGAGGTGGGAGTTTACATTTACTAGCAGATTTAAATACACTAACACCTTGAAGCCAAATTCCAGGTACACTTAATCAGTTAAAGCAAACAGTTTTTCCTTTTGAGATAGATAAACAAATAAAAGCTGACCATTGTAATCACCCTGATACATCCTGAAGAAAGCTTATTCTTTTGAAAAACAACATACTTACTGGCTTGATCATCAGATGAAAAAAAAAGCCTAAAAAAGAAAACAAATGCAGCCATCATATCTAAGAATTGATAAGTTGCAATATAATACATGTTTACTTTTAGGTTTAATACTGCTTTAAGTACATGTTGCATCATTATAGACATATTCAATGAACAAAATAAAAGTTGACAAATAAAAACTGCTGCCGTCAAATTACCAAAATATGAATAATACATATATGGATCAGGTCAAATTTAGCAACTTTGAAATTTAGCAGCTTATATAAGCACCAGTTAACTTGACAATAAATCCATGCCTACTTTAATATTCTTGATATATATGATGAAACTTGGTATCAGACCCCTGCCCTTCTCACCAACTCATAAAAAAAAACTTCCCAATCTTACACAATGCTGTCACTTACGTAACGATGCCACTCTGAGCTGCGCCTGGCACAAAGATTTTCCAGCTTGTGTGACCACAATCTTGGTGCCAGCAGCCTGAGAGTGATTGTCATTGGGTTAATTAGGCAATTAACCCATTAACTGCAACCACCAACTTTAACCAAAGAGTCAGAACTTCCACAAGATTAGCAAACCCAACTATGCCTTTCTCAGCTGCACCCTGCACAAAGGTTTTCCAGCTGGTGGGACCACAGTCTAGGTGCCAGCAGCCTGAGAGCATTTGTCACTGGGTTAAGTTATTAAGCAATTAACCTTTTATCTGCCACCATTGACTTTTACTGAAGAGTCGGAACTTCAACAAGATTAGAAATAACAAATTTGAAAAATAACGCACTGTCACCACAGACAGGTATGTTTAGAGATTTGTACTATACAGTAGCGCTGTTCAGGAGACAGGGATTATTTTTAGTTTGCATTAAAAGCTTTAGAGACAATGTTTTAAAAACAAACACTTTTAAAAATAGGGTTTAATAATGAAAAGGTCAAAATGGTGCAAATAAAATATTTACAGGAAAAGGGGTGTTACAAAGAAAAAGAGACAATAAAACAAAAGAGAAATAAAAAGGAGTTGAAAATGAAGAATACTTGCAAATCCTGATTTCAGCACAGTCCAGCGAGTAAGAAAAAAAGGTACAGTGGCTCTCACAAGTCCTGTTAGGTTTTCCTCCTTGGTCTGAGGTTAATGAGAGCTGTCAAACTACTGATTATTGAAAATACCTTGCTACTACTGAAAAGGTGGCTAAAGTTTTCTCAGAAGCCCGTCTTACCACCTGTCCCCTGGATCCTGTTCCCTCACAACTTTTACGGTCACCCTCTTCTTCATCCCATGCTCCTTCACTCACATCTTAAATCTCTCCCTCTCTGCTGGCATTTTCCCCTCCCCTCCCCTCTAAAACAGCTGATCACCACGATACTTGAAAAGCCCTCACTGGACTTCACCAGCCTTAACTTACTTAAGACCCATCTCCTGGCTCCAGTTTACCTCTAAACCTTTAGAACAATTAGTCTCCAACTGTCTGAGCTCCTACCTCACCGACAACAATATTCTTGGCCCCTTACTGTCTGGCTTTCACTCGCAGTACTCCACTGAAACTACCCTACTAAAATTTGCTAATGATTTACTAACTGCTAAAACCAATGGCCATTTCTCTATGCATCTCCTACCAGACCTCTCTGCAGCCTTTGAGAATGTTGACTATCCTATCCTCCTCAAAACATTCCACTCTCTTGGCCTTCAAGACTCTGCTCACGGGTCAATTGGGTTTCCTTGATGACATTTTTCACTCCACCTCCCACCTGTGGCAACCGTTCAGGGTGGTGGGTGGTGATTTTAACCTCATCATGTCTCCGCTTAGAGACTGTCAATCACTGCATAATGACACGCCCTCACAACAGCTCCAATCCCAGGCTAACGCATTCCGTAGATGTGTTTGATTCCTGGCGAATCAAGCATCCTGTTCACAAACAGTTTTCTTTATATTCAGCTGCACATAAAATGCACTCTAGGCTAGATCATTTTTTCATCCCTACTCCACTTATGACATTCTCCCCATCTCCTGGTCGGACCATGCCCAAATCATGATGGAGGTTTCCTTGACCTCCTCACAACCCAAAGCATGTCATTGGAGTCTGAATGATCGTCTTTTCCAATCTCAGGAGATCTGGGATAGACTGACCCGGAACCTGCAGGAGTTTTTTGATTTGAATGCGGGTTCTGTGGAGGAGGTGTCAACTTTGTAGGAATATCACAAGGCTTTGTATAGCAGAGGGCTCCCGTCTGAAGAAACAGACGGAGGGCCTGTGATCTTCTCTTCTGGCCGACCTTCGGGCAGCGGAGTCCCGGCTTGTGAAATCCCCCACTGTGTCCTCCCTCCGCAAAGTAGTGGGTCTCAGGGATAGACTTGGAACTGTCCAAAATGGCTAAGTCCTTGACATGGTCACGTCAGCGTTTTTACGAGTACTCCAACAAACCTCATAGGATGCTGGTTAATCAGCTCCGTTACCGGCCTTTTCATTCGGTCCCGGATCTCCTGGTCTGAGCAGACGGTACCCCAACTCATTGTCCCTACAACATGGCTGAGGAGTTCGGTGATTTTTATAGTAAATTGTTGTCAGAATTAATAATAAATTAATAATATCTCGCTGGGCCGCCTCCATTATGTCAGAAATTAATAATATCTCGCTGGGCCGCCTCCATTATGTCAGAAATTAATAATATCTCGCTGGGCCGCCTCCATTATGTCAGAATGTTTATACTGCTCTGAATATAACAGTGTCTATTTATGTCAATACGCAAAGATCTGTGCAAAAGGAGAATCTCCACTTACTTCCACAAATCAATATATAGCGAATACTTTTTATTGATTAATTTCTTTTTAAAAGCATATACCAATCTTAGTGAAAACAGTCTACAGTATGGAATATATATAAGAATATTTATTCACCAGACATGTAATCACAATAAATGATCAAACTTGAGATGACACAAAAAACAAACTTCAAACTTTACAAAAATACTAACTTCAAACAATAAATGCAATGTGATTTGTAGCTCAATAATGAAAGTAAAAATAAAGCAAGATTACGTTTTTTCCCAGATGTAGTAGCATAAACCATAGATAAGTATACTATACAATCAGACCACAATTGTCTGCGCAATGCACAGCCTGATAGTCACTCCACTGCAGATGAAGCGAGAATAGGCTATGCAAAACGCCAATATGCGCTAAATCTGATATTAATAAAAATGTTATAAAAACAAAAATCAGCTCTTTAGAGAAAAATCTACATATGGTTTATACGGCTGGGATTGTACTCTCGTTACCCTTTAGCATGAAATGTAAAACATTTAAGGAAGTACATAAACAATATTGAATAATAATCAAATAATTAGCAAGGCATATTTACCATATTTAAAATGGATGCTAGCTTAGAACGGTCGTTACCAGAGTCCTTAAGATGGCTGCATTTCCAAGATGGTGGCCAGGTAGGGAGGAGTTTCGTTTGGCGTCCCTCAAAGTTTCAGATACATGATGGAGCAAGATGGAGTCTGTGTAGATGAGTCTATGCATGGCTGTAGTAGCGTGTGTGTTGTATGTGTGATGTATATTATGTAATGTGTCATGTGTGATGTGTCCTGTCTCATCTGGGCTTTTTCTTTTTATATGGTATAGAACAAAGGACTAATAAAATTACCATAAGTTAAACCCAGAGGGAGTAACATGATCCCCATTGATTGGAACATCTTATTCATTAACTGGTGATGTCATAGGGTGACACCTCTTGGTCAACCAGTATATTAAAATTAAATCTATAGGATTTCTCCATTTAAGAATATTATAAAACAACATAAAATGTAACCATGCTCTCATCTATTACATGTCCATTTAATATCCACCAGGTATCTGAATAAAGATTAAATCTGGTAACACCATCTTAATATTTAATATATCGTATTTAATATATATATCTATATATCTTGGAAATTACTTTTTAACCTAAGACTTCAACTAGTAGCAGTCAGTCACCAGAGATGGCAATATTGCATTGCTCTTAACTTCAACATATAGCAATATGGCAGCATTATTTATCTTCAAATAAACTTTGAACCTTATATTGACAAAGAGCTTACAATCCAGACCTCCTAGACTAGACAGCTGGCAAGGCCAGAAAAGTTTTATGATGCTTTACCACTTACAAGAGCTTATTTACTGAAGCCTTACTAAACATGCAGTGATGAGTCATCAAAATCAGTAAAGTTAGAATTTAGCAAAATATATGAAACAATTATAATATATAACGTTTTCTACATATCTATGTATGTTAGTTAGATATATATTTCATTGTTAATATTATGTTACATATAAGATTATAATATATCTTTAAATCTTATTTTTACATAGGTTTAAGCATAGAAAATACTAACTAAGGTTTTATGATTCCACACACAGATAAGATTACCTTGGAATAGCGTCTTAGACTTATATCTAAGGAAAGTCAACATACTATTCATTTATTACCTTAGGTCAACACAGCATGTCTGGATAAACCTTTTCCTAAAAGGAGGTTTGGACTTTTAGTGACCTTCTACAACATGGATGCCACTGCTCAGCATTTCTATGTAAACCAGAATATCTATATATGACTATGCCAAAATTCAATTTTTCTTTTATTTACTCTACCCAATAAGCCTGACGTTGTATAAATGCCTTACCCCTGAACATCGGTTCACTTTTACCCAAGAAAATGTTGAAGCTTTTTTTTCAGGACCTGTCTCTCCCCAAACTCTCAGCTGCTGATCTCTTGAAGCTAAACGCAGATATCTCCTTTGACGAACTTGCCTCTACGGTGAAACATTTGCCTTCTCATAAGGCTCTGGGCCCGGATTGTCTACCCTATCTCTATTATAAATCCTTTCTGCCCACCATTGCTCCACCGTCCTTGAGCTCTATGCCTCTCTGTTGGAAGGCAAGATCCCTTACCCCCAATTTACTCACTCCTATATCTCGGTCATCCCCAAACCGGGGAAAGATGCTTCCCTTCCTGATAATTATAGACCAATAGCACTGTTAAACTCTGACTATAAAAGTTTTACTAAAATCCTAGCTAATAGACTCGCTAATGTTGTCCCCAAACTTGTAGACCGGGATCAGGTGGGGATTGTTCAATCGCGCCATGCTGGTGATAACACTAGGCGCACGTGGACCTGATTGACCTTCTCGATCTATTCCCCCGTCCAACGGTGGTTCTCAGTTTAGACGCTCAAAAGGCCTTTGAACGTCTCAGCTGGCCCTATCTTTTTTCTACTTTACAAAGATTTGGCCTGAAGGGCCCGTTCTACAGCGCCATCAAGGCTCTTTATGCCCCAGTCACTGCTCAGGTAAGATTGTCCTCTGCCTTTGTGTCGCCTCGGTTCTCCATGTCCAATGGCACCCGTAAAGGGTGTCCTTTATCTCCTCTGCTTTTTATTTTGTGCCTGGAGCCCTTGGCTGCGGCCATTCACTCCCACCCGGATATTACGGGGGTCCTGATGTGACACAGAGAATATAAGCTTTCCTTGTTTGCAGATGACATCTTGCTGACCTTGACTAATCCTCTGGTGTCCTTGCCTTCCTTGCACTCGGTGTTGTCATCTTTTAGTGCTATCTCGGGCTATAAGATCAACACCTCCAAGACTGAAGCCAGGCCCCTACATGTCCCCATGGACCTGCTGTCCCAACTGCAAAGTTCGTACCCCTATCGATGGTGTCCCACTGCCCTTAAGTATTTGGGGGTCCATCTGACTCCTTCCCACTCTATGCTATATAATGCTAATTATGTCCCTTTGTTTGGTGAAATCTCTAAATCCCTTAGACAGTGGATGGGTCTACCGTTGTCACTCTTGGGACGTGTTAATGTGTTAAAAATGTCCATTCTACCTAAATTACTTTACTTATTTGATACCCTCCCGGTAGCGATCCCCCTGGCCCAACTTAAAATGTTGCAGAGGTCTTTTCTTAACTTCATCTGGAAATATGGTACTCATAGGTTAGCTGCTGCAGTGGTGTTTTCCCCGAGGAGGAGGGGGGTCTTGGTGCTCCTGACCGTAAATAAATACTATTATGCCTCTCACCTCCGTGTGGCGGCCTCCTGGTCTTCCCTGGTGGCTCCCAACCGGTGGTCAGAGATTGAGCGGGATGCGATCTTCCCGGTCCACCCTTGCTCCCTCCTGTGGTCGCCTGTTTTACATACTGATAGGCTGCTAAGGGAGATGTGTCTGGCTCCCATGAAGGTCACCATGGAGGTTTGGCGCAGGTGTTTTCTTAGGTTCTCTCTCTCTTCTCCATGTCCCCCTTTGACCAGTGTCCTGTTTAACCCTTTGATTCTGGATGGTCTTCAGATCGGTAGAGTATGGTCTTGGACCCATGCCCCTCTTTTTCAACTTCGCAATCTAGTCCATCCGGTGTCTCGCACCTTTTTCTCTTTTGAAACGCTGCAAGCTAAATTTGCACTTCCCAAACAGACCTTTTATTTCTATCTTTAGGTGCGCCATTTTTTTAGGTCCCTATCGCCCTCTCTGTCCTTAGAGCGGCTGTCCACATTTGAGGACATTTAGCATCCACCATTTATAACATTCTTCACAATGCCATTCCTCTGACTGAAGACTATCATCCCTATATGAAAAAATGGTTCAAGATCTTGCAACGTCCAATTCCTCTACCTTTTATGGAGCAAGATCTGGACCTCTGCTTTTAAAGCATCCAGATGTGTGGTGCAGAGAGAGACCACCTTGAAAATTATTCTTTTTTGGTATCGTACCCCAGCTCATCTCCACAAAATTAATCCTGCTAGTTCTGCTCTGTGCTGGCGATGGGGGGTCAGGGTGGGCACTTTGTTTCACATTTTTTGGCAATGTACTGATATTCAACCCTTCTGGAACATGGTTATGTCATTAAGTTAAAAACAAGACCTGTGCGCTAAAACGGGGTAAACGACACCCTAAATCACAAAGACAATCGTGGAACACCACAGAGAAAGCTGCTGATTTGGCAGTGTCACCACATATCCAAGTATTATTCAAAAAGTAGAAATCAGCGCTCTCCTCTTAAAGTGAGCCACTCTAATTATTTAAATGACGGTAATACAACTGAAGGTTCTCAAAAAAACTGCTGATGCATAAACAACGTAAATTAATCTAAAATCAATATCCTTGAAACCCAGCTCACTAATGGAGACAATAGAGATAAAATAATTCTTCTATTCTAATAAGTCACAAAGCACGGAGGTGTTGCAGATACAATGGGACGAAATTCCCAATAAAATTATTATTTGAAAACAAATGTGAAACTAAGTGAGTGAAGTGAATGAGAAAAAGTTGATGTCAAAAAGTACGTAAAGGTAGTTGACTGATATTAAATAAAATAAAAAAATTGATCAATGACCCTGTGGAACATAAATAAGTAGGCAAATCAGAATATAAATATTCAAAAAAATCAATACAGTTTAACCAATTAATATTATGATGATTTCAAAGTGCAATGGTGCTAAATAAGGAGCATAATGTCCATCATTCCTTCTAAGAAAAAGGTTCTTGTGATGAAAAGTGCAAAGTGCTCAGGAAATTCAAAACAAGAAGAAGAAATCCAAGTGAATAATCAAGGTGCATTCAGACTTCAAATTATAGTAGGTAAATGTGCATTCAGACTTCCAATTCAGGCCAGGTAAATGTGCACAGGTGAGCATGCAATCCGACACCGAATGCAATGGCCGCTCACCTCAAACACACTCGGAGCGAGCGTTTATACGATGTATTACTTAGACTCCTCTCCAGCCTCTTAATCTTCAGTATATAATTTGGTATATCTCCACTATTACAAATTCAGTATTGTAAACGGCAATAAAATGATCCCGGCTTTTACCCCTTTGAAAAAGCTACGGGCTGTTGTAGCGCAACGCGTCAGGGACAAGCCGTGCCTACGTCACTTCCGGTTTTCGGCTGAGACCGGAAGCATCGGAACTCGCCGCATCGGCGGCTGCTGTACTTTGTTTGCTTCTCGCTGACATATCATCTACTGTCTAGTAAGTGTTTAGTACTTATTTACCAATAAATTTATACCCTGAAATGCTACACTATGAGAGTTTCCATTCCTTGAGCACCTGACAGATGCATGGAGTGATTGGCAAGCCGGGATCATTTTATTGCCGTTTACAATACTGAATTTGTAATAGTGGAGATATACCGAATTATATACTGAAGATTAACCACTTTACGACCGGCGCACGACGATCTACGTCGGCACTCAGCCCCGGCCAGGCAAACTGACGTAGGCCTACGTCAGCACAATTTGCCGGCCCTGTGCGCGCTCCCGCGCGTCCCCGCCGCCGATGATGACTCGATTGGGTTCAGAACCGATCAGTCATCAGGTCCAGGCCAATCATTTTTGGTCTGGACCTGTTGATCGGTCCTGCCCAATCAGATCATCCTCTAAGCCTGTGAAATGTAAACACAGGCTTAGAGGAGATGTGCCCTCCCCCCACAACGGTCTTTTTGGATCCAGCGTGAGAGGAGAGCACATCTTACTGTGAGTATTGCACCAAGCACACCCACACACAGTTAGATAGGCACATTTCACCCCCGATCGCCCCCCCAATTAACCCCTACAGCACCTGACACAACACACACTATATACAGCATATAGCATATACCTATAT
Organism: Pelophylax lessonae; assembly: GCF_965119305.1. NCBI lineage: Eukaryota > Metazoa > Chordata > Amphibia > Anura > Ranidae > Pelophylax > Pelophylax lessonae. The sequence goes on from NC_138768.1 coordinate 762,967,913, forward strand.
ACCTGTATAAGTGTGATTTGTGAACAGGTGTAGCCCTTGCGACCCCCCCTTTTCCACTCAAATTACCCCCCACCCCCCCTAATAAAGATTTAACCCACTGATCTCCCCTGACCCCCCCCTGATCACCGCCGTTAACCCCTACACCCTCTGTCACATCAGCACTAATACAAACGCAATATACGGTGTTATTGTATTTTTGTATTAGTGTCATTGTGATCAGAATTAGCGCAGGCGACTAAGTTTCTGTCCCAAGAAGGTTTAGGGTCCCCGCCACCCGCCCAATAAAGATTTAAGCCCCTGACCCCCCCCTGATCACCCCTACACCCCCTGCCATAACACACACCGTATACAGTATATAGCATTTTGCTATATACCCGTATAAGTGTGATTTGTGGTCAGGTCTAGCGCTTGCGACCCCCCTTTTTCCACTTGAATTACCCGCCACCCCCCCCTAATAAAGATTTAAGCCCCTGATCCCACCTGATCCCCCCCTGATCACCGCTAGTTAACCCCTACACCCTCTGTCACATCAGCACTAATACAAACGTAATATACTGTGTTTTTGTATTTTTGTATTAGTGTGATTGTGATCAGAATTAGCGCAGGCGACTAAGTTTGTGTCCCAAGGAGGTTTAGGGTCCCCGCCACCCGCCCAATAAAGATTTAATCCCCTGATCCCCTCCTGATCACCCCTACACCCCCTGCCACAACGCACACTGTATACAGTATATAGCATTTTCTATATACCCGTATAAGTGTGACTTGTGACCAGGTTTAGCGCTTGCCACCGTTCCTTTTATCCTTAGGATACCCGCCAGTCCCTTCCAATAAAGATTTAAACCCCTGATCCCCCCCTGATCACATCCCGTTAACCCCTACACCCTCTGTCACATTAGCACTAATACACACATAATATACTGTTTTTACTGTATTTTGTATTGGTGTCATTGTGACTTGAGGTTGCGCTAGCTAGCTAGTTTCTTTCCCAAAGGAGGTTTAGGGTCCCCGCCACCCCCCCCCCCCCCAGATCCCCAGCGCATAGTTTAGAAGTAACCCCTTGATTGCCACACACGCACACGCACGCACGCACGCACGCACGTACCTACACTTCCATTTCTAGTATAGTGTTTGAACAGATCAATATCTGATCTGATCAGAACTATACTAGCGCCCCCATAGTTTAGGGTTCCCAAAACGCGGTGTTTGCACGATCAGTACTGATTCCGGCCAGCACCTGCGTTTAACCCTTTCACCCAGGCAAGTGTAGTAATCAATAGATTACTGTCACTTGCAAAAAAACACAAGACACAAAACCGCTGTGTTAGCAGAGTCAGGCCTGATCCCTGCTAGCATTAGCAGTTTTTTTTGTAGCGCTTGAAATAATCTTCGACAACCAGGTGCTTTTATTACCTGTGAGTCGCATCACTGTACGAGTAAATTTAGTTACCAAAATGACCAAACGTTCGTACAGGGATGAAGAGCTTCTCAGTTATATGCTGACCGAGTCATCTGATAGCGAAGGGGAAGCTACAATGACCGAATTAGTGTCAGTATATGAACCTGATGACGGCAGCGGCTCCCTGACAGATAGCTCCGACGACAGATGGGTCCCTGTTAGACCCAGGCGTACCCGACCCCATTCTGAAGTTGTTGTGATGCAGGAATCGCAGGGTGCTCGTATGGAGCAGAGTGTGGGTACTAGTGCCGCTCATCCTTCTGGCGACCTGGCAAGCGCCAGCGGCCTAGTACAACCTGGACCTAGTACAACCAGCACTGCAGTAAGACCTGGTGACGTGGCGAGTCCCCTAAGTGCAGTTGAAGCTGGTGCGGTGGCTAGCACAAGTAGTGGCCCGCGGCCACCGCGTATTCGAAGACAGGCCCGTAGAGCCCATAGTGCCCTCCCTGATGCGCTGGCATTTCCTAATTGGCAACCCACTGATACTACAGCGCCAGTACTTCCCCCATTCACCGCCCAACCTGGAATCCACGTGGAGACAGCTGGTTTTACGCCCCTGAACTTTTTTGAGCTGTTCTTCACGGAAGATCTTTACAGATCTATTGTGGATCAATCAAATTTATATGCACAACAGTTCATCGCCGCCAACCCAAATTCACACCTTGCCAGACAATTCGGCTGGAAACCTATAACGGTTTCCGAATTTAAGATCTTTCTGGGCCTTTCCCTTCACATGGGCATAACTAAACAGAGTGAATTGCGGCTATATTGGTCCACTAGCCCAGTTCACCATATGCGCATGTACTCTGCCTCTATGTCCAGGACGAGATACGAGCAAATTCTGCGATTTATGCATTTCAGCGACAATGAACTCTGTCGTCCTCGGGGAGACCCTGCATACGATCGGCTCCACAAAATTTGGCCCCTCATAGACCACTTCAATCAGCGGTTTGCAGCCTTGTTTACCCCCGAACAAGTTGTCTGCGTTGACGAGTCCCTGATTAAATTTACTGGCCGCCTTGCTATGAAACAGTACCTCCCCAGCAAGCGTGCCAAGTACGGGGTCAAACTGTATAAATTGTGTGACAGGGCCACAGGCTATACAGTTAGTTTCCGGGTCTATGAGGGAAAAGATAGCTGTGTGGAGCCCCCCAACTGCCCAGACTACATAGGGAGCAGCGGTAAGATCGTTTGGGACTTGGTGTCACCCTTATCCGGAAAGGGGTACCATTTGTACGTGGACAACTTTTATACAAGCGTGCCACTATTTAGTCACCTTCTCGATTTACAAATTGGCGCATGTGGCACCGTGCGACCTAATCGCCGGGGCTTCCCCCAACGGCTTGTAGATTCCCGTCTTAGTCGGGGGGCGAGAGCCTGCTTGAAAATGGACAAATTACTTGCGGTGAAGTGGAAGGATACACGGGATGTTTATGTTCTGTCCTCCCTTCACCCAGACACGACGATCCAAATTCCTACGGCAACTGGCGTTATGGAGAAACCCCTCTGTGTCCACGAATATAACCTTAACATGGGAGGGGTGGACCTTAACGACCAGCTTTTGGCGCCGTATTTAGTTGCCCGTAAAGCCAGACGCTGGTACAAAAAAGTGTCTGTTTACCTATACCAATTGGCTATGCTGAACGCCTTTGTCCTATACAGGGCGTCAGGACGAACTGGATCTTTCCGGGAATTCCAGGAAGAGATCATCCTTGCCTACCTGTACCCAGGAGGCATGCCTGCCCAACTTCCCCTTCCAGATGCAGTGAGCCGGCTGCATGAGAGGCATTTTTCACATGTCCTCCCGAGTACCCCTACCCAAAGATGGCCCCAAAGAAGATGTCGTGTCTGTAGCAAGCGCGGATTTAGGCGTGACACCCGTTATTATTGTCCCAAATGTCCTGACCAACCTGGTCTCTGCATCGGGGAATGTTTCGAGCGCTACCATACACTAGTGGATTATTAGCGTAGGGTACAGCACGACACAGTGTAGGGCACATAAACACAGGGTCTCGAAGGATGTTGGATGTCCATCGACATTTTGAGAGACCCAAGCTGGAAGAGAAGATCGCAGATGATCGCAGTCCCTCCCAAATCAAGAAGTAAAGGAACAGTTAGAAAGAAAAATAAAAGGATCCAAAAACTGTTGTGGTGTCAGTAATTTTATATGTCCTTCTACTCCTTCCTACTATACTTTTTTTCAATGTCCTTTGTTTGTTTTTTCATTCTTTTGTGACCTGTTTCTCTTGCAGGTCCCTCGTCAGCTACCACGCATTGATTTTATATATTCTGACACAAACAGCGTTTGCGCTCAGCATATATGGATACCTTTGCTGATAGCAGCTGTGGTGATTTTCTGATTTCAGCACTGCAGTTAAAATCCTATTTTGGTATACGTGGATAGCGCCGTGTATACCCATCATTAAATTCAGTGGGTGGTTGTTTGGGCGGTTAATGATGAAGATCCAAAAACTGTTGTTGTCAGTCATTTTATATGTCCTTCTACTCCTTCCTACTATACTTTTTTTCAATGTCCTTTGTTTGTTTTTTCATTCTTTTGTGACCTGTTTCTCTTGCAGGTCCCTCGTCGGCTACCACGCATTGATTTTATATATTCTGACACAAACAGCGTTTGCGCTCAGCATATATGGATACCTTTGCTGATAGCAGCTGTGGTGATTTTCTGATTTCAGCACTGCAGTTAAAATCCTATTTTGGTATACGTGGATAGCGCCGTGTATACCCATCATTAAATTCAGTGGGTGGTTGTTTGGGCGGTTAATGATGAAGATCCAAAAACTGTTTTTGTCAGTCATTTTATATGTCCTTCTACTCCTTCCTACTATACTTTTTTTCAATGTCCTTTGTTTGTTTTTTCATTCTTTTGTGACCTGTTTCTCTTGCAGGTCCCTCGTCGGCTACCACGCATTGATTTTATATATTCTGACACAAACAGCGTTTGCGCTCAGCATATATGGATACCTTTGCTGATAGCAGCTGTGGTGATTTTCTGATTTCAGCACTGCAGTTAAAATCCTATTTTGGTATACGTGGATAGTGTCGTGTATACCCATCATTAAATTCAGTGGGTGGTTGTTTGGGCGGTTAATGATGAGTAATACTACGCATTATTCCTGTGCTGATTTCTGATAGGTTCTCTTTTTTTCCGTTCAGCCCACAGGCTGCATGAAAAAAAAAAAAACCTATATGCCAAACAAGGACCAGCAATGTACTGGTACGTTGCTGGACTTTGAGTGGTTATACCAGGATGATGCCTGCAGATTTAGGCATCATCTTGGTATCGTTTTTTACAGCCAGCGGTCGGCTTACATGTAAAAGCAATTCTAGCAGGTAATTGGCCGCTAGACTGCTTTTACATGCAGTGGGAGGGGCCTCCCCCCCCCCCACCGCCGCCTTCCGCAGCCTTCCATGGTTTTTCTCGGGCTCTCCTGTCCCACCGGTTAACCCGAGAGTGCAGCCGGTGGTTCAATTATCTAACCATAGAGCTAATTGGAGATGAGAATGGCTCCAATCATCTCTATGGCCTAAGATGCCGGAGGCTACGAGCATTTTATGACTTCTGTTTCGCCAGAAATAAACAGGGCCATTGGGAAATTGGGAAAGTATTTTATCACACCAATTTTGGTGTGGTCAGATGCGTTAAGGTCAGAGGAGAGATCTAGAGTCTAAAAGACCCCAATTTTTTTAAAAAAGAGTACCTGTCACTACAGATTGCTATCATAGGGGATATTTAAATTCACTATGATAACAATAAAAAATGATTTAAAAAAAAAAAAATTAAAGGAAAGGTGTCAAAATAACATAAAAAAGCAAAAGAAAAAAGAAAAAAAAAAAAAAATTGAGCCCCCCCCCTTACCCCCGGTGCTTGCGCGCAATGGCGCACGCAAGCGGTGGTCTAGTGTCATATGTAAACCACAATTGCAGCATGCATGTGAGGTATCGCCGCGATCGCCAGATCGAGTGCAGTAATTCTTGCAGTAGACCTCCTCTGTAAGTCTAAAGTGGTAACCTGTAGAGACTTTTAAAGGTTTTCAAAAATGTACATACGTTTTTGTCGCTGCGCAGGCATGCGCAATTTTTAAAGCATGTCATGTTAGGTGTCTATGAACTCGGCATAAGATCATCTTTTAAATTTTACCAAAAAAATTGGAATTATATAGTGTATTTGTGCAATAAATTAAAAAAAATGTATTTTTTTCGCAAAAATTGCGTTTGGAAAATCTTTGCGCAAATACCGTGTGACAAAAAAATTTGCAACATCCACCATTTTATTCTATAGGGCCTCTGCTTTAAAAAAATATATAATGTTTGGGGGTTCAAAGTAATTTTCTAGTAAAAAAAAAATATTTTTTCATGTAAACAAAAAGGCACAGAAAAGGCTTGGTTTTCAAGTGGTTAGAAGAGTGGGTGATGTGTGGATAAGATTGAGTATAAAATGCCGGAACTGTTCAAACACCCCCCTAATGACCCCTTTTTGAAAAGTAGACACCCAAAGCTTTTTTCTGAGAGGCATGGTGAGTCCATGGAGTATTTTATATTTTGCCACAAGTTTCGGGAAAATTATTATTTTTTTTTTTTTTGTTGTTTTTTTACAGAAAGTTGTCACTAAATGATATATTGCTCATGCATGCCATGGGAATATGTGAAATGACACCCCAAAATACATTCTTTTGCTTCTCCTGAGTACAGGGATACCACATGTGTGAGACTTTTTGGGAGCCTAGCTGTGTACGCGCCCCCGAAAACCAATCCACATCTTCAGGTTTTCTAATGGCGTAAATTGCTGATTTTACCCCTGACTACCTGTCACAGTTTCAGAGGCCCTGAAATTTCAAGATGGCACAAAACCCCCCCAAATGACCCCATTTTGCAAAGTAGACACTCCAAGCTACTGGCTGAGAAGTATGGTGAGTCCATGGAATAGTTTATATTTTGCCACAAGTTTCGAGGAAAAAAAAATTTTTTATTTTTTTTTATTTTTTTACACAAAGTTGTCAGTAAATGATATATTGCTCACACAGGCCATGGGTATATGTGAAATGACACCCCAAAATACATTCTGCTGCTTCTCCTGAGTACAATGATACCCCATGTGTGAGACTTTTTGCCAGTCTAGCCGCGTACAGGACCCGGAAAACCAATGCGCACCTTTAGGCTTTCTAAGGGCGTAAATTGTTGATCTCACTCCTTACTACCTATCACAGTTTTGAAGTCCATAAAAAGCCAAGATTGCACAAACCCCCCCCCCAAATGACCCCATTTTGCAAAGTAGACACTCCAATCTATTTGCTGAGAGGCATGGTGAGTATTTTGCAGCTCTAATTTTTTTTGGAAAATGAAGAAAAAACAGGAAAATGCATTTTTTTTCCTCTTTTTTCAATTTCCAAAACTTTGTGACAAAAAGTGAGATCTGCAAAACACTCAACATGCCTCTCTGCAAATAGCTCAGGGTGTCTACTTTCCGAAAAGGGGTCATTTGGGGGGGGGTTGTGCTGTCTTGGCATTTCATGGCCTCCAAAACTGTGATAGGTAGTCAGGAGTGAAATCAACAATTTACGCCCTTGGAAAGCCTGAAGGCGATGATTGGTTTTCGGGGTCCTGTACTCGGCTAGACTGCAAAAAAGTCTCACACATGGGGTATCCCTATACTCAGGAGAAGCAGCAGAATGTATTTTGGGGTGTCAGTTCACATATACCCATGGCATGTGTGAGCAATATATCATTTACTGACAACTTTGTGTAAAAAAAAAATATATATATATATATATATTTCCCGGAACTTGTGGCAAAATATAAAATATTCCATGGACTCACCATGCCTCTCAGCAAATAGCTTGGGGTGTCTACTTTCCAAAATGGGGTCATTTGGGGGGGTTTTGTGCTATCTTGGAATTTTAGGGCCTCCGAAACTGTGATAGGTAGTCAGGAGTGAAATCAACAATTTACGCCCTTGGAAAGCCTGAAAGTGGGGACTGGTTTTCGGGGACCTGTACTCGGCTAGACTGCAAAAAAGTCTCACACATGGGGTATCCCTGTACTCAGGAGAAGCAGCAGAATGTATTTTGGGGTGTCATTTCACATATACCCATGGCATGTGTGAGCAATATTTCATTTACTGACAACTTTGTGAAAAAAAAAAAAAATATATATATATATATATTTCCCGGAACTTGTGGCAAAATATAAAATATTCCATGGACTCACCATGCCTCTCAGCAAATAGCTTGGGGTGTCTACTTTCCAAAATGGGGTCATTTGGGGGGGTTTTGTGCTATCTTGGAATTTTAGGGCCTCTGAAACTGTGATAGGTAGTCAGGAGTGAAATCAACAATTTACGCCCTTGGAAAGCCTGAAAGCGGGGACTGGTTTTCGGGGACCTGTACTCGGCTAGACTGCAAAAAAGTCTCACACATGGGGTATCCCTGTACTCAGGAGAAGCAGCAGAATGTATTTTGGGGTGTCATTTCACATATACCCATGGCATGTGTGAGCAATATTTCATTTACTGACAACTTTGTGAAAAAAAAAAAAAAAATATATATATATATATGTATTTCCCGGAACTTGTGGCAGAATATAAAATATTCCATGGACTCACCATGCCTCTCAGCAAATAGCTTGGGGTGTCTACTTTCCAAAATGGGGTCATTTGGGGGGGGTTTGTGCTATCTTGGAATTTTAGGGCCTCCGAAACTGTGACAGGTAGTGCAGAGGTGACATGCACAATTTACGCCATTAGAAAACCTGGGAGTGTTGATTGGTTTTCGCGGTCCTGTACACAGCTAGGCTCCCAAAAAGTCTCACACATGGGGCATCCCCATACTCAGGAGAAGTGGCAGAATGTATTTTGGGGTGTAATTCCACATATACCCATGTCATGTGTGAGAATTTTATCTTTTAGTGACAACGTTGTGTAAAAAAAAAAAATAAAAAAAAAAAATAGTAATATTCCCAAAACTTGTGGTAAAATATAAAATATTCCATGGACTCACCATGCCTCTTAGCAAACAGCTTGGGGTGTCTACTTTCCAAAATGGGGTCATTTGGGGGGGTTTTGTGGTATCTTGACATTTCAGGGCCTCCTAAACCGTTAGAGGTAGTGAGAAAATGCAATGAAAAATGTACGCCCTTTGAAATTCTGATGGTGGGGATTTGTTTTTGTGGTCCCGTACACAGCTAGGCTCCCAAAAAGTCCCACATATGTGGTATCCCTGTACTCAGGAGAAGCAGCAGAATATATTTTGGGGTGTAATTACACATATACCCATGGCATGTGTGAGCAATATATCATTTCAATGACAACTTTGTGTAAAAAAAAAAAAAAAAAAAAATTTTTGGTCATTTTTCAAACACCTGTGACAAAAAAATGAAATATTCAATGAGCTCAACATGCCTCTCAGAACATTCCTTAGGATGTCTACTTTCCAAAAAGTGGTAGTTTGGGGGGGTTTTGTACTGCCCTGCCATTTTAGCACTTCATGAAATAAGATAGGCAGTCAAAAATTAAAGCTGCGTAAATTTCTGTATTTACACCATAGTTTGTAGACGCTATAACTTTTGCGCAAACCAATAAAAATACGCTCATTGAATTTTTTTTTGTCAAAGACATGTAGCTAAATATATTTTGGCCAAAAAAAAATACATAAATTGAGTATATTGGATATTTTTTAAAAGACAAAGTTGAAAATGTCATTTTTTCGCAAAATTTTCGCTCTTTTTTTATTAATATCGCAAAAAATAAAAAGCGCAGAGGTGATCAAATACCACCAAAAGAAAGCTCTGTTTGTGGGAAAAAAAGGACGTAAATTTCGTTTGGGTACCACATTGCATGACCGCACAATTGTCAGTTAAAGTCACGCAGTGCCGAGTCGTAAAATACCCCCTGGTCGGAATGGGGGTAAAATCTTCCGGGGCTTAAGTGGTTAAGAGGCTGGAGAGGAGTCTAAGTAATACATCGTATAAACGCTCGCTCCGAGTGTGTTTGAGGTGAGCGGCCATTGCATTCGGTGTCGGATTGCATGCTCACCTGTGCACATTTACCTGGCCTGAATTGGAAGTCTGAATGCACATTTACCTACTATAATTTGAAGTCTGAATGCACCTTGATTATTCACTTGGATTTCTTCTTCTTGTTTTGAATTTCCTGAGCACTTTGCACTTTTCATCACAAAAACTTTTTTCTTAGAAGGAATGATGGACATTATGCACCTTATTTAGCACCATTGCACTTTGAATTCATCATAATATTAATTGGTTAAACTGTATAGATTTTTTTGAATATTTATATTCTGATTTGCCTACTTATTTATGTTCCACAGGGTCATTGATCAATTTTTTTATTTTATTTAATATCAGTCAACTACCTTTACGTACTTTTTGACATCAACTTTTTCTCATTCACTTCACTCACTTAGTTTCACATTTGTTTTCAAATAATAATTTTATTGGGAATTTCGTCCCATTGTATCTGCAACACCTCCGTGCTTTGTGACTTATTAGAATAGAAGAATTATTTCATCTCTATTGTCTCCATTAGTGAGCTGGGTTTCAAGGATATTGATTTTAGATTAATTTACGTTGTTTATGCATCAGCAGTTTTTTTGAGAACCTTCAGTTGTATTACCGTCATTTAAATAATTAGAGTGGCTCACTTTAAGAGGAGAGCGCTGATTTCTACTTTTTGAATAATGGTTATGTCATTACTACTCAGTGTTACTAGTTTACAATTGCCTTTGGACCCGGTGCACTACCTGCTGAGCCTTCCATTCCCCGGCATTCCCAAAATAATAAATAAATTGGCTTCCTTTATACTACTAGCAGCCAGGCGGGCTATTCCGCTTCATTGGCTCCAACGAAGCCCTCTGGACAAAACCCTTCTACTGCGATTGATCTCGGAGGTTCGGGGGATGGAACACCTTACTGCAATGGTCCATGATGAAGTGTCTAAATTTAATGCGGTTTGGGCTGAATGGGATCTTTATCATTCTAATTTACATTAAGTTCTGATGTCCTCCCTGAGGGTATGGTTTTCTGTTTACTTCCCCTTCCTTATGTTTCCATGCAATCTTAAGTGCCTTGTACTGTTTTTCTTGTCAATGCTGTTAATGTATTCTATACATGGGGGCACCGTCCCTTGTTTTGTAATGTTGGGTTCTTGTTTTTTACCCTTATCTGTTCCTATTCATTGTACTCTTTTTTTTTTTTTTTTTTTTCTAAATAAAAAAATTATAATTTAAAAAAAAAAGACTTTGCTCTCTCCTGCTTCTTCTCCTACCTATCACAGGGCTCCTTCAGCGTTACCTAAAACTATATCTCCTCCTCTCCACTTCTTCTTTCTGTAGGGTTCCCCCAAGGTTCTGTCCTTGGACCCCTCCTCTTCTCCATCTACACCTCCTCCCATGCTCACTTGTTAAACTCCAATGGCTTCCAGTATTATCTCCATGCTGACGACACACAAATCTATCTCTCTACTCCTCACCTCACTCCTTCACTCTTCTTTTGCAATACTAACTTATTAACTGACATATCAGCATGGATTTTACACCACTTCCTCAAACTCAATCTTTCTAAAAATGAGCTCATAATATTTCTTCCTGCCCTTTGCCCTTTCCCCTGAATTCTCCATCAAGATCAATAATACAACCATCAGTCCCTATCCTCATGCCAGGGTGATAGGTGTAATCCTGAACTCTGACCTGTCCTTTCAGCCCCAAATCCAATTGCTGCTAAAGTCTTGTAGACTCCACCTCGGTAACAACTCAAAAATATGCCCCTTTTTACTGTAACTGTTGAAACCACTAAGCAGCTCAGTATTCCCTTGTTATCTCTCACCTTGACTATTGTAACTCCCTCCTCATTGGCCTACCTCTCCATTCTTTCATGAATTCTGCTGCCAGACTCATCCATCTTACCAACAGTTCAGTGACCCCCACCCCTCTCTGCCTATCCCTCCACTGGCTTGGTATTGCCCAACATATAAAATTTGAAACACTAAAAATAACTATCACGTACCTGAGCTGAGGCCAAGGTACTGAGAAGGTTCCCCTTGCAGCTAAGTGCGGTACACCCCTGAAGGTGGTACAGGAGGTGTAGTGCCCAAAAAAGCACACGTTGCCAACAGGGTACTGGAGAGCTGGGCTGGTGATCACCTGGTGGATGCTGGAGATGACAGGATACACAGCAAAATGGATGTCTTTCGGGAACTCTAGATGTACTTGGCAAACTTGTGCACACAGGAAACAGTAGTAAAAACCAGGCTGAGGATCAAACACGGGTGATTAGTCCGGGGACAAGGCAGGTAGCAGAAACAGGAAATTGGTCAAGGTCACAACAGGAATGCAGGCAGGTAGTAATAACAAAGTCTGTAGCGTGACCCGGGGTCATACACAGGAAGGCAGGCAGATAAGTAATAGCAAAGTCTGTAAAGCAAGCCGGGGGTCATATACAGGTGATTAAACAGGAGCAAGGTTGGTAGAGCAAGCCAGAGGGTCAACGCTAGGAAAAGACTTTTCAAAAATGAAATTAGTCATAAATGAGTCCTTATCAGACTGGAACGGATTACATGGAGTCCAGGAGAAATGGGACTACTTAAAAGGTGCGTTATTGAAGGCAACAGAAAATTGCATTAGACTTGTCAGTAAAAGCAAAAAAAGGAAGAGACCACTGTGGTACTCAGCAGAAGTGGCCCAAATCATTAAAAATCAAAAGCTAGCATTTTGTAATTATAAAAAAACCCAGAGCAATGAAGATAAGGAAATCTACAAGATTAGGCAGAAAGAGGCCAAGCAAGTTATAAGAACTTCTAAAGTGCAGGCAGAAGAAAAACTAGCTCAGTCTATGAAAAAGGGGGATAAGACATTCTTCAGATATATAAATGAAAAAAGGAAATTAAAACAAGGAATAACTAAATTAAAAACAAAGGACAGAAGGTATGTAGAAGAGAATAAAGGGCTAGCCGACTGCCTTAATGAATACTTCTGTTCAGTTTTTACAGAAGAAAAAGAAGGACCTCCACTTGAAAGGATGACTAATGAATCATTTGATGCATGTGTCTTTACAGAGGAAGACGTTCTAAGATTGCTGTCTAAAGTGAAGACAAATAAGTCACAGGGTCCTGATGAGATACACCCAAAATTATTAAAAGAGCTTAGTGGTGAGCTGGCAAAACCATTAACAGATTTATTTAACCAATCATTAGTAACAGGAGTCGTCCCGGAAGATTGGAAATTGGCAAATGTCGTGCCCATTCACAAGAAAGGTAGTAGGGAGGAATCGAGCAACTATAGACCAGTGAGTCTGACATCAATAGTAGGCAAATTAATGGAAACCCTATTAAAGGATAGGATTGTGGAACATCTTAAATCGCATGGATTGCAAGATGAAAAACAACATGGGTTTACTTCAGGGAGATCATGTCAAACAAATCTTATAGATTTTTTTGACTGGGTGACTAAAATAATAGACGGTGGAGGTGCAGTAGACATTGCATATCTAGATTTTAGTAAGGCTTTTGACACTGTCCCACATAGAAGACTTATCAATAAACTGCAGTCATTGAGCATGGACTCCCATATTGTTGAGTGGATTAGGCAGTGGCTGAGTGACAGACAACAAAGGGTTGTAGTCAATGGAGAACATTCAGAACAAGGTCATGTTACCAGTGGGGTACCTCAGGGATCTGTACTGGGACCAGTTTTGTTTAATATCTTCATAAGTGATATTGCAAAAGGCCTCGATGGTAAGGTTTGTCTTTTTGCTGATGACACAAAGATATGTAACGGGGTTGATGTTCCTGGAGGGAAACGCCAAATGGAAAAGGATTTAGGAAAACTAGAAGAATGGTCAGAACTCTGGCAACTGAAATTTAATGTGGATAAGTGCAAGATAATGCACCTGGGGCGTAAAAACCCAAGGGCAGAATATAGAATATTTGACAGTCCTGACCTCAGTATCTGAGGAAAGGGATTTAGGAGTAATTATTTCAGAAGACTTAAAGGTGGGAAGACAATGTAATAGAGCAGCACAAAATGCCAGCAGAATGCTTGGATGTATAGGGAGAGGTATAAGCAGTAGAAAGAGAGAAGTGCTTATGCCGCTGGACAGAACACTGGTGAGACCTCACTTGGAGTATTGTGCGCAGTACTGGAGGCCATATCTCCAGAAGGATATAGATACTCTGGAGAGAGTTCAGAAAAGAGCTACTAAACTGGTACATGGATTGCAGGAAAAAACTTACCAGGAAAGGTTAAAGGACCTTAACATGTATAGCTTGGAAGAAAGAAGAGACAGAGGGGATATGATAGAAACTTTTAAATACATAAAGGGAATCAACTCGGTAAAGGAGGAGAGCATATTTAAAAGAAGAAAAACTACCACAAGAGGACACAGTTTTAAATTAGAGGGGCAAAGGTTTAAAAGTAATATGAGGAAGTATTACTTTACTGAGAGAGTAGTGGATGCATGGAATAACCTTCCTGCAGAAGTGGTAGCTGCAAATACAGTGAAGGAGTTTAAGCATGCATGGGATAGGCATAAGGCTATCCTTCATACAAGATAGGGCCAGGGACTATTCATAGGATTCAGATATATTGGGCAGACTAGATGTGCCAAATGGTTCTTATCTGCCGACACACAGATCAAACAGGTCAGGAACAATCCGGGTCACAACAGGAAATCCCAGGAAGGTATGCATAGGTTCAGGAACAAAGGAATGCTGACAACAATCCAGCAATTTGGTGGAATTAGTAGCAGTGTTATATACCTGCGTATGCCAATTTGTCGTTCTTCTGTGCATGCGCACGGAAATGCACTGGATGTGCCCATCTCTAGTATTGGCAGTATTGCCAATTCTTCCATGGCCATTTGCCTGACAGTGCCCCCCCCCCCAAGGGGTAGCCTTCAGATGCCCAAACAGGCCAGTCTTTCTGGGAATCTATTGTGGAAATCTTGCACCAGCCTGGGGGCATGCATATTGCTCGTGGGCTCCCATGAATTATCCTCAGAGAGGTACACCTTCCACTTGATCATTACCGGATACTCGACCATCTTAATTGTAACACTGACTTCTGCATCTATATCCTTTAGGAAAGAGAAGATGAGAGTTCAAAAAATGGTTTCAGAGACACAGAAGTGATATCAGGACCACATTGGCAAAGATAGAGAAGGGCAAACAAATTGACTTGAACAAGCCAGTAGCGATACATTTCGCCACATCTAAACATCAGACCCATGAGCTACGTGGGATGGTAATCAAGCACGTTAAGCAACTTGCCGGGGGGATGGGGATCAATTGCTCCTTCGCGACAAGGCATACTGGATCCAGACCTTGGGCACAGTACAGCCTGGCGCAGGGCCGATCCTAGGGTCACAGGCGCCTGGGTGCAGAAATTTTTCTGGCGCCCCCACATGGGCGTGGTCATCTTACTAACTCCTCCCCTTTATAAATGTTTCTATGGCAATGGCTCAAACACAGAGATGCTCCCCTAAGAAGTCTTCCTTACCCCGGGACCCTCCCACGATCTCTTAACAATAAACAAATTACAGTAAGAGAAGCAGAGTACTCTAATGGGAACTGGAGGGGGTCTCTCTAATGGACACAGAGAGGGTATCTGTTAGAGAGTCTGTTAGTACAGGGGGGAGATCTCTGAGGCTCCGGACATGGTACAGGGGGAGATGGTTAGAGGCTGCGGACATGGTACAGGGGGGAGATGTCTGAGGCTGTGGACATGGTACAGGGGGAGGTGGTCAGAGGCTGAGGAGGGGTCTTACCTGGCCGTGATGAGAGGTGCACGCCACTGCTGGGCCACTGCAGTTTTTTACTTTAGATTTAAAAATGGCGCCCCGCCGGCGCCAATACGTCACTGCTGACAGAGAGGAGGCGGGACCGATTACTTAGCTGAGAGGAGACAGGACGGAGAGGAGGCAGGGCGGAGGCGGGACAAAGTGCTTAGCTGGGAGGAGGCAGGACGGAGAGAAGACATCCTCGGGTCTGAGAGGAGGCGGGGCGGAGACGGGACGAACTGCTTGGCTGGGAGGAGGCGGGACAGAGGTCGAGCATAATTGTAATAATGCAGAGCTTGCTGATTTAATTTTTTTTCTACCTCCGTCCCGTCTCCTCCCAGCTAAGCAATCCGTCCCGCCTCCTCTCAGACCCGAGGATGTCTTCTCTCCATCCCGCCTCCTCTCAGCTAAGCAACCAGTCCTGCTGCCTCCTCTCTGTCAGCTGTGTATTAAATTTTACAACACCGGCCCTGTCACTGGAGCTTCGGCGCCCCTCCTCCGCCTCAGCTTGTGGCGCCTGGGTGCGGTGCACCCCGTGCACCAGCCCAGGATCGGCCCTGGCCTGGCGGCCTCAACACTAACTTATCCCTCACATGTTTTCATGGTGACAGATAACTCCCCTATTTTAGACTCACATTACCTAATCTTGTAGGGTGATTTGTAATCCCTTTACCTGAAGTACTCTCAATTGGTTATGTCCCTTGTCATTAGACAAATAGTCTTTTGTCTATTATCTTTTTTCTTTTCCTTTTCTTCCTGGTTTCATTTTTCCTTTTCCACCTTTCTATGCCAGTCTGAGGTTTTCAGCCTGTTACTCAGACTGCCATAGAAAGGTGGAAAAGGCAACAGGTTGTTGGTGACCCACACTTTTCCCCCCTCCCCCCTCCTTTCCCTTGTTTCTTTCCCTTCTTTCTTCTAACAGCACCTCTCACATCCACCTCCTAGCTTTACCTCCTTTGTTTCCCTGGGATATCAATTTGTCTCTTTAGTTCCTTGTTTGACATTTTTCACGCTTGGTCCTGCTGTTATTTTAAATGATTTTTATTCATTTTAAAGGAATAAACAAGACAAATGAATTATACCATTCGAACAATATGAAAAAGGTATAAACATGTAAAGGTATAAACCATGAGTGTGGTCCCAACCACTGAGGTTCAAGCAAGGAACGATAATTATGTCAACAGTAAGAAAATAGAGAACAAATAACAAAACTAAAACGGTGCATCAGTCAACATCAAGCTATAATCTTTGGTAGAAATACATGCAAAAGACATATTTATGCTACATCATCTGTCATTCGTCTCAGTGACGAAACGCGTAGAGCGGCAACACAACGTCATTCGTCACCTTTGGTTAGGTGGTTTGGGTCCGTGGAACGCGGAAGCGCCGGGCAGCCAAACACCTGAGAACATCTGAGGAGCTGATCGTGAACGTCCTAACAGTGAGTTCATACCACACTTTCCACGATATACAGTTTTACTACGCCATGGAAGTCCTTTTGTTTTTTGTATATTGACTTTAGACGATTATCACTGAGGAATTGTAAATAGCCGAGCCTCACACAGCGGCTCCATACGTGCAGCATATCACTTCACTAGAGGCAGAGTGAAACAGTGGGAAACTACCAACCGAGCCCTACTTGGAACAAGGGAGTAAGCCTGGTAAGTGCTTTACCACGGGTATTAGCACTTGCACTCCCAGCGCGGGCCCAGTGGGTGCCACTTATGCACAAATCTTATCACTTTAATGGCTATAATTATATTTTTTTCACCCCCAATATGGGGACATCAAAATAAATGTATTTACAGCAATTTTCACTTCTTTATTTTAGCACTTCTGCACTTTATTAAGTTAACCAGCTGGTTCTTTCAGATAGCTGGCACATCAAATGATTTGTACCGTATCAGCACAAGTGCACTTTATTTGTTTGGTCCAGCAAGCAGATCACATTCTGCAGCACATTGCACCTTTTGTTCTTTCCTCACACGTTAGCCCAAGGGCTTATCTTTTGAGCACAGTGCACTTTTTATACTTTATTATAGGTCATATCCTATATTTAAATAATTTACAGTTTTTGCACAAATTCGTTTTTGTGCATGGTGGTAGCGCCATACACCAACATTTTTTAAACCCCATTCATTTCTTACCCTAGTGGTAGGTTGGAGGCAGCACAATCACCGCTTCATACACACCTTTTTACCCACGTGCATGTATTTGTGTTATATACACACCCCATAGCGCAGGTATACCCAATTTTATTTATTACTTTAATTTTTTTGAGCTATATATGTGCTATATAAATCCTGTATAATCCTGTATAATATTAATAATACTTACACGGTTTTCTTTTAATCTTTTTATGACATACTGTATAAAGTTTTATAAAAAAAACTCTACTCCAGCTTTCGATCATCTTGACTGTCATTGAGAGTCATTGGAATGACATCCTATTTGTTCCTGATTTTTAGTCTGAGATCTAAGACTGTCTATAAACTAGCACCGAGCACAGATATATGCTGCTAGTTGACAACCACAGCATTGATCAGCCTTTCTCAACCTTTTTACCAAAGTGGAATCCTGGCAATATTTTCAGGTCTCACAAGAGCCTTGTAAAAGCTATATCTACAGCTCACAGTATATTATATTTTTGGTGGCTGTCAGTGGAACAGTGATTCTCTTAGACTGGAAGTCGTGGAAAAGTGCTTCTTTACCTCGGTGCTCAGTATAAAATTTACATTGGAAATGAGAGGAAAAGTTTCCTTTTAAAACAGTGGTCAGTACACTTGTTTACAGTGGAAAGAATGTTCTGTTACATTGGAGGTCAGTGTAGTACGCCTCCTGCTGAGTGTCTTCAGAAACTATACAAGTGCTGTCAAGTGGGAAATCAATGCACCCTGCTCACTGCTCAAAGAACCCCTGAAAATGTCTGGAGAAATCCCAGTGTTCTGATAAACCCTGGTTGAGAAAGTCCAACATAGATTAACATTCTGGTAGCATGGAGAACCATGGCTAGGAACATCAGGATACAAACCGTACTCACCATGTCGTGATAGACCCAACTGGGACAGGGGCTTTTGGAGGGGACTGCAGGGTAGACGCTTGCCTAGTGACTATGAGCCCTGGCTTTTGAGGGAGCTCTATTCTTTGGAGGTAAATTTTGAAGAGATATTGCTAGAGATGAAGTAAGAGGCACCACATCCCATAAATTGAGTAACTACAATAGAGGGGGGCAAGTGGGACTTTAACGGTGCTAAATGATGGAGAAAAATCTGAATTCTCAAAAATTGTACATTTTATTACACATAGAAAGTGAGGACAAGACAATACATCAATATAAAATGATAAAATCAAGAAAATGCACTCAAAATATCAACTCAACTAAGTTGATATTTTGAGTGCATTTTCTTGATTTTATCATTTTATATTGATGTATTGTCTTGTCCTCACTTTCTATGTGTAATAAAATGTACAATTTTTGAGAATTCAGATTTTTCTCCATCATTTAGCACCGTTAAAGTCCCACTTGCACCCCTCTATTGTAGTTATTCTTTGGAGGTGTGTGCCTGGGGGACCTATGGAGTGGTTTTGATTCAGATTCAGGTCATTGTCTCCCCGAAACACACAGACTCAGGGAACCTAGGAGCTGGATACAAATTTGGGGCCTCTGTGCCCAAACCAGCAATGGCTGCTTCACCCCCCCCCCCCCTAGACTCAGGAACTCAGAATTTATGTTAATATAATCAGCTCAAACAACCTGATGCTGGTGTCTCTTGCTATAATCTGTGTGTAAAGGTGTCTTTATCTCATGGTATAATTCCCCATTGTGTGCCTCCTGTGTGTGAATTCCCATTGTTAATTTAGTTACCTATTGTTTCTATCTTTCTGCTAGTCTTGTGTCCACTTCACCTCATTACCAAACTAATGTGGAATGTTATATGTTTATGTTAATTAGCCTAACGTTTGATTAGATTACTGTTTATGTTAGATGTACTGCTATCACTGTTTAGGCCCCTTTCACACCTGTCCGCTCTGTCGGCGAACTCTGTTCTACTCAGCCACAGATCGACCTGCCGATCCCCGCTGAGCAGGTGGATGACAGCTCCATCTCTGATCTGTGTGCGGAGATGGAGGTGTCAGATCCCCGCTGTTCTCTATGGGGGAATCGGATGAGAACGGATCCCAGACAGATGGAAAATAGGGTTTCCGTCTGTTCGGATGTGACGGACAGGATCGAATGTCAGCGGACATGTCTCTGCTGACATCCACTGCCCCATAGAGATGCATTGGGCATCCGTTCAGATCCGCGTGAAAAACTGACAGCCGGATCTGAACGGTCCGCATGTGTGAAAGGGGCCTTACAGTTTGCATTGTTTAGAATAATGTGATCAAGCTCTTACCTGATTTTGTGTGGTATATATTCTGTGTGAGTTTACAATAAAGTCAGTTCCAGCTTGCACCTAAGCTAGTGTCATCTAGTTCTTGGGTGCAATACTCAGCTATAATACCTGGTTCCCTTTCCAGAGTGGAGGAAGCTGTATCTTGGCAGAAGCACCCAAGCGTCGACTTTGAGAGTCTGCATACACATAAGGCAATAGGCTAGCACATGAATATAACATAGAGCCCATGAATCTATATTTCAATATCAGGTTTTCCTGTGAGTTGAAGCTATGCCATTTCCAGTAGAACTAGCACATCTTCATATATAATTTACTAGTTTCTGTGTTCTTCTAAATTATATTTAACCATGTCTGCTTATGTTGCTGTAGTAAACTTTAAAAAGGTTCTAAAGATAAAAGTTTATTTTTTTTTTAACTCTAATGCATTTAATTCAATAAGGTAAAAATAAGGTAAAAAAACTTTCAATATCAGCTCCCCCCAGACCCCTCCTTAAACACTTTCCTGAGTCCATTCTCGATTCAGCGCTGAACCCTTCTGCTGCAACCCTTCTCACCTCTCCATGGTCTCACTAAAGTCTCTAAAGGCAGCATAAGCAATTGGCTCCTCCTGCTGCAAGTAAAATCCAGTGAGGAAAGAGTGGGGGGGGGGGGACTAGGCCATGCTGTGTGTGTCAATGGACACACACAGCTCAGTTTGGACCTATGTCTGCACATGTGCCCCCCTAGCAAGCAGATTGCTATTGGGGAACAATAGTTTCCTGATATTTCAACTACTACACTATAGACAAAATATTACACATTTGCAAACCAGTAATTTTAAAAACATAGAAGATTCCATAAAACAAGTGAGTAATCTAGGTTTTTTTTTTTTTTGCAATTATTCTAATTTCCACATTTTTTAAAATATTCATGTGTTTTTTTTTTTTTTTTTTTTGCTAATGATTTATTTTTCTATTAAACAAATATATTCACAGAAAATGACAGGGCACCAGGAGAGAGATGGAATTGCTGCACACCTAACAAATTATGGCAAAATATGGTTTTGCCTAAAATAAGGACATAGTTTTAATGTGAACATGACCTGGCGTAAAGGAGACTGCAGGTCTGTTATTACTTTAGAAAAATCAAGTTAACATTGAGGTGTTAAGCATCCAGACACCCCTCTTTATGTGGCCACCCCCCATTATGTGGTTACAAACCATGATTATTTTTAATTTTAAACCTCTGTAAGCACTTTATGCAACTATCAGGCACCTTCTTTTGATCCTTTAAATAGTATTGGGATGCCTTAAAGCTGCACATTTAAACCACACCCCTATCCAGGCATTCAACCTTAGTGCCCAGAAAAGGAAGCACAGTGAGTGTGTGGTCCAACTCTTCATGTACACTCCATAGCTAAATGCTAGATGCCCAGCTAAAATGATGTAAAGAAATAGCTAGCAATCCTGGTTGACAAATAATAGGTCAAGAACAATTGACAATGAGGGAAACAATAAGAAGGAGACTTCTGCATTTACTCTCTATGGAGAATCTTCTATGAATGGTCAAATGAGTGGGTGTTCAGCTGAATAAACCTCCAGCTGCAGAGTCAAGCAAAACATTTAGCAGCAGTGTTATCACTGCTAAATGTGATGGCTTCCTCCTGGTTGTTAGCACCTGATAGCATCCTAACAGTCAGTGACTTCTGGCCTGGCACATTCACCTGTCAGCAGGGCATTCTCAACTAGCAATAAGCAAAACTGGCCTGGGCTTCATTTATACAGGGCTTATTGAACTACAAAGAGGTTGTTTGTAAATGTCATTTTTTGCTGTATCACACTACAGTAAGAATAAAAAGAAAAAAAACTCTTTTGAGTCTGGTGTGGATTTTAGGGGTTAACTCACACAAAAAAAACCTTAAGAAAATGTGTGAGGTCTCCCTAAAAATGCATACTGGACCCTTAATGTGAGCAGGCTGGTGGACGAGTGTGTGGCTCTCCTCCTGAATCATATAATGTAAGGACACATGCCATGTTGCATGGTATGGTTTGGGGGGTGGGGGGTGGCATGCTCATCCCTTCTCAAACCAAACCCAGGGCATTTTGGTTCATCCCTTCCATGATATCATAATAGTGTGTCCAGGGTTTTCCTAGGGTTGTCCTCTTAGTTCATGTATCAGCTCTACCAGATACAATGTATTTCCCAGGGACTAACTGTGTAATATATGCTCAATTCAACAAAAATTAGTTTTTCAAATAAGTGAATTAGTTACTTATAAATTACAAACATTCCTACTTAAAGTAGTTGTAAAGGCAGAAAGTTTTTTTTATCCTGATGCATTCTATGTATTTAAATAAAAAAACTTCTGTGTGCAGCAACCCCCCCTCAGCCCCCCTAATACTTACCTGAGCCACATCTATATCCAGCAATGTTGCAGCTGTGTCTCCCCTGCCTGGGACTCCCCTCCTCATTGGCTAAAACAGCAGTGCAGCACCATTGGCCCCCACTGCTATCAATCAAAATCAGTCAGCCAATGAGAAGAGAAAGGGGGCGGGCTGGGTCACAGCTCTGTGTCTGAATAGACACAGGGAGCTGTGACTCAGCTCGGGTGCCCCCATAGCAAACTGCTTGCTGTGGGGGCACGTGTCAGGAGGGAGGGGCCAGGAGTACCAAAGAGGGACCTGAGAAGAGTAGGATCCAGGCTGCTCTGTGCAAAACCACTTCACAGAGCAGGTACTGTAAGTATGACATGTTTATTATTTTTATATATAAAAAAAAAAAACTTTACAATCACTTTAACTATAAGAAGTAAGCTTACAAAATCTGTGAAGAAATAGTTATCATGCCACTTTTCATCGGCAGTTTTATGAGTTTGTTTTATGTGCAAACAATATGCTTTCTTTTAGAAACCATTAGTAGCATTATATTCTAAATCAAGAGTTTCCAGGTTAAATTGCAATCTCTTTAATATCCCATCACTGTAGATTTATACAAGCTAATGTCAAATGTTGCTATAGATGATGTTCCAATTAAGCAGAGTTATATTCTTAATATGCGCTTGGATCACATTGAATTTAATATTGACAATCAATTATTTCTCTTCATGAGACTCAGCCAAAACTATTGGTTCTGTCTCTCAACTTTCCATTTTTCTTTCAGAAAATCCCATTGGGAATAACTTGGTTCAATAAGTCAACATTTCATGTCTTCCAATTGTTTGCTTTCTGTACTTTTATTTTCAACAGTATGTTACAAATTACTTTGATGAATTCTAAAATTTGTTAGCTCTGTTGTAGGATGAAAATCAGGTTTGAGCCAATGTGATGTTTTTGAAAGGGAATGTAAGGTTTTTCTTCATACAGATTTTACTTTTTGAACATGATTCATTATTCTAGAGAGTATTAATACATTTAAAACACGACTTACCTATGAATATTCTTTGATCCTAACAACCTCAGAAACACTTAAAGAAGGAAGTCTTCTTGGGACAGGACTAAGAGGGGGTAAAATAACAAATACTTCCTCTTTAGCCCTGACTATTAAGAACAGCTGAGATCACAGGAAGTGTGGGTGTAATGGAGTGAGAGCAAAGAGCAGGAAGTCTCTAGAGCTGCTGGGAAGCAGGAGGACTGTGTGAAAGTTGGTAGACCACCTAAGTAGCACAAAATTGGGCAACATTTTCTGTGGGACTTTGCTGCTGTTTCATTTGTGCTGAAAAAAATTGTGTTTACTTTTGCCTTTTGCTAAAGAAAGCTATTTGGGTTTTGTTTGTGGTGAATAAAGTGGACTTTTTGAATTAAAATATTTTGTGGATGTTTTCTTCCTCACAATTGGTGGAACATTCAATGTGCAGACTAAGTGGTGCAGACCAGTCCCATGTCTTGGACTAATCAAAAGAATGAAGAGTTGGTCAAGCAGCTGGTACTTATCAAGATGCTGCTGTAGACCAGCCATGAGGAGGCAGTTCAACAAAGAAAATGACCATTTTCAGGCTGGACAAATTGCAGTCCTACAAACCGTGGTGACCAGTAATGCTCCAAGATGGCTGTGGTATACCAGCCAACACATGAAACACTGTAAACAGGTCCAACAAAAAAATACTGTGGTGGAGAGTGTTGAAGCATATAAGATATTATTTAATCTGATTTTTCTAAGAGATTTGATTTGTGAGAGCGATTGGGCAGATGTGCTGATCTCTTTTCTGACCATTGATCTCTAGCAGGAATATTTGAATTAGCAATGGAACCAGTACTTGACTATAAACAGTTGAAGGCCAAAATATTGGTTAGGCTAGTGGTGACTTATACCGTGAGACTGAGCTGTTTTAGTGCCTGGCTTTTTGATTAGTCTTAACCTGCCCATAAGCTGTATAACCTGATTAGAGATAGGCAAACAATTCAGCCCGAGCATGAGTTCAGGCAGAACATTGGCTGTTTCGACGAAAACCCGAATTATTGAGACATCCAACCTTTCGTTTGGCCCACCGAATGACCACAATGCACTGCGCAGCCGCACAGTGCATTGGAAGCCCTGATTAGCTAAAGCAATGAACACTTTGCCCAATCAGGGCACAGAGCACTATCAGAGCCATGATTGGAGAATGTAATGATGATGCTATGCAATCATGGCTCATTTCTTTTAGTGCCACCCCACACTATAAAATTATTCTTTCAATAGAAGCCATTAGTAGTGTTATATGTAGCATGGAGAGAGCTAGAACAGGGCTCTGTTCAGTGTTACTAGAGAGTTAGGGTGATATAATGTGTTATTCTGATTCTATCGTCAGTGTAGAATATGAGTTTAGTGTGAATCTAGTGATAGTTCAGTCAGTGTGAGTGTAGTGCGACCATTCACTTTTACTTTAGTGTGAAGCTAGTGATAGTTCAGTCAGTGTGAGTGTAGTAAACGTTCATTTTAATTTCAGTGTCACTTTATTGTGAATCTAGTGACAGTTTAGTCTGAATGAGTGTGGTGACCTAACCATTCATTTTAACTTTAGTGTCAGTTTATTTTGTCAGGGCAGGTTTACTGCATTGCAGTTCAATGAGTTAGTGCACGTTTAACGCAACATACAACGTAACCGATACCCATTCACATGGGGGGGTGGGATCTGGGGGCCCTATTGTTCAAGGGGGCTTCCAGATTACAATAAGCCCCCCACCCGCAGACCCCAACAGCCACAGCCCAGGGTTGTTGGGAAGAGACCCATAGGGACAAGGTGCTTTGGGGTGGGGGGGGGGGGCAGACCGCACGCTCCTTAACCCCTTTCCTGACCTGTCAGGCTGCATGTTCAGATAAGGTTTAGGTATGGCTATTGGGGGGGAATCCCACAGCGTTTTTTTATTTTTATTTTGGCATTGGGTTCCCCTTAAAACCCATACCAGACTTGAGGGGCCTGGTATAGACTGGGGGGGGGACACTACGCCAATTTTTTTTAAAAAATTTTTATCATTATTGTCGGGAACCAGCAATACATTACAGCTGTGAGCAAGTTTATGTGACATTTTTTCCTTTAGAAAGGTCAGTATTGCTGCAGCAGGTTCCATACATTGTACAGTTAGTATAAAAGTAGTTGTTTTGGAGTTAATGTATAAATACTATGATAGTACCCCTATATCTTGTGTGTTGGTTGCCGACATAACCGAAAAAATGCATATAAAGAAGGCTATTCTGCATAGATTGCAGAAAGAAAGCAGGTTACTGTTGTCGGTAAAGTATGAATCGGGGAACAAATAATAGTGTGATCATAGATAAATGTTTATTAAGTATCACATGAAAATTCACTACCGTGCAGTGTACAGGTAAATAATAACCAGTGGTATATACAAGAAACAAGACAAACAAACATTAAACAAAAATAACAAGGTACCGGCCGGTGCACAAAAAATCTAAGAGGTCAGGGGGAAAGGAACAGAAACATTTGTACATGATATGTTCGTTACAGTAAGTCTGTTGTTGAATGTTTCTCTCGAGTGAGTATTAACCCCCTGATGTACTCCTGTGGAAGCTCGGGCTCTTCCAATGTGACAATGGAAGTCAGAAAAATATATACAAAAATTATTGATGACCATCTAACATGGGTAGCGGGTTAAGTCAATAGGAGAAGGAGATTACTTATTTTTAATCTGGATAAGTGTCTGCCGCAATGTGGAGGATTGTGGCTGGATGGAGGTGCTGAGGAGTGGATAGTAGTAATGACTGCGGGGAGATCGTGAAACGGTTCGGCCTGTGCCACATCTGGTTGTGTATGGGGACTTGGGCAGAGTATTAGCTGGGATTCCTGTGTCTCTGACGGCTGGTGTGCCGCTTCTTCACCCCTCCTTATACCTATAAAGGGCTATAAATTACATCATATCAGGTCATTGTGTATACTGTATACCCATTACATCTTTCCCTATCTATAGGGCTATTGATTACATATCAATGAGAGCATTGTTAATCGGTCATTTGCGTACATCCTATAAGCAGCACAGCTCATCTATAGGGCTATTGATTACATATCAGTGAGAGTATTGTTAATCGGTCACTTGTGTACATCCTATAAGCAGCACAGCTCATCTATAGGGCTATTGATTACATATCAGTAAGAGTATTGTAAATCGGTCCCTTGTGTACATCCTATAAATAGCACAGCACATCTATAGGGCTATTGATTACATAATATCAGGTCTTTGAGTATCTATTGGTCAGTTGCGTATACCCTATATTTATCTGTATCAACATCATGTCTGAAAGGCTGATAAAGAGATGCGGATGCTCAAAGGCCACGAAAAGAGGGCAAGCAGCTTCTGTGTCCATTGTGAAAAGTGGTGGTCACAGTCGACATAGTGCATCCTCTGCAGGCGGGGCATGCCCATCCTTTATTTCTGGTGCTGCCCGTGCTATTCAGCCACAACGTGTGGAAGAGTTGGTGGAGTGGATCAATAAGCCGTCATCATCCTCCTTGTCCTCTGACACCCATGCTCAAAGTAGTTTACCTTCCACCGCAGCCCCCAAAGCAGCCCATTTCACAGGCTCCTTCTGTCACTGACTGTACTTGGGTTCCTGACAATATAGAGGAGGAAGAGGGGGAGGATGAGGAGGATGTACAAATCCAACGAGGCAGGATGTGCTCCAGGGGCCGTATTGCAGTAGCCAACCTATTGTATTACAGCACAGAGCTCTACGGGTGCAGGGTGCTGAAAACTCCCTGCGGACTCACAAAAGTTCATTAGTGTGGGATTCTTTCAGCACATGTGCAGTAGACCCCAGCGTTGCTGTTTGCAACGTCTGTCTGAAGCAGATCAAGCATGGCCAGAACACCAGCCTCTTGGGCACCACATGCTTGACAAGGCACATGATGACCTGCCATGCAGTCCGTTGGCAACAGCACCTGAAAGAGCCACCAGATCAAAACAAGCATACATCACCTTGCTCCTCATCTGTGATCTCTAACCCTTCTATACCTCATGCCTTCTCAAATACCAGCATTGAGAGGGATGATGGAATAGCAATGAGTGCCACAGTGTAAGATTCTGGTACCTTTGGTACCCTTATTTCCCATTTCTACCTTAATATTGCGTCCCACCTTGCTAACTAGGTGGAACGCATACACCTTTAAGAACGATGACATCATCGCCGAGCGCCGCTATGAGCGGCTATTTCAATCGCCGGTTTTCTCTCACTCATTGCTCGTTCAAACCGCATGCTTGACCAGTTTTGTCCTATGCTGCCAGAGCTTCTAGCTATTCCTTTGCCTGAACAAAACCGGAACCTCGCTACCGATCCCGTATCTCGCTACCGGATCACTCTCTTGCTACTGGACCTTGCTACTACTAACCCAACTTGTGATAAGTACCCCACAGGGGATTCCTTCCTAACTAACTTACACTATCTACCTCTGCATACTAAGGACTGTTACTATGTAAGCACTATTTCTATCATCTGCATAACTTCATAGATTGCTAGCTCTTGACCCTACCATCATCTGCATCGTTGCACTAGGTTACTCTCTCTTGTATACTTCATCTGCTGTCCCCTACCACCTGTTACTATACATGATTGCTAAATCTATCTGCATACTACCTATCATCACCTACCACTCTCCTGAATATTACTACTGAGTGCTCACCATTTCTAACGCCTGTCTCTCACCTCTATACTATCATATACATCCTATCACTCCAGGAACATCATATTGAGTGTATGTATATTTGCATAAAGCAGGCTGTGCACGGTGATGAGTCCTGAGAGTTGGATATGTATGTTCAACACATCTCTACATGACTACTGAGTGTAATAATTCTGCAGCTGCAAATCCATTCACTGACAAAAAACGCAAGAGCGTTACAGATTGAACGAGCCCTAAAAATATGGATTCAGCAGAATTACCCACTCAAGTTATGCAGTTAAAACAACAAGTAGATTCATTGATACTTGCCCTTACAGAGGTAAAAAACGAAAATCAGGCTTTGAGACAGCAGGTTGGCCATCTCGCACAGCTCTCTGCTGCTCAGCCCCGTGAGCCTAAGATAAACCCTCCTCTAGTGTTTACAGGTGATCGGAAAAAATTTTGTGAATTTAAAAACGCATGTCAATTGCTTTTCTTGTTAAAACCTCATACCTACCCTACTGACCAAATTAAAGTCTGTACCACTATTTCCTATCTGACGGGTGATCCCCGTGCCTGGGCAGACTCTCTCTTTGAGAAAGATGATCCACTTCTCAATTCCTATCCTTTATTCCTAGCGCAACTCGCTAGTTTATATGAAGACCCCAATAGGCAGAGTACTGCTGATACCCAATTGAGGGCTTTAAAACAAGGAAGGAGACCTGTTGAAGACTTTGTGACAGAGTTCAAAAGATGGACCCTTGATTCAGGGTGGAATGATACATCTCTAAGAACTCAGTTCAGACTCGGCCTATCAGAAGCCGTTAAAGACTAGCTCGCCCGAGCGGATTTACCTGACACCTTGGCTGCCCTGATACAGACCAGTATCAATATTGACAGACGACTGCGAGAAAGAAAGGCTGAGAAGATGGGATTGCCATTGTCCAGTCCTTCTCGGATGTCGGCTGTTGACCCTACTCCTATGGAGGTAGGAATGATACGTCCACCTTTATCCTTTACCGAACGTGCCAGGAGAAGATCCGAACATCTCTGCATGTACTGTGCCTCCCCGGATCATTTGTTAAGCGGCTGTCCCCTTGTCCGCAAAAAAGAGGGTGAGTGTTCAAATGTCTTGCTAGGGGGACCAACGACTTCCTTTTCTAATCCTTATCTTTTTATTCATTTGACATTACAGTGGGACCAAACTAGGATCACCACCAAGGCTATGATCGACACAGGATCTTGTGGGAACTATATCGATACTTGTTTTGCTACCTTAAATAAAATACCTATTATTTCAAAACTCAAACCTGTCTCTGTTAGTTTCATTAATGGTATTCCGTTATCCTCTGGTCCAATCACCAATCAGACACAAGCACTCCTTGTCACTGCCAATGAGTCTCATATGGAAACTACCACTTTTGATGTACTAACCTCACCACATTTTCCCATCATTTTGGGACTTCCCTGGTTACACATACATCAACCAATCATTGGTTGGAAAACAAGAACTCTAACCTTCTCTTCTCACTATTGCGAAACCATGTGTAATCTCTCATTATATGGAAAGATCCTGTCTGTGGTGACAGATGAGATTATACCTCTATGTTACCAGGATTTGTCGGAAGTCTTCCTTGAGAAAAATGCTCAAGTGTTGCCTCCCCATAGAGACTATGATTGTTGTTTCGATCTACTCCCTAATAGCAAGTTGCCTTTCGGTCATGTTTATCCTCTTTCACAGGATGAACTCTCTCATCTCAAGGAATACTTGGATGAGAATTTGGCGAAAGGGTTCATCAGACCTTCTACTTCCTCTACTTCTGCAGGACTCTTCTTTGTCCGCAATAAGGATTCAAGTCTCAGGCCTATTATTGATTACAGGCAATTAAATACCATTACAATAAAGGATCGCTATCCCTTGCCCCTCATTCCTGAACTTATCAAACAGGTGCGCGGGGCTACCTACTTTTCGAAATTGGACCTAAAAGGGGCATACAACCTAATCCGAATCCTTGACGGGGATGAATGGAAGACAGCATTCAGAACCAGATACGGATTGTTCGAGTACCTTGTGATGCCATTCGGGTTGTGTAATGCTCCCGCAGCCTTTCAACGATTCATAAATGACATCTTCAGAGACTTACTTGATGTTTGTGTTGTAGTGTATCTGGACGATATACTTATTTATTCTCAATCTTTATCTGAACACATAAAACATGTAAGACTCGTGTTGTCCAGACTACTTGCACACAACTTATACGTAAAATTAAAAAAATGTTTATTCCATAAAGAAGAAGTACTATTCCTAGGATACATCATATCTAAAAATGGAATCAAAATGGATATGAGCAAGATATCCTGTATTCTAGATTGGCCTGTGCCAACAACTCGTAAAGCATTACAAAGATTCCTCGGATTTTCTAACTTCTATAGGAAGTTCATCAAGAACTTCTCTGCTATTGTGAGACCTCTCACACAACTCACAAGTATAAAAAAAACATTCAAATGGTCAGAAGAAGCAAATGGAGCTTTCCGCTTGTTAAAATCAAGCTTTACTTCTGCTCCCATACTACGCCATCCAGACCCATCCCTTCAATACATCCTGGAGGTAGATGCGTCAAATATGGCAGTAGGAGCAGTTCTCTCCCAACGACCAACAATTACTTCACCACTTCACCCAGTTGCTTTTTTCTCAAAATCACTAAGCAGCCCCGAGGTGAATTACCCAGTGGGTGAAAAAGAGTTGCTTGCCATAAAATTGGCATTGGAGAATTGGCGACACCTACTTGAGGGTACTCGATTACCAGTTCTCATATACACAGATCATAAAAATCTTCAGTACCTTCAGACTAACAAGACTCTTTCCCACCGGCAGGTACGATGGTCCTTATTCTTTTTAAGATTCAACTTTTTGGTGACCTACACTCCTGCAAACAAAAATAAAAAGGCGGATGCGCTGTCACGATTAACCGAGGATAACTACGCCGAAGTACCTTCAATTCCTATAATACCCTATGAACATATTGTCGGTGTTGTTCGTTCCCTGAAGGAAGAGATTTTGCACAGCATAGGATTGGATTCACCTCCACCACAACTAAGTGCTGATGCAGAAGGCTTCCTCTATTACAACGACAAACTTTACATACCCCCTACTATGCGTACCAAAATTTTGGAATTGTCGCATGATGTGCCTATGGCAGGACATATGGGTATGACTAAAACATTCAATTTACTTACTAGGCAGTTTTGGTGGCCTGACATGAAGACGACCGTACAAAAATTTGTTTCTTCTTGTGACATCTGTGCAAGGTCCAAAATTGACACTACAAAACCATCTGGTCTACTTTGTAGTCTACCAATACCCCAGGTTCCATGGGAAGTTGTGTCCTTAGACTTTATAGTAGAACTACCACCTTCCAAAGGATTTAACACCATTCTAGTGTCAGTGGACCATATGGCCAAGATGGCACATTTCATTTCTATTCAAAGATTACCTTCATCCAAGCAAACAGCGGAATTGCTAGTGAAACATGTCTTTAAGTTACATGGTATTCCAAAGACCCTTCTGTCTGACCGTGGTTCACAGTTCATCTCCAAGTTTTGGCAAGCTCTATGTCAGATACTACGAATAGAGCGAAAACTTACTTCTCCTTACCACCCTCAGACCAACGGACAGACAGAAAGAGTCAACCAGTGCATTGAGCAATATCTACGTTGCTATACCTCATACCTACAGGACGATTGGGTGGACCTCCTCCCGCTGGCGGAATTCGCTTATAACAACGCAACCCACAGTACTACTAAGCAAAGTCCATTTTACTTGAACTATGGGTTTCATCCCACTCTTCTCCCACCACGCATCCTTCCATCAAGTAACCCAGTGGCCTCTGATTATCTCACCCAAATAAAGGACTCTCTGGGTTTACTCAACACCACCATATCACATGCCCATAGTCAACAAAAAAGGTACTACGACCTACGTAGAAAACCCTCTCCTCAATATGCTATTGGGGATCTTGTTTGGCTATCTACAAAAAATTTGAGATTAAAGATCCCTAGTAAAAAACTTGGACCTTTATTTCTGGTACCCTTCCCAATTAAGAAACTCATTGGAAAAGCTGCAGTGCAACTCACCTTACCGGCAGATCTCAAAATACATCCCATCTTTCATGTGTCGCTACTAAAACCACATGTTCCTAACCAAGGAATAAGGCCTACCATCTTGCCTCCACCTCCAGTACAAGTTGAAGGCGGAGAAGAATATGAGATCAAGGAGATTCTGGATTCTCGTATCCACAGAGGAAGACTCCAATATCTCATAAGATGGAAGAACTATGGACCCCAAGACGACACCTGGTTGGATACTGCTGATCACGCACCTAGGCTTATACGAACATTTCACTCGAAATACCCGGAAAAAACAGTGCTATAGGCCTTCCGGAGCCGGCCTTAAGGGGGGGGGGTACTGTAAGATTCTGGTACCTTTGGTACCCTTATTTCCCTTTTCTACCTTAATATTGCGTCCCACCTTGCTAACTAGGTGGAACGCATACACCTTTAAGAACGATGACATCATCGCCGAGCGCCGCTACGAGCGGCTATTTCAGTCGCCGGTTTTCTCTCACTCATTGCTCGTTCAAACCGCATGCTTGACCAGTCTTGTCCTATGCTGCCGGAGCTTCTAGCTATTCCTTTGCCTGAACAAAACCGGAACCTCGCTACCGATCCCGTATCTCGCTACCGGATCACTCTCTTGCTACTGGACCTTGCTACTACTAACCCAACTTGTGATAAGTACCCCACAGGGGATTCCTTCCTAACTAACTTACACTATCTACCTCTGCATACTAAGGACTGTTACTATGTAAGCACTATTTCTATCATCTGCATAACTTCATAGATTGCTAGCTCTTGAGCCTACCATCATCTGCATCATTGCACTAGGTTACTCTCTCTTGTATACTTCATCTGCTGTCCCCTACCACCTGTTACTATACATGATTGCTAAATCTATCTGCATACTACCTATCATCACCTACCACTCTCCTGAATATTACTACTGAGTGCTCACCATTTCTAACGCCTGTCTCTCACCTCTATACTATCATATACATCCTATCACTCCAGGAACATCATATTGAGTGTATGTATATTTGCATAAAGCAGGCTGTGCACGGTGATGAGTCCTGAGAGTTGGATATGTTTGTTCAACACATCTCTACATGACTACTGAGTGTAATAATTCTGCAGCTGCAAATCCATTCACTAACAAAAAACGCAAGAGCGTTACACACAGGGACTTGCACCCAATTTGCTAGCAGTACACCACGCTTGATTTGAGCAGCAGGCAAATTTCACTACCCCAGTTTTCGAAACCGTAGAAGGAAATACAGTCCCAGCCATCCACATGCTCAGCGTCTTAATGCTAGCTTTGCCAAATTGCAAGCATTACAATTGCTGCCTTTTCATCTGGTAGACTCTGCTCCCTTTGGCGAATTTGTGAAATGTGCTGCACCACAGTGACAGGTCTCAAAAAGGCATTTGTTTTTGCGTCAAAGTGGTTAGCCGGAAGGTGCACATCACTGCTGACTGTTGGTCCAGCAGGCATGGACAGGGACATTACATTTCTTTCACGGTGCACTGGGTAACTCTGCTAGCAGCTGGGAAGGATGCAGGACAGGGTTTGGTGTTGCAGCTTGTTTTGCAAACACACCTCCAAAAAGCTGGTGCTGGTTCTGCCACATCTGGCTACTCCACCACCTCCTCCTCCTCTTCCATGTCCTCTTCTTCTCAATTGTCCTCTGAAGCAGCAGTACTCCCTAAGTGTTCAAGGGGCTACGCAAGCAGTCAGGCTAAAAGATGCAATGCTGTGCTTCAGTTGGTCTGTCTAGGGGATAGGAGTCACACCGGTGCAGAGATTCTGTCAGCTCTGCAGGGACAGGCTCAGAGAAGGTTGACGCCACGACAGATTGAGCCAGGAATGGTTGTATGCGAGAATGGCACCAACCTCCTCTCCGCCCTCTAACAGGCACACTTGACACATGTTCCATGCTTGGCACATGTTCTGAATCTGGTGGTGCAGCGTTTCTTGAGCAGATACCCGGGCTTCCAAGATCTCCTGAGGCAGACCAGAAAAGTCTTTGGCCATTTCTGCCATTCGTTCAATGCAAGTGCTCACTTATCTGACATTCAACAGGAATTCAACCTGCCCACCAACTGCCTCATTTGTGACATGCCCACCAGGTGGAACTCAACATTGTTAATGCTGCAGCGGCTGCACACAAAGCGGAGGACCATCAATAAATACCTGTGTGAGTATGGCACAAGGACGGGGTCAGGGGAGCTTGGCTTTTTTTTTTGCCACACCAGTGGCTTTTGATAAAGGATGCATGCATCGTCCTGTCACCATTTGAGGAGGCCACAAGGATGGTGAGCCGGGATGATGCATGCATCAGTGACACTATCCCTCCAGTCTACCTGCTGGAGCACACGCTGCGTGGAATCATGGACAGGGCACTTGATGCAGAACGACGGGAGGAAGAGGAGGACTTCCTTTCCTCACAAGGCCCCCTTTATGCAGATATCATTCCTTCAGGGCCACAAAACACACAGGAGGAAGAGGAGGAGATTGAGGATTTTGGCAGCATGAATGTAGAGGATAGCATACAGCAGCCTTCAAGGGATGGTTTTGATTCCCCAGAAACCAGAGGAGTTGTACGTTGTTGGGGAAAGGTTGCTCCTGCTGACAATGTCATCCTTAGTGACCCAGAGGACTCAGAAGCTCATGCCTCCTCCAACTTATGTTGCATGGGCTACCTGATTCTGCAAAGCCCGCAAAAGGACCAGATGATTTGTGCTATCAAGGAGAGGGATAATTACTTGTTGGCAACCCTTCTTGAGCCACGTTACAAGGGTAAAGTTGCAGAGCTCGTACTGCCTTCGCAGAGGGAGAGAGGATGAAACATCTTGAGCGGGCCTTGAAAAAAAATTTTGTGTACCACCTTTACAGACACTGGGAGGTCAACATTCTCTGGATGTGTTTCTGAGGCATCGTTCAGCCAAAGGAGGAGAGGCGGAGAAGGCGGCTGGCTGACCAATTCCTTTAAACAGTTATTTTGTCCTCAGCAGCACCCAGGGCTGTTAGGTTGAGGGAGCAACCATCGGCAGTGTCTCCATCACATGGTGCATGATTATCTAGGTGCAAGAGCAGACTTGGAGACCTTTCCAGCTGAACATCCACTGGGATACTGGGTCTTGAGGATGGACCACTGGCCAGAACTTGCTCAATATGCAATGGAGATACTGGCCTGTCTGTAATGTTCTGGTACCTTTGGGTACCCTAATTACTCTTTCATAAGTGTATGCGCCCCACCATTCTCTTTTGGTAAGGTGCGCATACACCTTTAAGACTGATGCTGTCATCACTGAGCGCCGGACTGGATGGCTATTTAGATCGCCGGCTCTCACTCACATGTGTTCGTTCAAACTGCTTTGTGCCTTGATGCTAACCTGTCTTGAAGCTCTCATGCTTGCAAGCATACCTCGCTGTCGGAACCACGCTGCGCTGATCCCTGTATCCCGCTACCGGATCATCCGCTCTTGCCGAACCTCTCCTCTGCTACATTGCTATTAGTGATAAGTACCCCACAGGGGAAACCTCTATAACCTTCATACTAAAGCTTACACTATCTAGCTCTGCATACTAAGGACTATTACTACATCTGCATTATCTAAGATTGCTAGCTCTTGAGCCTACTACCACCTGTTCTTGCACTGGGTTGATCTCTCCTGTATGTCCACCTGCTACTCTGTCATCTGCTACCATGCATGATTGCTAAACCTATCTGCATCCCATCTGCTACTATCTTACTTTCAAGAACATTTCCTTTCAAGTGTCTGTCATCTACCATCTCTACCCAACCTGTCTCTTCAGCCTATCATCACTGTGTTACTATATACATAAGTCACTCTAGGAAACATCTTATTGAGTGTGTGTATTTACTTGCTGAATTGAGATCATCCACACATGATGAGTCATTGGGAGTTGGGATTGGTGTCTCAGCGTTTCTCTACATGACTACTGAAGTGGAATATTTCTGCAGCTGAAAATCCACATCATACATAAAACGCAGGAGCGTTACAGATTGAACGAACCACAAATGGATTCAGCAGAAATAACCACTCAGATGACACAATTAAAACAGCAAGTAACTGCGTTAATACACGCACTTGCTGAATTAAAAGAAGACAATCAGGCTCTGTCGCAGCAGGTAATTAGACTGACACAACTTACCACTGCTCAGTCCCCTGAACCCAAAATGATGCATCTCTGAAAACCCAATTTAGGCTTGGCCTATCAGAGGCCGTTAAAGACGAGCTCGCCCGAGCGGATCTGCCAAAAACCCTGGATGCATTGATACAACTCAGTATCACCATAGATAGAAGACTACGAGAAAGAAAGGCTGAGAAAATGGGAATGCCATTATCCAGTTCTTCTCGGATTTCGGCCGTTGACCCCTTTCCTATGGAGATAGGAACCATCCGCCCACCTCTATCAACTATGGAAGGAGCCAGAAGACGATCTGGTAATCTCTGCTTGTACTGTGCATCCCCAGATCACAAGATAAACGTCTGTCCCCTAGTCTACAAAAGGAAGGGTGAGTGTTCACATGTCCTCCTAGGGGGATTGACAACTTCAATCACTAACCCTTACCTTTCTGTTTGCTTAACATTACAGTGGGACCAGTACAGGATTACTACTAAGGCCATGATTGACACAGGATCTTGTAGAAATTATATTGACATACGTTTTGCTGCTTTAAATAAAGTTCCTATTATTTCTAAACTCAAACCTGTCTCAGTGAGTCTTATTAACGGTGTTCCTTTATCCTCTGGTCCGATCACTGATCAGACACAGGCACTCCTAGTCACTACTAACGGGTCTCATATGGAGACCACTACCTTCGATCTAATACCTTCACCCCACTTTCCCATTGTTTTGGGACTTCCCTGGTTGCACACACATCAACCAACCATAGATTGGAAGGAACGGACCCTGGCCTTCCTCTCTTGCTATTGCGAGGGTACGTGTAACCTCCCGTCTTTCGGGAAGATCCTGTCTGTGGTGACAGATGAGATTGCACCACTATGTTATCAGGATCTCTCTGAGGTTTTTCTTGAGAAAAATGCTCAAGCACTACCTCCCCATCGAGACTATGATTGTAGTATTGATCTACTCCCAAATAGCAAATTGCCGTTCCGTCATGTTTATCCTCTTTCACAGGATGAACT
This sequence comes from Pelophylax lessonae, assembly GCF_965119305.1. NCBI lineage: Eukaryota > Metazoa > Chordata > Amphibia > Anura > Ranidae > Pelophylax > Pelophylax lessonae. The sequence continues at coordinate 763,004,925 of NC_138768.1, forward strand.
TTCCCATCTCAAAGACTATTTGGATGAAAATTTGAAAAAAGGTTTTATTAGACCTTCCACTTCTTCCACAGCAGCAGGACTCTTTTTTGTCCGCAATAAGGACTCAAGTCTCAGGCCTATCATCGACTATAGGCAATTGAATGCTATTACAATAAAAGATCGCTATCCTCTACCGCTTATCCCTGAGCTCATTGAGCAGGTGCGTGGAGCTACCTATTTTTCAAAATTGGACCTGAAAGGAGCATACAATCTCATTCGAATCCGTGATGGACACGAGTGGAAGACTGCATTCAGAACCAGATACGGATTGTTCGAATATCTTGTAATGCCATTCGGGCTATGCAACGCCCCTGCAGTTTTTCAACGATTTATAAACGATATTTTCAGAGACTTACTAGATGTCTGTGTTGTGGTATATCTGGACGATATACTTATATATTCACGATCCCTGTCTGAACACATAAGACATGTAAGACTAGTATTATCGAGATTGCTTGCACACAACCTTTATGTGAAACTGAAAAAATGCTTGTTTCATAAAGAGGAAGTACTGTTTCTAGGCTACATCATATCCAAAACAGGAATCGAGATGGACATGAGTAAGATATCCTGCATTCAGGATTGGCCTACACCAACCACACGCAAGGCGCTACAGCGATTCCTTGGATTTTCGAATTTCTACAGGAAGTTCATCAGAAACTTCTCTGCCATTGTGAGACCCCTCACACAGCTCACTAGCATTAAAAAACCATTCAAATGGTCAGATGAAGCAAATAAAGCTTTTCACCTGTTAAAGACAAGGTTTACTTCTGCTCCCATACTACGCCATCCAGACCCATCCCTCCAATACATTCTGGAAGTAGATGCGTCAAACATTGCAGTAGGAGCAATACTCTCCCAACGACCAACTCACACTTCACCACTTCATCCAGTCGCCTTTTTTTTAAATCCCTAAGCAGTCCAGAGATAAATTACCCCGTGGGTGAAAAGGAACTGCTTGCTATAAAATTGGCTCTGGAGAATTGGCGACATCTACTCGAAGGCACCCAATTACCAATACTTATATACACGGACCATAAAAATCTCCAATATCTTCAGACTAACAAAACTCTCTCTCACAGACAGGTACGATGGTCACTATTCTTTCTAAGGTTTAACTTCCTAGTGACCTACACACCTGCAGATAAGAACAAAAAGGCGGATGCACTATCACGACTAACTGAAGAAAACTACTTCGAAATCCCTTCCGTTCCTATAATACCTCACAAACGCATTATTGGAGTTGTCCGTTCCTTGAAGGAAGAGGTTTTGCATGTTATAAGTTTGGATTCACTCCCACCACAACTAAATACTGATGCAGAAGGCTTCCTCTACTACAACGACAAACTTTACATACCACCTACCATACGCACCAAGATCTTGGAATTATCGCATGATGTGCCTATGGCAGGACATATGGGTATGACAAAGACGCTTAATCTGATTACCAGGCAATTCAGGTGGCCTGACATGAAAACATCTATACAAAAATTTGTCTCTTCATGCAATGTCTGTGCCAGGTCCAAAATTGACACTACGAGACCATCCGGTCTACTATGCAGTCTACCAATACCCCAAACTCCATGGGAAGTTGTGTCCTTGGACTTTATAGTGGAATTGCCTCCTTCCAAAGGATTTAATACCATCTTAGTGTCAGTGGACCATCTGACAAAAATGGCACATTTCATTGCTATTCGCAGACTACCTTCGTCCAAACAAACGGCAGAACTCCTGATGAAACATGTCTTTAAGTTACATGGTATCCCAAAAACTCTTCTGTCTGACCGTGGATCACAATTTATTTCCAAGTTCTGGCAAGAACTATGTCACATACTACGGATCGAGCGGAAGCTCACTTCTCCTTACCATCCGCAGACCAACGGACAGACTGAAAGAGTCAACCAATGCATCGAGCAATATTTACGTTGTTACACTTCTTACCAACAGGATGATTGGGTGGATCTTCTCCCTCTGGCAGAATTTGCCTACAACAACGCAACCCACAGTACGAGCAAGCAGAGTCCGTTCTACTTGAACTATGGGTTTCATCCCTCTATTCTTCCACCATGCATCCTTCCTTCAAATAACCCAGTAGCCTCGTTTCGGGGACCTCGTTTGGCTCTCAACAAAAAATTTAAGACTGAAAATCCCTAGCAAAAAGCTTGGACCTCTGTTCTTGGGACCTTTCCCAATCAAGAAACTTATTGGAAAAGCTGCAGTACAGCTTACATTGCCAATAGACCTCAAAATACTGTAATGTTCCGGTACCTTTGGTACCCTAAATTACACTTTCCACAAGTGTATGCGCCCCACCATTTACTTTTGGAAAGGTGCGCATACACCTTTAAGGCTGGAGCTGTCATCACTCAGCGCCGGACTAGATGGCTATTTAAGGCGTCGGTTCTCACTCACATGTGTTCGTTCAAACACCCTTACCTGGATGCTAACCTTGCTTGAAGCTTCCATGCTTGCAAGCTTACTTCGCTGACGGAACCTCGCTGCGCTGATCCCTGTATCCCGCTATTGGATCATCCGCCTCTCCTGAACCATCCTTCGGCTGTATCGCTAATAGTGCTAAGTACCCCGCAGGGGAATTCTCTATAAACTTATACTAAGCTTACACTATCTAGCTCTGCATAGTAAAGACTGTTTATCACATCTGCATAACTAGATTGCTAGCTCTTGAGACTACTGCTACTTTTCTGCACTGGGTTGATCTCTTTTGTATGTCCACCTGCTATTCTATCATCTGCTATCATACAACATTGCTAAACCTTCCTGCATCCATCTGCTACTGTCTCACCTTCAAGTGTCTATCACCTACCACCTCCACTCAACCTATCCCTCAACCTTCATCATTGTGTTACCACATACATAAAGTCATTCTAGGAACCAGCTTGCTAATTGTGTGTATTTACTGGCTGAAATAAGACCTTCCACACATGATGAGTCATTGAGGTTGGGAATGGTATCTTAGCATATCTCTTACATGACTACTGACGTGGAACTATTTCTGCAGCTGAAAATCCACACCATATAAGAAACGCAGAAGCGTTACAGATTGAACGAACCCAAAAAATGGATTCAGCAGAAATAACCACTCAGGTGACACAATTAAAACAGCAAGTATCTGCGTTAATACACGCACTTGCTGAATTAAAAGAAGACAATCAGGCTCTGTCGCAGCAGGTAATTAGACTGATACAACTTACCTCTGCTCAGTCCCCTGAACCCAAGATAAATCCCCCTTTGGTATTTACAGGCGATCGCAAAAAATTTCGCGAATTTAAAAACGCATGTGAGTTACTTTTTTTGCTAAAACCTCGTACCTACTTTACTGATCACATTAAGGTTTGTACTATTATTTCTTACCTATCAAACGATCCTCGAGCCTGGGCAGATTCTCTTTTTGAGAAAAACGACCAGCTTCTCAACTCCTATGCCTTGTTCCTGGCAGAGCTCACTAGCCTATATGATGACCCCAATAGGCAGAGTACTGCTGATCTTCAGTTAAGATCCTTGAAACAAGGAAGGAGGCCTGTAGAAGACTTTGTCGCAGAGTTCAAGAGATGGACCCTTGATTCAGAATGGAATGATGCATCTCTGAAAACCCAATTTAGGCTTGGCCTATCAGAAGCCGTTAAGGACGAGCTCGCCCGAGCGGATTTGCCAAAAACCCTGGATGCACTAATACAACTCTGTATTACCATAGATAGAAGACTACGAGAAAGAAAGGCTGAAAAGATGGGAATGCCATTATCCGTTTCCTCTCGGAGTCTGGCCGTTGACCCCGTTCCTATGGAGATAGGAACCATACGCCCACCGCTATCAACTATGGAAAAAGCCAAAAGACGAAATGAAAATCTCTGCTTGTACTGTGCATCCCCGGATCACAAGATAAACGTCTGTCCCCTAGTCAACAAAAAGAAGGGTGAGTGTTCACATGTCTCCCTAGGAGGATTGACAACTTCATTCACTAACCCCTACATTTCTGTTTTTTTTACATTACAGTGGGACCAGAACAGGATTACTACTAAGGCCATGATTGACACAGGATCTTGTGGAAATTATATGGATATATGTTTTGCTGCTTTAAATAAAATTCCTATTATTTCTAAACTCAAACCTGTCTCAGTAAGTCTTATTACCGGTGTTCCGTTATCCTCTGGTCCGATCACCGATCAGACACAAGCACTTCTAGTCACTATTAACGAGTCTCATAGGGAGACTTCTACCTTCGATTTAATACCATCACCCCACTTTCCCATTGTGTTGGGACTTCCCTGGTTGCACACACACCAACCAACCATAGATTGGAAGAAACGGTCCTTGACCTTCCCTTCTTGTTATTGCGAGGAAACGTGTAACCTCCCGTTTTCCGGGAAGATTCTGTCTGTGGTGACAGATGAGATTGCACCACTATGTTATCAGGATCTTTCTGAGGTTTTTCTTGAGAAAAATGCTCAAGCATTTCCTCCTCATCGAGACTATGATTGTAGCATTGATCTACTCCCAAATAGCAAATTGCCGTTCGGTCATGTTTATCCTCTTTCACAGGATGAACTTGCCCATCTCAAAACCTATTTGGATGAGAACTTGGAAAAAGGTTTTATTAGACCTTCCACTTCTTCCACAGCAGCAGGACTCTTTTTTGTTCGCAATAAAGATTCAAGTCTCAGACCTATCATCGACTACAGGAAATTGAATGCTATCACAATAAAAGATCGCTATCCTCTACCGCTTATCCCTGAGCTCATTGAGCAGGTGCGTGGAGCTACCTATTTTTCAAAATTAGACCTGAAAGGAGCATACAATCTCATTCGAATCCGTGATGGACACGAGTGGAAGACTGCATTCAGAACTAGATACGGATTGTTCGAATATCTTGTGATGCCATTCGGCCTATGCAATGCCCCTGCAGTTTTCCAACGATTTATAAACTATATTTTTAAAGACTTACTAGATGTCTGTGTTGTGGTATATCTGGACGATATACTTATATATTCACGGACCCTGTCTGAACACATAAGACATGTAAGACTTGTATTATCGAGATTGCTTGCACATAATCTTTATGTGAAGCTGAAGAAATGCTTGTTCCATAAAGATGAGGTACTCTTTCTAGGCTACATCATATCCAAAACAGGAATCGAGATGGACATGAGTAAAATATCCTGCATTCAGGATTGGCCTACACCAACTACACGCAAGGCGCTACAGCGATTCCTGGGATTTGCAAATTTCTACAGGAAGTTCATAAAAAACTTTTCTGCTATTGTGAGACCCCTCACACAGCTCACTAGCATAAAAATACCATTTAAATGGTCAGAAGAAGCAAATAAGGCTTTCCACTTGTTAAAGACAAGGTTTACTTCCACTCCCATATTACGCCATCCAGACCCATCCCTCCAATACATTCTGGAGGTAGATGCGTCAAACATGGCAGTAGGAGCTATACTCTCCCAACGACCTACCCACACTTCACCACTTCATCCAGTCGCTTTTTTTTCTAAATCCTTGAGCAGTCCCGAGATAAATTACCCCGTGGGTGAAAAGGAACTGCTTGCTATAAAATTGGCTCTGGAGAATTGGCGACATTTACTCGAAGGCACCCAACTACCAATAATTCTTCAGACTAGCAAAACTCTCTCGCACCGACAGGTACGATGGTCACTATTCTTTCTAAGGTTTAACTTCCTAGTGACCTACACACCTGCAGATAAGAACAAAAAGGCGGATGCACTATCACGACTAACTGAAGAAAACTACTTTGAAATCCCTTCCGTTCCTATAATACCTCACAAACGCATTATTGGAGTTGTCCGTTCCTTAAAGGAAGAGGTTCTGCATGGTATAAGTTTGGATTCACCCCCACCACAACTAAATACTGATGCAGAAGGCTTCCTCTACTACAACGACAAACTTTACATACCACCTACACTACGCACCAAGATCTTGGAATTATCGCATGATGTGCCTATGGCAGGACATATGGGTATGACAAAGACTTTCAATTTGATTTCTCGGCAATTCTGGTGGCCTGACATGAAAACATCTATACAAAAATTTGTCTCTTCATGCAATGTCTGTGCCAGGTCCAAAATTGACACTACGAGACCATCCGGTCTACTATGCAGTCTACCAATACCCCAAACTCCATGGGAGGTTTTGTCATTGGACTTCATCGTAGAATTGCCTCCTTCCAAAGGATTTAATACCATCTTGGTGTCAGTGGACCATCTGACAAAGATGGCACATTTCATTGCTATTCGCAGACTACCTTCGTCCAAACAAACGGCAGAACTCCTGATGAAACATGTCTTCAGATTACATGGTATCCCAAAAACTCTTCTGTCTGACCGTGGATCCCAATTTATTTCTAAATTCTGGCAAGAACTATGTCACATACTACGGATTGAGCGGAAGCTCACTTCTCCTTACCATCCGCAGACCAACGGACAGACTGAAAGAGTCAACCAATGCATCGAGCAGTATTTACGTTGTTACACTTCTTACCAACAGGATGATTGGTTGGATCTTCTCCCCCTGGCAGAATTTGCCTACAACAACGCAACTCACAGTACAACCAAGCAGAGTCCGTTCTACTTGAACTATGGGTTCCATCCCTCTACTCTCCCTCCACGCATCCTTCCTTCAAATAACCCAGTAGCCTCAGACTATCTTACCCAAATAAAGGATTCTCTGGGTTTACTAAATACTACCATTGCACACGCTCACAGTCAACAAAAGAAGTACTATGATCTTCGTAGAAGACCTTCTCCACAGTATACTATCGGGGACCTCGTTTGGCTCTCAACAAAAAACTTGAGACTGAAGATCCCTAGCAAAAAGCTTGGACCTCTGTTCTTGGGACCTTTCCCAATCAAGAAACTTATTGGAAAAGCTGCAGTGCAGCTTACATTGCCAATGGACCTAAAAATCCATCCCATTTTCCATGTGTCGCTACTAAAACCCCATGTTCCGGACCAAGGAATAAGGCCTAATATTCCACCTCCCCCTCCTGTACAATTTGAAGGTGGAGAAGAATACGAGATAAAAGAGATTCTGGATTCTCGTATCTACAGAAGAAGACTTCAGTACTTGGTTAGATGGAAGAACTATGGGCCCCAAGACGACACCTGGCTAAACACCTCTGACATACATGCCTCTAGATTAATCCGCAATTTTCATGCGAAGTACCCAGACAAACCAGCTCCAGAGGCCTTCAGGAGCCGGCCTTAAGGGGGGGGTACTGTAATGTTCTGGTACCTTTGGGTACCCTAATTACTCTTTCATAAGTGTATGCGCCCCACCATTCTCTTTTGGTAAGGTGCGCATACACCTTTAAGACTGATGCTGTCATCACTGAGCGCCGGACTGGATGGCTATTTAGATCGCCGGCTCTCACTCACATGTGTTCGTTCAAACTGCTTTGTGCCTTGATGCTAACCTGTCTTGAAGCTCTCATGCTTGCAAGCATACCTCGCTGTCGGAACCACGCTGCGCTGATCCCTGTATCCCGCTACCGGATCATCCGCTCTTGCCGAACCTCTCCTCTGCTACATTGCTATTAGTGATAAGTACCCCACAGGGGAAACCTCTATAACCTTCATACTAAAGCTTACACTATCTAGCTCTGCATACTAAGGACTATTACTACATCTGCATTATCTAAGATTGCTAGCTCTTGAGCCTACTACCACCTGTTCTTGCACTGGGTTGATCTCTCCTGTATGTCCACCTGCTACTCTGTCATCTGCTACCATACATGATTGCTAAACCTATCTGCATCCCATCTGCTACTATCTTACTTTCAAGAACATTTCCTTTCAAGTGTCTGTCATCTACCATCTCTACCCAACCTGTCTCTTCAGCCTATCATCACTGTGTTACTATATACATAAGTCACTCTAGGAAACATCTTATTGAGTGTGTGTATTTACTTGCTGAATTGAGATCATCCACACATGATGAGTCATTGGGAGTTGGGATTGGTGTCTCAGCGTTTCTCTACATGACTACTGAAGTGGAATATTTCTGCAGCTGAAAATCCACATCATACATAAAACGCAGGAGCGTTACACTGTCCTGCTTCCAGTGTGCTTTCCGAATGGACGTTCAGTACTGCTGGAGGTCTTGTGATGGACAAAAGAGTGCATCTGTCCAAAGACTCTGTTGACCAGCTGACTTTTATCAAAATTAACCAGTCCTGGATCAACAAGAGCTATCAAGCCCCTGATGCTGATTTAACTTATTGAATTTGCTAGGGGTCTGCCATCCCTTGAAGACTGCGTATGCTGCCTATCCTATTTCTCTACCTTGAGTCTGTTAGCTTCCAACAATGTTTTTAGGTCACTACCAACCCTCAAGGCCTAATTTTTCTGCACTTGTATGACAGGTGCATACAATTTAAATGTTGTATGTAATTTTTAACAGCAGGCCCTGTCCCTGTGCCCTGCTAACTGTGAGGGGTTACGGTGTTCAGGCACCACCTACACCAAAGGCCCAATATTTTTGCACGTGTATGACAAGTACATGCAATTTAAAATTTATTATGGAATTCTTACCAGCAGCTCCCATTCCTACGCCCAGTAAAAGTAACTGTGAGGGCTTGGTTACGGTGTTCAGGCACCACGAACACCAAAGGCCCAATTTTTGGCACCAGTATGACAAGTACATGCAATTTCAAATTTGTATAGAATTCTTACCAGCAGGTCCCATTCCTGCACCCAGCAAGAGTAACTGCGAGAGCTTGGTTATGGTGTTCAGGCACCACCAACAGCAAAGGCCCAACTTTTGGCACCTGTATAGCACATGCAATTTCAAATTTGTATGGAATTCTTACCAGCAGGACCCGTTCCTGCACCCAGCAAAAGTAACTGCGAGGACTTGGTTATGGTGTTCAGGCACCACCAACAGCAAAGGCACGATTTTTGGCACCTGTATAGTACATGCAATTTCTAATTTATATGGTATCCTTACCAGCAGGTCCCGTTCCTGCGCCCAGCAAGAGTTACTGCGAGGCCTTGGTTACGGTGTTCATGTACCACCAACAACAAAGGCCCAATTTTTAGCACCTGTATAGTACATGCAATTTCAAATGTGTATGGTATTCTCACCAGCAGATCCTGTTCCTGCACCAAGCAAGAGTAACTGCGAGGGATTGAGTACAGTGTTCAGGTACCACCAACAACAAAGACCTAATTTTTGGCACCTTTATGACAATTACATGCGATTTCAAATTTGTATGGAATTCTTACCAGCAGGTCCCATGCCTGCGCCTAGCAAGAGTAACTGCAAGGGGTTGCGGTGTTTAGGCACCACCAACAACCAAGGCCCAATTTCAGTTTCAGTTCCTGCCGATACTAACCTTCCAGGTCCCCATCACTCCAGCTAGTTTGCATAGCCGCCACCCAACCTTGGCCAGGTCAGATGACAGCACAGCGCCCCCACTACATCACTGATAAGAACACATACAACACTTGATCTTTGCCAATTTCAAATTGGTATGGAATTTTTACCAGCAGAGCCCATTCCTGCCCCCAGCAAGAGTAACTGCAAGGGGTTGCGGTGTTCAGGCACCACCAACACCCAAGGCCCAATTTTTCTGCACCTCTATGACAACTGACAAGTACATGCAATTTCACGTTTGTATTGAATTCTTACCAGCAGGTCCCATTCCTGCGCCCAGCAAGAGTAACTGTGAGGGGTTATGGTGTTCAAGCACCACCAACAGCAAAGGCTCAATTTTTGGCACCTGTATAGTACATGCAATTTCAAATTTGTTGGAAATTCTTAACAGCAGGTCCCATTCCTGCGCCCAGCAAGAGTAACTGTCAGGGGTGGTTAATGGTGTTCAGACACCACCAACACCAAAGGCCCAATTTTTGGCACCTGCTGCCTAGTGTTGAGGGTGTCGATTTCATCTGGAAGATTTTCGTTTGGTGAAGGTTTCATCAGGACAATTAATACCCAAAGACCAATTTGTCCACTTGTTTGCTAGGTGCATATCATTTCAGTTTTTTACATCAAGGCCAATTCTTGTATTCATCAATAGTACCTCTGTAGGGTTACGGTGTGCAGGTGCCACAGACACCCAAAGACCAATTTTTCCACACTTGTTTTGACAGCTGCATATCATTTTAGTTTTTTGACAGCAAGGCCAATTCTTCCTTTCATTAAGAGTACCTCTAGAGCAGGCATCACTAAATGGAAATCACAAGCTTCCAGAGCTGTCCTGCTGCCAATGTATGCTGTAGATAAATAACAAAAGACGTGCAGCGCTAACAAGTATAAAGATGATATCAGGGAGAACAGTCCAAAGGTGCAGATGTGGTGAAGCATGCACAAGGTATATAATCGGTGCTCTTCAGTGTGCTGGTAATGCTTCACCCAGTCTCATTAGCCTCTCACCTCACACTTAGCCCCTGTGTCACCAGACGGGCTAAAAAGACATATAATTTCTCCATGGATTTCACCAATTTGGATCAGATCCTCAATCCTCTTCATCAATAAATATAGCTCACAGGTAACAGATCACAGATCCACACAGTAGGTCACAGGTCCATAAGAAAACAAAGGTCCGGACTACTCGTATTCCAGGTCAGAGAAATGTTCTTATTGTTGGCATTAATTTTGTTCATGAAGAAATTGAGGCCACTGGTATCCCCGTCCTAGATAAGTATCAGGTCGTCGATATACCTGTGGTAGCACAATAATTCAGGGGGGCGGCCATGGAACACCACCTCTCACTCCCAGTGACCTCAATTCCTTCATGAACAAATGAATGCCAACAATAAGAACATTTATCCGACCTGGAATACGAGTAGTGAGAAAATTGTCTTCTTGGATTTAGAGATCTCTATCGAGAATGACCATTTTAAGGCGACTGATCAAAATGCGTATATTCCACTAGACAGTTGCCATCATTGTTCATGGCTCTGTAATATACCTAAAGGCCAGCTTGTCAGATTATGGCGTAATTGTACCACTGAAGGTGACTATGTGTCACAAGCAGAGGTGCTTGTAGAATGCTTTGTGCAAAAAGTTTATGATAGGGATTCATTGGCCAATGAGGTTGCTAGAGTAAAGGAGCTTGATAGAAATGTATTGGTGGCCCCTAAACCTATTGCTGACCATCCTCCTGAAGGAAACCAATATAGGCTCATATTTGATTATAATATACAACACAAGAAGTTAGAAAAAATAGTCAAAAATAACTGGTCCATTTTAAAACAAGATAGAATACTGAGGCCTACCCTCCCTGAGATACCCAAGTTTGTTTATAGGAAGGCACCCACCCTAAGGGATCGCCTAGCCCCTGGTGTGGTAGATCCTCAGATTTCTGTTGAAAACAGATCTTTTCTGTTTTTATCAGGATTCTATGCATGTGGAAGATGTGTGGCGTGCAGGCATTCGAAAGCAAATTGCAAAAAGCGCAAAGATTTTACTGCGAGTGCCACCAATAAATCTTACACCATCCAAGGTCTCATATCATGTGCCAGCAATAAATCTTATACCATCCGAGGTCTCATAACATGTGCCAGCCTGGAGGACCTCCAGGCAACTACAAATTAGGCTCCGAGAACACGTGGGTAATATCAAAAAGGGTTTAAAAACACACAGTGTGTCAAGACATTTTCGAAATGTCCACAACCGTGATCCACGCAGTCTTAAATTTTGGGGCATTGAAAACATTAAACCTCACTGGCGAGGAGATACTTTCATATGCCAGCTAAGTCGACGTGAATCTTTTTGGATTCAGGAAACCAAAGTCTCTGCCCCTAGAGGTCTTAATGTGGAGTTCGATTTAAATTGTTTTATTTTGATTGTTAAAAATATTTCTGTATTTTTATATTCTTTTATTTTTATTGTTTTTTATTATTATTGATTTGATTTGATATGGTTTGTGGTGTGTTATTTTTGTTAAATGGATGGCTGGTTTTGAGGTCCTGGCCCCTTACATAGGATTCTGGGTATATCTTTACAACTTATAGTTGTGATTAGCCCCCGAAATCCATTTTAAAAGCAATTAGCTTTTAAATATTGAATCGTATTCAGCAGGTCTGATCAGTTATCCATATGTATTAGAGCCACTATTGTATGTCTCTAATGTTTAGATGGCGATCACTGTTAGTTGATTTCTCTACATTGATTTCACCGTTTTGTGGCTTGTTTTTTAGATTCCTAGTGCATTCTTATAACATGTAGTTGTTTGTAGGGATGATCGAACGGTTCGGGTCGACCGTCGGTTCGACGCGAACATTGGGTGTTCGAAATTCGGCCGAATTCCGAACTTTTTGCGGTAAAAGTTTGGAATTCGGGTCACCAGAACCACCCAAAATGCAATGGGACAGGAAGTGGGCTTTAAAAGCCCGTGATTGGGGCCAGAAACATCAGTAAAAGCCAATTAGGGGGCAGGAGTCTGCTAGGAACGTGATTGGAGTGACTACGGGGACCAGAGGCCAATCAGGAGTGAATACACCCCCCAGAATATAACATAGCCCCGCCTAACCTCTAGCACTGTAATACAGAGGCTTTGGAAGAGAGTGGAAGCATTTGTGTTTCTCCTGCTGTGTTAAACAACGTTTGCTGCATAGCCGATTGCTTGTAAAGCTCCAGATCAGCAGAAGAGCAGTCAGCTTACAGAAAGATTGTCAGTGTAGTTAGAAATACAGCGATTGTGCTGTTTGAGTTAGAAAAAAAAAAAAAAATTAAAGGGACAGTGTCAGTTAGAAATTATCTTCTGCTGTATGGAGCTGTTCTTTTAGTGTGAGGAAAGGGATATGCAGTGTAGTTAGGGTACTATATACCACTATAGTTAGATTCAATAATCTAGTTTTTGTAGGGATAGTTTTAAGTGTCAGGGTTCTGTCTAATGTGCACGTTGCACTCCTGATATATCTACAGCAGGTATACGTGCTTGCTAGTCAGCTATTGTGCAAAATACATTTCAGTGAAACACACATCTGCTGTATTTAGCGACAACTTTGGGTCGCATAGCAGTGTGCGTCTTGCAGGTGATTTTCACATCGCACAGTTGATAAAGCCTCAGTGACAACTTAATGGTTGTTCTTGTTGTAAGCGTTAAGTCCACTGCAAAAGGCTTTGCTACTCTGCGTCACACACATCTGCTTTATTTAGCGACAACTTTGGGTCGCATAGCAGTGTGCGTTTTGCAGGTGAATTTCACCGCGCAGAGTTGCCAAAGCCTCAGTGACAACTTAACGGCTGTTCTTGTTGTAAGCGTTAAGTCCACTGCTAATCTTGTTCCCAGTGCACTGCATTATGTCCCCATCATACACATTGGCTGTGCAGTTGATTAGGAGCAAAAGAAAGGCGCGTTTAAGCAAAAAAGTCATTTTTGAAGGTTTGGCATGCTATAATTCTGGTTCTGGACATGCTACAGAGCTGAATGTCACAGGTACACTTTTTAGACCCACCAGACACTAAATCCAAAGAAATCTCTTTTTTTTTTTTTTTTTTAATAATTTTTTCAATAATTGGCTCTCTCTCAAAAATGACAATTTTTAAGAACTTTTTTTTTGCCTGATTCATTGTCCCTGGGGCATGACCCAGAACCTTAGGCACTTTTTAGGGACATTTATTAGGTTTTAGGGCTTCAAAATTGTGTTTTTTGATTCCCAAAGTTCGGGTCCCATCGATTTTAATCCGAACCAAACTTTCGGGAAATTCGGGTGTTCTGGTCGAACCGAACTTTTCAAAAGTTCGATCATCCCTAGTTGTTTGTCCGGGTGTTCACGGGGCAACGGAGCATCACTTCCTATGTGAGGTGTTTCCCTTGTTGTACATCCGGCTTTGCATGGTCAGAGTGACTTCTGGGATTGTGACATCACGATCCGCCCATTGTGGGTGTGATTTTGTGTGCCCGTGTTGACTATATCTAGCCCTGTCCTTCTCCCTTTCCAAAAGCTGACACGTGTGAACAGGGAGGGGCCAGTGACGTCACTCACCATCCATTGCGGTCGGACGAGACCCCTGTGTGTAATATCACGATTTGCTGTACACATACACTTGTTGAGTGCTATTCCAGGTACTTTTTATGATATATGTCATTTTCAAATAAAAGTGTTTTATTACAGTAATGCACTATGTCCGGACCTTTGTTTTCTTATGGACCTGTGACCTGCTGCGTGGATCTGTGATCTGTTACCTGTGAGCTATATTTATTGATGAAGAGGATTGATGATCTGATCCAAATTGGTGATATCCCTGGAGAAATTATATGCCTTTTTAGCCTGTCTGGTGACACAGGGGCTAAGTGTGAGGTGAGAGGCTAATGAGACTGGGTGAAGGATTACCAGCACACTGAAGAGCACTGATTATTTACCTTGTGCATGCTACACCATATCTGCACCTTTGGACTGTTCTCCCTGATATCATCTTTATACTTGTTAGCGCTGCTCTTCTTTTGTTATTTATCTGATATTGGGACTTTTTTGGTTTATTGATCCTTATGTGCATAGCAGCTTTCCATATTTGTTTATCCAGTTGCGCTGATTTTCTTTGTTTATTAAATGTATGCTGTAGACTGCTGTGAGTAATGTGGATGAAGCTGAGGGTGCTGTGAAGGGGGGCCCGATGACAGGAATCTGAAGATGGGGGAGCTGAGGATGGGAATGAAAAGGGGGGGTGGTGAGGACAGGATTGTAAAGGGGTAGTTGGGACAAGAATAGGGGACAGGAATGTAAAGCGGTACTGGGGAACAAGAATGTAAAGGGGTACTAGGGGTGAGTACAGGAATGTAAAGGGGTAGTGAGGGACAGGAATGTAAAGGGGGAGGGGTGAGAACAGGAATATAAAGTGGTAGTGGGGAACAGGAGTGTAAAGGGGTACTAGGGGTGAGTACAGGAATGTAAAAGGGTAGTGAGGGACAGGAATGGGAGACGGGAATGTAAAGGGGTACTGGGGGACAGGAATATAAAGGGGTACTGGGGGTGAGGGACAGGAATGTAAAGGGGTAGTGAGGGACAGGAATGTAAAGGGGTAGTGAGGGACAGGAATGTAAAGGGGTACTGGGGGACAGGAGTGTAAAGGGGTAAAGAGGGACAGGAATGTAAAACGGTACTGGGGACAGGAATGTAAAGGGGTACTAGGGGTGAATACAGGAATGTAAAGGGGTACTGGGGGTGAGTGGAAGGAATGTAAAAGTGTTAGTGGGGGACAGGAATGTTAAGGGGAACTGGGGAGCAGAAATGTAAAGGGGTACTGGGGATCGGGAATGTAAAGGAGTACTGAGGGTGAGGACAGGAATATAAAGGGGCAATGGGGGTGGGGACAGGAATGTAAAGGGGTACTGGGGGTGAGGACAGGAATGTAAAGGGGTGGGGGGGGGGTGAGGACAGGAATGTGAAGGTGGAAGGGAGGTAATATAAAGGGGGCGGAAGACAGAAATGTGAAGGAGGAGGGGCATAATATAAAGGGGCATGAGGATAGGAAATGTAAAGGAGGGGGTTTTGACAACAGAGATGTGAGGGGAGAGCGGATGAAATGAAGAAGGGCTGAGGACAGTAATGTGAAAGGGGGATTGCATAGTGTCCTGATGCCCTATAATGCATTTTCAGAGACTTAGATAGATGACATCATCATCTTTAGCTAGGACATGGAAAGACATAAAAAAGTCACATTTTCTGGATGCCCCATGGAAGGCAGGCTTCATTATAAACCTTGTGAAAAATGCAAATGGATTGTACAAGACTCACTATTTAGGGTGCATGTTAGCTAGAGGCACCATCAAACCACAGCTATATAGGGTGGCAGCCATTCATACATTTTCCCATTCTATCACAAAGAACAGGTACACTAATTTCTTGGGGTTTTCAGATACTATAAAAGGTTTAGTCACAATTTTGTCAGCTTGGCCACCCCTTTCGAAATGGAGCAACTCTCAATAAAAAGGGCAATGGAGATACCCTGATACTGCGTGTTGGGCCATTTAAGCTGGTGCCAGATGATGCCCCCTTTTTCTTGGATGGCATAAAACAAGGAACTCATGGATCTATAGACAATCCATTGCCCTTCATAATTTCAAATATACATTGATGCATAGACTGGGGAACCAGAAAGTTAAAGCCCTCATTTTTTTCAAAGAGTATCCAGACCCTTGTTTTGGGACAGAATAGAAGGTATGTAAGGAGTCAGCCTAGAACAGTGCTAATAGGTGGCTAATTTGAGAAGACAGATGCTTCCCTTTTAGCCCTTCCTATTAAGGACAGCTGAACTCACAGGCAGTGTGGGTGTAAGGCCCTTTTCACACATACGGTCCGTTCAGTTCATCAGTTCAGTCACGTCAAAATGTATCAGTTTTCCATCCATTTTTCATCCGTTTTTCGTCAGTTGTCATCTGTTTTTCGTCAGTTGTTATCCATTTTCATCCGTTTTTTGTTAGTTGTTATCTGTTTTTCATCTGTTGTCATCCGTTTGTCATCCGTTGTCATCCTTTTTCATCTGTTGTCATCCGTTTTCATCCGCTGTCATCCGTTTTTCATCCGTTGTCATCCGTTTTTCGTCCGATCCGTTTTTTGGCGGATGAAAAATAGGGCATTCATCCGTTCAAAAAAACGGACATTGACGGAAGCGGATGAAAATGGATGTTAACTGATGATCATCTGTTGTCATCCGTTTTTACATAGAGATACATTGATGTCTGTTTTTCATCCGTCAACGGATGGATGAAAAACAGACAAACGGACAGCATGTGTGAAAGGGGCCTAAGGAAAACAGAAATTGAACAAGCTGAAGTTAGAAGCTGATTAGCTACCATTTGTCGCACTCTCCGGTTTTAGTAAATCAGTCCTAAACTGTTTTACATGCCACATTCATTAACTATTGGATGCTGCTTTGGCTGGACCACTGGTTGGTGATGGCCCTACATGCACTATAGGTGCTAAAAAAACCCTCTCAAATTCCCCAGTGAACCAAACAATAATAAAAATAATCCAAGATAAAACACATGGAAGTATCCACGCTCGAATAAGACAAATTTGAAAAATGTAGCAGCCAGCATTATTTTGTTGATTACATAACAAAAATAACAAAAAAGTAAATTTGCAGTGCTAAAATATAACAGTCCACAATGTATGGTGAAAGGAAGAGATGAGATCCTGCACCAGCTTTAGTGTGAATTAATACCACACCACACCACAGTGTAAAATGAATCTCCTTACCACAAGGAAATTAAAAATGAGCATGTAGTAAAGATGCATTTCCAGCATAAAATCACAGATGGACGGCTCTACACCGAGATTCAGCTAGATGGAATTAGCCTTGTCACACAGAAGATCAGTAACCAGAGCTCCACATCACTTGTCCAAAGGGAACACATCCACAATGTATAACCTCTGATCACAAGGAGTTACCCACCATATTGAAAAAAAGGGAGCATAGTGAAGTACGTTTAAACAAATGTGAAGATTTATTAAGATGGTACTTACAAACAAAGAATATAAACCAGAAACATTATAAAACATGGATTGCCACTGCTCATAGTGTGCTTGTGTCTCAAGAGGCCGGCCTTATGTGTTTCATACAATAGGAGATCGTCAGAGGCATGGCTTACTGACACAAGCACGCCTCTTTATACATAAGAACCGGAACCTGCCTTAACTGGAAGTTAACGGTCGCAAGAGGCTCCTTGGCCCCTTGAGACATAAGCACACTATGGCAAGAAGGAAAATGTTAATTTCAGTGTTAACAGGATTATGGATAATTAGGTACAATATTACCACTTAAGCAAAAATCATTGAATGAATAAAAGCAGTAATCTGTTGGCTGGAGGGATGAATTGATGGTAAAACTGGCTGTTGATACAATTCCAAAATTGAAAAGGTTCAAACAGGGACCAGCTTTCTATGAATATCCACTGATGATAAAAACTGTGCATAAATGATGTAACATAATATTACATTTTTTAACTGTTATATCATAGTTAGGGTTGAGCGGACACCTAGATGTCCGTGTTCGACGGGTTCGGCCGAACTTTAAAAAAAAGTCCGGGTCCATGTCCCGGACTTTTACCGAACTTTTCCCGGACACCGAACCCCATTGAAGTCAATGGGGACCCGAACTTTAAGGCACTAAAATGGCTCTAAAACACCAAAGGAAAGGGCTAGAGTGCTGCAAATGGCAGCAAAACGTAATTAAGAGCATGGCAAGTGCTCTGCAAACAAATGTGGATAGGGAAATAACTTAAAACAACAAAAAAAAACAGAAAAATAAAACAATGTTCTTCTTCATCTCTGAAGGACGAGGCCCATATGGAGTAGGAGGGAGGTTGAGGTGGTGGTGGATGTGGCGGTGACATAGGCGTGCGCACAGGGTGTGCTGGGTGTGCCTGGGCACACCCTAATCACCTAGGGCACATAGCATTGCCAGTGAGGAGATGGGAAAGATCTCCCTGGGACCTGCTCTGCTCTATTTCTCCTTGCCTACAGGTACATGGCCCCGATACATTACTCTCCCTGCTGGCAAACACATGCATGTGTATTTCAACTTTGGGGTGCACACCTTAATGCAATAGGCTGCGCACACCTATGGGCGGTGTAGGTGGAAGCGGCGGTGGAGGAGGACCAGGGCCGGATTAACAGCATCATGGGCTTGGTGCTGAGGATTTTGAAGGGCCTTAAGGGCCGTGCCTTGCCATGCACCCAGAGGAGGAAAAGTGCAGCCATGCATGCCTAATTCAACATGGGATGCTGTCTCTGAAGCCCATAAACACATCCATGCATCGCCAACTGTCCCTCCTTGTCCGGCCTTCACGCTGTGTGGGGAGGTTCTGAGGGTGCTGCCTGGGGAAGCGAGCATAGAAGCCAGACTTCTGTGTTTACAAGTGACAGAAGAGCGGTAACAGTGAATATGGCCAACCCGGGGCCTATATAAAAGGTAGGGGCCTGGAGCTGCAGCTCCAATAGCCCCTACATTAATCTGGCCCTGAGGAGGAGGACGAGGTAGCCAACACTGCTTCTTTTCAAAAATTTTAAATGAGGGTACACCCCAAAAGAGTGAGAAAGAGCAAAAATGGAACAATGGGTGGGTAAGGTCGGTATCCATTGCTATTCTGCATAAGGTACGGAAAAGTCCCGTGGGATCCATGCCTGGTTCATTTTAATGAACGTGAGCTTGTCCACATTGTCTCTGGACAGGCGGCTGCGCTTGTCTGTTATAACGCCCCCAGCCGTGCTAAATACCCGTTCAGATAATACACTGGCTGCAGGGCACGCCAGCACCTCCAAGGCGTAAAGGGCAAGCTCAGGCCATGTGCCCAATTTGGAGACCCAGAAGTTGAAGGGGGCAGACCCGTCATTCACTACATGTAGGCGTGTGCACACATACTGCTCCACCATGTTGGTAAAATGCTGCCTCCTGCTAAGACGTTCCATCTGAGCTGCTGGTGCTGCTGTTTGTTGTGGCGTGCTGACAAAGCTTTTCCACATTTCGGCCATGCTAACCCTGCCTTCTGAGGTGCTGGCGGTGCCCTGGTTGCGTTGGCGACCTCCTCCTCCTCCTCCTCTGCCTTGTGCTTCCACTGTGGCCCCGCTGTCAGATGGGAATGCCAGCAGCATGGCGTCTACCAGCGTGCGCTTGTACTCGCGCATCTTGCGATCGCGCTCCAGTGAGTGAATTAAGGACGGTACGTTGTCCTTGTAACGGGGATCCAGCAGCGTGGCCACCCAGTAATCAGCACAAGTTAGAATGTGGGCAACTCGGCGGTCGTTGTGGAGACACTGCAGCATGTAATCGCTCATGTGTGCCAGGCTGCCCAGAGGCAACGAAAGGCTGTCCTCTGTGGGAGGTGTATCGTCCGTGTCCTCTGTATCCCCCCAGCCACGCACCAGTGATGGCCATGAGCTGGCCTGGGTGCCACCCTGCTGTGAACATGGTTCCATCTCCTCCTCCAGCTCCTCCTCCTCCTCATCCTCCTCATCCTCCAGAACTGTGCCCCTGCTGGACAATTGCGTCCCTGGCGTTTGCGTGTGCAGGAACCCACCCTCGGAGCCCCTTGCGAATGACTGCCCTGAAAGCCTTGGAAATGTTACCTCTTCATCCTCCTCCTCCTCCTCATCCTGTGCCACATCCTCTTCCATCATCGCCCGAATTGTTTTTTCAAGGAGGCATAGAAGTGGGATAGTTAAGCTGAGAACGGCGTCATTGCCACTGGCCATGTTGGTGGAGTACTCAAAACAGCGCAACAAGGCACACAGGTCTCGCATGGAGGCCCAGTTATTGGTGGTGAAGTGGTGCTGTTCCGCAGAGCGACTCACGCGTGCGTGCTGCAGCTGAAACTCCACTATGGCCTGCTGCTGCTCGCACAGTCTTTCCAGCATGTGCAAGGTGGAGTTCCACCTTGTGGGCACGTCACATATGAGGCGGTGAGCGGGAAGGCCGAAGTTACGCTGCAGCGCTGCCAGGCGAGCAGCAGCAGGGTGAGAACGCCGAAAGTGCGCACAAACGGCCCGCACTTTCTGCAGCAGCTCTGACATATCGGGGTAGTTTTTAAGGAACCTCTGCACCACCAAATTCAGCACATGCGCCAGGCAAGGGATGTGCGTCAAACCGGCTAGGCCCAGAGCTGCTATGAGATTTCGCCCGTTATCGCACACCACCAGGCCGGGCTTGAGGCTCGCTGGCAGCAACCACTCATTTGTCTGCTGTTCCATGCTCCTCCACAACTCCTGCGCGGTGTGTGGTTTGTCCCCCAAACAGGCAAGTTGTAAAACTGCCTGCTGTCGTTTACCCCTGGCCGTGCTGAAGTTGGTGGTGAAGGTGTTACGCTGTCCGGATGAGGAGGCGGTAGAGGATGAGGAAGCGGAGTAGGAGGAGTTAGGAACAGGAGGCAAACTGAAGCGCCCTGCAATCCTCGGTGGTGGAAGGACATGCGCCAAATTGCTATCCGCCTCAGGCCCATCCGCCACTGCATTTACCCAGTGTGCCGTTAGGGAGATATAACGCCCCTGACCGTGCTTACTGGTCCACGTATCCGTAGTTAGGTGGACCTTGGCACAGATGGCGTTGCGCAGTGCACACCTGATATTTTCCCCCACTTGGTTGTGCAGGGAAGGGATGGCTTGCCTGGAAAAGTAGTGGCGGCTGGGCACGACGTACTGTGGGACAGCCACCGACATAAGGTTTTTAAAACTGTGCGTCTCCACCAGACGGAATGACAGCATTTCAAAGGCCAATAATTTTGAAATGCTGGCATTCAGGGCCAGGGATCGCGGGTGGGTAGGGGGGTACTTCCTCTTCCTCTCAAGTGTTTGGGAGATGGAAAGCTGAACGCTTCCACGGGACATTGTGGAGATGGTTGTTGGTGACCCAGGTGGTGGTGTTGCTGACAGATCGTCTGTTTGCGGGGTGGCAGGTGCCGGTATCACTACAGATGTGGCTGGAGCGGCCGAGACTGCAGCAGAAGAGGAAGCAGGATGAGCCAGAGACGTTTCTTGGTTTTGAAGGTGTGTACTCCACTGCAGCTCGTGCTTTGCACTTAGATGCCTGATCATGCAGGTTGTGCTCAGGTTGAGAAGGTTTATGCCTCGCTTCAAGCTCTGATTGCACAGGGTGCAAACCACTCGTGTCCTGTCATCAGCACATTTTCTAAAGAACTTCCACGCTAGAGAACTCCTTTGAGCTGACTTTGGTGCGCTCGTTCCCTTGCTGCGTTGGGCAGTAGCGGGCGTAGTGTCTAGGGCACGGCCGCTCCGCTTCTGCACCCTGCTCCCTCTTCTGCTGTGCTGGTGGCTCTGTGCGACCACCGCCTCTTCCTCCAAACTACTCAGGTCACCTGCATGACGTTCATTCCATGTGGGGTCGAGGACCTCATCGTCCTCCACATCATCTTCCACCCAGTCTTCACCCCTGCCCTCCTTGTCGGTCTCCACAATGCTGAACGCCGCAGCAGTTGGCACCTGCGTTTCGTCATCATCGGAGACGTGCTGCGATGATCCTTGCATGTACTCATCTTGAGAAATAAGTGGTTGGGCATCGCTGCACTCAATCTCTTCCACTTCTGGGGCAGGGCTAGGTGGATGGCCCTGGGAAACCCTGCTGACAGAGTCCTCAAAAAGAATAAGAGACTGCTGTATGGCTTGGGGCTCAGACTGCTGGCCTGATTTGCAAGGGGGTGAGGTGAAAGACGGTTGGACATTGGCTGCAGGTGCCAACTCTGACCTTTCTGCAGTAGACTGGGTGGGAGACAATGTGAAGGAACTGGAGGCACTGTCAGCAGCAAACCAATCTACTATCGCCTCAACTTGTTCTGGCCTCATCACTTCTAGGGGCGTTTGATGCCCTACCAAATACTGATGCAGGTTCTGTCGCCTACTCACACTTGAGGAAGGTGTTTCACTTGTGCGTGTAGCTGGCACAGATCGACCACGTCCTCTCCTTGCAACAGGAGCTCTACCAGCAGCACCACGACCCAGGCCACGGCCCTTATTTGACGGTCTCCTCATATTTCTGTAATTTAAGATCTTGCCCTAGAAAGGTTTTTATTGAATAGCGGAATAGGAAATATGATCCAAAAAAGTGTATGTATCTCGCACGTACAAAACCACACTAGGCCCCAATTACTATTGTTTCTACCCCTAAAAGGATGGATGAGGAGTAGGAGGAGTATGGAACAGACAGCACCCTCAAATCTTCAGAAGTATGAGATGAACCCCAAAAACTTGGAAAGGTGGATCTCACACGTACCGACACAGACTATCCCGCAATTCAATTGATCCTCAAAGGTTTTTATTGAATAGCGGAATAGGAAATATGATCAAAAAAAGTGTATGTATCTCGCACGTACACAACCACACTAGGCCCCAATTACTATTGTTTGTACCCCTAAAAGGATGGTTGAGCAGTAGGAGCAGGAGTATGGAACAGGCAGCACCCTCAAATCTTCAGAAGTATGAGATGAACCCCAACAACTTGGAAAGGTGGATCTCACACGTACCGACACAGACTATCTCGCAATTGAATTGATCCCCAAAGGTTTTAATTGAATAGCGGAATAGAAAATATGATCAAAAAGAAAGTGTATGTATCTCGCACGTACACCACCACACTAGGCCCCAACTACTATTGTTTGTACCCCTAAAAGGATGGTTGAGCAGTAGGAGGAGGAGTATGGAACAGGCAGCACCCTCAAATCTTCAGTAGTATGAGATGAACCCCAAAAACTTGGAAAGGTGGATCTCTCTCACACGTACCAACACAGACTATCCCCCAATTTAACTGATCCCCAAAGGTTTTTGATTAAATAGCGGAATAGAAAATATGATCCAAAAAAAGTGTATGTATATCACACGTACACAACCACACTGGGCCCCAATTACTATTGTTTGTACCCCTAAAAGGCTAGATGAGGAGTAGGGGGAGTATGGAACAGGCAGCACCCTCAAACCTTCAGAAGTATGAGATGAACCCCAACAACTTGGAAAGGTGGATCTCTCTCACACGTACCAACACAGACTATCCCCCAATTTAACTGATCCCCAAAGGTTTTTGATTAAATAGCGGAATAGAAAATATGATCCAAAAAAAGTGTATGTATATCACACGTACACAACCACACTAGGCCCCAATTACTATTGTTTGTACCCCTAAAAGGCTAGGAGTAGGGGGAGTATGGAACAGGCAGCACCCTCAGACCTTCAGAAGTATGAGATGAACCCCAACAACTTGGAAAGGTGGATCTCTCTCACACGTACCAACACAGACTATCCCCCAATTTAACTGATCCCCAAAGGTTTTTGATTAAATAGCGGAATAGAAAATATGATCCAAAAAAAGTGTATGTATATCACACGTACACAACCACACTAGGCCCCAATTACTATTGTTTGTACCCCTAAAAGGCTAGGAGTAGGGGGAGTATGGAACAGGCAGCACCCTCAAACCTTCAGAAGTATGAGATGAACCCCAACAACTTGGAAAGGTGGATCTCTCTCACACGTACCAACACAGACTATCCCCCAATTTAACTGATCCCCAAAGGTTTTTGATTAAATAGCGGAATAGAAAATATGATCCAAAAAAAGTGTATGTATATCACACGTACACAACCACACTGGGCCCCAATTACTATTGTTTGTACCCCTAAAAGGCTAGATGAGGAGTAGGGGGAGTATGGAACAGGCAGCACCCTCAAACCTTCAGAAGTATGAGATGAACCCCAACAACTTGGAAAGGTGGATCTCTCTCACACGTACCAACACAGACTATCCCCCAATTTAACTGATCCCCAAAGGTTTTTGATTAAAAAGCGGAATAGAAAATATGATCCAAAAAAAGTGTATGTATATCACACGTACACAACCACACTAGGCCCCAATTACTATTGTTTGTACCCCTAAAAGGCTAGGAGTAGGGGGAGTATGGAACAGGCAGCACCCTCAAACCTTCAGAAGTATGAGATGAACCCCAACAACTTGGAAAGGTGGATCTCTCTCACACGTACCAACACAGACTATCCCCCAATTTAACTGATCCCCAAAGGTTTTTGATTAAATAGCGGAATAGAAAATATGATCCAAAAAAAGTGTATGTATATCACACGTACACAACCACACTAGGCCCCAATTACTATTGTTTGTACCCCTAAAAGGCTAGGAGTAGGGGGAGTATGGAACAGGCAGCACCCTCAAACCTTCAGAAGTATGAGATGAACCCCAACAACTTGGAAAGGTGGATCTCTCTCACACGTACCAACACAGACTATCCCCCAATTTAACTGATCCCCAAAGGTTTTTGATTAAATAGCGGAATAGAAAATATGATCCAAAAAAAGTGTATGTATATCACACGTACACAACCACACTGGGCCCCAATTACTATTGTTTGTACCCCTAAAAGGCTAGATGAGGAGTAGGGGGAGTTTGGAACAGGCAGCACCCTCAAACCTTCAGAAGTATGAGATGAACCCCAACAACTTGGAAAGGTGGATCTCTCTCACACGTACCAACACAGACTATCCCCCAATTTAACTGATCCCCAAAGGTTTTTGATTAAAAAGCGGAATAGAAAATATGATCCAAAAAAAGTGTATGTATATCACACGTACACAACCACACTAGGCCCCAATTACTATTGTTTGTACCCCTAAAAGGCTAGGAGTAGGGGGAGTATGGAACAGGCAGCACCCTCAAACCTTTAGAAGTATGAGATGAACCCCAACAACTTGGAAAGGTGGATCTCTCTCACACGTACCAACACAGACTATCCCCCAATTTAACTGATCCCCAAAGGTTTTTGATTAAATAGCGGAATAGAAAATATGATCCAAAAAAAGTGTATGTATATCACACGTACACAACCACACTAGGCCCCAATTACTATTGTTTGTACCCCTAAAAGGCTAGGAGTAGGGGGAGTATGGAACAGGCAGCACCCTCAAACCTTCAGAAGTATGAGATGAACCCCAACAACTTGGAAAGGTGGATCTCTCTCACACGTACCAACACAGACTATCCCCCAATTTAACTGATCCCCAAAGGTTTTTGATTAAATAGCGGAATAGAAAATATGATCCAAAAAAAGTGTATGTATATCACACGTACACAACCACACTGGGCCCCAATTACTATTGTTTGTACCCCTAAAAGGCTAGATGAGGAGTAGGGGGAGTATGGAACAGGCAGCACCCTCAAACCTTCAGAAGTATGAGATGAACCCCAACAACTTGGAAAGGTGGATCTCTCTCACACGTACCAACACAGACTATCCCCCAATTTAACTGATCCCCAAAGGTTTTTGATTAAATAGCGGAATAGAAAATATGATCCAAAAAAAGTGTATGTATATCACACGTACACAACCACACTAGGCCCCAATTACTATTGTTTGTACCCCTAAAAGGCTAGGAGTAGGGGGAGTATGGAACAGGCAGCACCCTCAAACCTTCAGAAGTATGAGATGAACCCCAACAACTTGGAAAGGTGGATCTCTCTCACACGTACCAACACAGACTATCCCCCAATTTAACTGATCCCCAAAGGTTTTTGATTAAATAGCGGAATAGAAAATATGATCCAAAAAAAGTGTATGTATATCACACGTACACAACCACACTAGGCCCCAATTACTATTGTTTGTACCCCTAAAAGGCTAGATGAGGAGTAGGGGGAGTATGGAACAGGCAGCACCCTCAAACCTTCAGAAGTATGAGATGAACCCCAACAACTTGGAAAGGTGGATCTCTCTCACACGTACCAACACAGACTATCCCCCAATTTAACTGATCCCCAAAGGTTTTTGATTAAATAGCGGAATAGAAAATATGATCCAAAAAAAGTGTATGTATATCACACGTACACAACCACACTAGGCCCCAATTACTATTGTTTGTACCCCTAAAAGGCTAGATGAGGAGTAGGGGGGGTATGGAACAGGCAGCACCCTTAAACCTTCAGAAGTATGAGATGAACCCCAACAACTTGGAAAGGTGGATCTCTCTCACACGTACCAACACAGACTATCCCCCAATTTAACTGATCCCCAAAGGTTTTTGATTAAATAGCGGAATAGAAAATATGATCCAAAAAAAGTGTATGTATATCACACGTACACAACCACACTAGGCCCCAATTACTATTGTTTGTACCCCTAAAAGGCTAGATGAGGAGTAGGGGGGGTATGGAACAGGCAGCACCCTCAAACCTTCAGAAGTATGAGATGAACCCCAACAACTTGGAAAGGTGGATCTCTCTCACACGTACCAACACAGACTATCCCCCAATTTAACTGATCCCCAAAGGTTTTTGATTAAATAGCGGAATAGAAAATATGATCCAAAAAAAGTGTATGTATATCACACGTACACAACCACACTAGGCCCCAATTACTATTGTTTGTACCCCTAAAAGGCTAGATGAGGAGTAGGGGGAGTATGGAACAGGCAGCACCCTCAAATCTTCAGAAGTATGAGATTGTGTTCACTGTACCCCACAAAGATTGAGTTCACTGCACCCCACAATGATTGTGTTCACTGCACCCCACAAAGATTGTGTTCACTGCACCTCACAAAGATTGTGTTCACTGTACCCCCCAAAGATTGTGTTCACTGCACCCCACAAAGATTCTGTTCACTGTACCCCACAAAGATTGTGTTCACTGCACCCTAAAAGGATGTTGTTCACTGCACCCCACAAAGATTGTGTTCACTGCACCCTAAAAGGATGTTGTTCACTGCACCCCAAAAAGATTGTGTTCACTGTACCCCCCCAAAGATTGTGTTCACTGCACCCCACAAAGATTGTGTTCACTGCACCCCAAAAAGATTGTGTTCACTGTACCCCCCAAAGATTGTGTTCACTGCACCCCAAAAAGATTGTGTTCACTGTACCCCCCAAAGATTGTGTTCACTGCACCCCACAAAGATTCTGTTCACTGTACCCCACAAAGATTGTGTTCACTGCACCCCAAAAAGATTGTGTTCACTGTACCCCCCCAAAGATTGTGTTCACTGCACCCCACAAAGATTCTGTTCACTGCACCCCACAAAGGATTTTGTTCACTGCACCCCAAAAAGATTGTGTTCACTGCACCCCAAAAAGGATTTTGATCACTGCACCCCAAAAAGGATGTTGTTCACTGCACCCCAAAAATGATTTTGTTCACTCCACCCCAAAAAGATTGTGTTCACTGCACCCCACAAAGATTGTGTTCACTGCACCCCAAAAAGATTGTGTTCACTGTACCCCCCAAAGATTGTGTTCACTGCACCCCACAAAGATTCTGTTCACTGTACCCCACAAAGATTGTGTTCACTGCACCCCAAAAAGATTGTGTTCACTGCACCCCAAAAAGGATGTTGTTCACTGCACCCCAAAAAGGATGTTGTTCACTCCACCCCAAAAAGATTGTGTTCACTGCACCCCACAAAGATTGTGTTCACTGCACCCCAAAAAGTTTGTGTTCACTGCACCCCAAAAATGATTTTGTTCACTGCACCCCAAAAAGGATTTTGTTCACTGCACCCCAAAAAGGATGTTGTTCACTCCACCCCAAAAAGATTGTGTTCACTGCACCCCAAAAAGATTGTGTTCACTGCACCCCACAAAGGATTTTGTTCACTGCACCCCAAAAAGATTGTGTTCACTGCACCCCAAAAAGGATGTTGTTCACTGCACCCCAAAAAGGATTTTGTTCACTGCACCCCAAAAAGATTGTGTTCACTGCACCCCACAAAGGATTTTGTTCACTGCACCCCACAAAGATTGTGTTCACTGCACACCAAAAAGGATTGTGTTCACTGCACCCCAAAAAGATTGTGTTCACTGCAGCCCAAAAAGATTGTGTTCACTGCAGCCCAAAAAGATTGTGTTCACTGCAGCCCAAAAAGATTGTGTTCACTGCAGCCCAAAAAGATTGTGTTCACTGCAGCTCACACACAGAAAAATGGATGTGGATCACTGACACCTGCCTATCTCCAATCCCACACCACACAGCAATATCGATTGTAGTTTGTAGAACACAGTTTCCCTAAAATTCAGCAGACTCTGTCCCTAACAGGATTGAGAAGAGATCGTAGATCAGGATTGAGTGCAGATTCACCCCACCCCCCACACAGCAATATCGATTGTAGTTTGTAGAAGACACTGACCCTATAATTCAGCAGACTCTATCCCTAAAATGCCTACAACTCGCCCTGCCTAAACACTCCGACCTGTCCCTCAATTCTATCCGGACACAAATGGTTTTTTCCTGCCTATCTTTCCCTAATCAGCAGCCAGCACATTGATGTGTGCTCTGTCCCTTAGCTAAGCAGCAGAATGACGCTGCTGCGGCGGCTGCCTCGAACTTATAAAGACTTGGTCACATGCTTCAGACGGCCAATCACAGCTACTAAGACATTTGCAGGCATGGCTGGGATGGCTTAAGGCACACCAGTTAAACGATTGTTGATTGGCTGTTGAAAGCCCGCCATGAAAAGAGCGCCAAAGCATGCAAAACCCGGAAATAAAACGACCGAACACGGATTTTTACCCGAACATACAGTAAAGTGTCCGTGTCCGTGTTCGGGTAAAAAAAATCCAATTATTCGGTACGAACACGAATAATACAGTCCGTGTTCGCTCAACACTAATCATAGTGACAAGTAATCTGCAATATGTCACCAGACACTTCAATTTTGGGTGTAAGCAGTCATCAGAGTAATAACCTACAAAGAGCAAAGGGCTGTGCACTGCATATGACTATAATAATATAGCAAAAAGAATGCCAATAAGTACAAAAAAAGTCCCATGTATGGGTCACATTATGGTGGTGCTGTCAATACAAACCAGATTGCAGTTACATGTAGTGTGTCAGTACACAGATTGCAAAGGGTCCACAATCGTATATGAAGTCTCACATAACAACACTACTGAGGATACATATAAATGTATATCAGTCAATAGCTACTTGTGACTTTTAAATAACTATAACACTGGCCTCCATAAGTATCCCAATAAGAAGATAGCAAAATGTATAGTCTCCCATAGCAATAGTGCTCTGGCTTTATAGAAATGTACATGTGAGGTGCATACTAACCGGCAGAATATCCACAATAATACTATATATATAAAATCAAAATGTGGTCTCCTGTAACAAAAATGGTGCAACTTATAACTATATAAATATATAACGTATACAAATGCATATTAATCTAGAGCCAGTAATGTCTATTGAGCTGTTAAGCACCATAAATAAATGATAGCCTAAATAACTGTGAGACAGCCTCTCTAATATATTCAAATTGTGCAGTGGAATGTTACTGTGCTTCAGTCTGTGTATTGATAGGTGATAATACAACATTTTTTGTGAGTACAAGGCTGTGAATAACACACTTACAAGCAATCACATATTGAAATTAACATCATGAAATCCTGGCTGGACTACTGCTTTGAGGTGACCCAACATTTACTTGAGATACTGGTCATCTCTATTGCACATGTCAAGTCAAAAGGGGCTTTTGATGCAGCTGGGTGAATTGAAGTGCTTTTAATTTTTTGGGGAGGTTGGTGCTCAAATGATACAGGTATGTGCTGGGACAATAAAGGGCTAGATTTTAACCAGACAGAGAGCAGCAACTGTCTGATGTGGTCTAAATGTTACACAGGGAAGATTCATTTTCAGAATAAAAAATAATTATATAGATAAAATTAATTACAAAGTATAAATTAAAATTACAGTTGATTATTTCAGAGACAAGGGCCAGAAAAAAGCGTGCTGACTCGCTCCATAATATGTAAGAACTTTTACAAAGTCACATTTTAGTAGTGAGAAACCAGTCAGGTCTATATTTTAGTTAAAAAATTATAGTCAAATAAAAATCCTGCTCCTGTCCCACCTTCCCTCTATTAGCCAAAAACTTTGTCCACGAAATGTGTTGAGCCTGTTTGATGCTGCAATTATATTATCATATGTTTATACTGTATACTCTACTACTCCATGGAATTATGTGATGTTGGTTTTGTATTATCTGGATTTGGAGACCACTTATCAGCTCACTTACATCTTCAATTTCCTGTAACATGCAATGTTTTTTTTATATTTTTATGCCACAATAAATGTGTTAATTTATTTTCCTACCAGCCTTGTCATGTCTCTCATTCAAAGTCCCAACTCTTTTATGTAAAGCAAAAAGAAAAGTTATCCTTGTAGCCATTCGCAACTCACTTTCCTCCCAGCCACAGAACTGCATTGCAGATCCTGAAGGACATTATATCATCCTTCTTTGTTCTATAGACAACGCTCCATATACCATTGTCACAGTGTATGCTCCAAACACCCATCAGCTGTGCTTCCTGCGCAAACTCCATAAAAAAGTAATTTAACAAGGAGCAATAGTATGGTGTGGGGATTTTAATATCATTCCTGATCCTCTCCTAGACTCCTCCTTCACATCCAACAGATGAAAATCATCCATTGGCCCTCTCTTACCCGTTTTTCAACTTTATGATATTTGGAGATGCCAACATGCACAGAAATGGGACACTTTTTTTTTCTCCGTGTCACAATTCCTTTTCCCACATTGACTTTTTCCTTTTGGACCAAGGGACCCTGCAAAAAGTATTCAACTCCTCCATTCTCCCTACCACTTGGTCCGACCATTCCCCAGTGTGTATCACTATTGAAGACAATATTAGCTCTGCGCCCGCCTATCTTTGGCGCATGAATGCCCAGATACTGCAATCTCCCACATACTCTGCTTTTATCCAAGACCCCCTCGTGCACTTCTTTCAGACAAAAAAGGACTCCGTCTCTGATCCAAACATTGTATGGACCTCCTACAAAGCCTTTGTGAAGGGCCTGTTTATACAACTAGGAGCTAGGAATGAAAGGCAAAGAAAGCAGCACCTTGATAGCTTCTTTTCAGATATACAGACCACTGATTCCAACAACAAGACGCAGCCCAATACAGCTCTTAAAACAAAACTGCTTAAGCTATGTATGGAGCTAAGGTCCCTTTTTTGACAAATTCAATGTCTATGCTTCAGGAAACAAGGTAGGAAAACTTCTAGCTCAACAGATTAACGGTAAAAGAGTCAAATCTCATTTACCCTATCTTCACCACCACATTACCAAAGAGAAGGTATTTAATCCACAATCTATATCTGATGCCTTTAGCACTTATTACAGTACTCTTTATAATTTAAACAATAAGCCCAAGTTGGTACAACCTGACTCTTCATTGGTTCAATCCTTTTTAGACTAGGTGAATCTTCCACGTTGGGCCCCCTGAGCAATTGGAAGACCTAAATACTCCCTTTTCTGCTTTAGAGATAGATACAGTCATTGGTTCTTTACCAAATAATAAATCGCCAGGCCCAGATGGGTTTGTAGGGGAATACTACAAACAATTTACATCTACATTGGTTAAACATATTACCCATGTATTCAGTGCTGCTGCTTCCTCTGCCTCCTTCCCACAGGAAATGTTAGAAGCGTTCAATAGGGTGCACTGGCAATATCTTACTATGACACTACAAAAGCTTGGTTTCCAAGGCCACATCCTCTCCACAATAATGGCACTTAACTCCATCCCTTGGCCCAAGTGTACTGCTCCTCTATGCTGTCCACACCCTTCAACATAATCAATGGTACCAACCAGGGGTATCCCTTATCCCCTCTACTTTTAAATCCAGTAATGGAACCCTTGGCGGAGAAAAGTAAACCTCAGAGCAACTTATCAGGCTTCCTTTTAGGCACTAAAGAACATAAAATGAATCTCTTTGCAGATTATATCACCCTGTTACTTACCAACCCAGCATCTTTCCTGGCTTTGGTACAGCACGTTCTCTTAGACTTCAGCAATGTTTCATACTATACAGTAATGACTTCAAATCTTTCATTCTTCTTTGGGATTGTCACGAGAGCAACAAAACTCACTAAGAAGTAAATACCCTTATGTATGGGCCTCAGATTCCATAACCAAATTGGGAACAAAACTAACCATACTTTCCCTATATCAAGCCAACTTCGTCCCTTTTTTGAATGCCTTACCAAAAGCCCATTTGCAAGCTCACACTGTCTTGGTCAGGTAGGTTAGCAGCATTAAAAATGCTCAAATTACCTCAATTGCTATGCTTACTTAGAGCACTCCCTATTCCAGTTCCTTTATCCTTCTTCAACTCTTTACAAAATAATTTTCAATAGTTTGTCTGGCAAAATAGGAAAGCTAGATCTTCCCAAGCCAAATTTTTGAAACACTGATCATTAGGAGGCACAGGGTTTGTTATATTTAGGAATTACTACGATACTACTACTCATGTTTACTCTCTCACGCTCCCAAGAGGGGTATCCCCAATAAAATACCCTTGACATGTTCTATACCTACCTTACTTATCCCCAACCTATCGCTGCATGCATGGCAAGATAAAGGCATTCATTACATCTTGGATTTGTACACCAACAATCTTCTTAGATCTGTCACATCCTTGCAACAGTCCTTTTCACTAGCTCCCAAAGGTTATTACAAGTACATTCAAATAACCTACTGTCTAATAGGAAACCTCCCACCTCCATTATTATGTACACACACTAGCATGGAAATATTTCTCCTCCAATACTATATCTACAAAAGGCATCACACTATTTTTCTATAACAAAAAGATACCGTGATATTGTGGCCCTCACCCCTATTAAATATCAAAAATACATAAGGAGAAAGATGGGGTTTTTGGTGGGCCAGTGAGAAGGGACGACCACATTTATGACACCAAGTTAAAATAAAAGAAACAATTTATTTATTCCAAAACAAGTAGAACATACATAGACATACACCAGCATGTATGTATGAAATACACTCCTAACAGGAGTGCCGGTGCATTTATACCAATGCAC
Organism: Pelophylax lessonae; assembly: GCF_965119305.1. Classification (NCBI taxonomy): domain Eukaryota; kingdom Metazoa; phylum Chordata; class Amphibia; order Anura; family Ranidae; genus Pelophylax; species Pelophylax lessonae. The sequence continues at coordinate 763,038,294 of NC_138768.1, forward strand.
AATGGTCTCTGTTGTAGGCGGTCTAGAGGTCCCCAGCAAGCCAACTCGTTTCACAGCTATGCTTCCTCAGGGCTAGAGAGACCAATCAAGACCGACATTCTACAAAGATATACATAAACAGACAAATTGTAATTAATACATAACAACAATTAATATAGACATATCATAAGGAATATAAATTCCCATAGCAAAAATGCTACTAACCCCATTAATATAAAGGCAGAGCAGATTAAGTCTGTCCGGCAGACGCCGGAGGTGAAGCAGGCATATGCAGCTCGGGTTTAATGATGATTCAATAAGTAGTTTGTGATGTTGATGACAATCTTATTGTAGTGTCTAATTTGTGCCCGCAATTAAGGCAGCATATTTGTTATTTAGTAGCTGAAATAGTAGGATCAAAACTCCCCAAAACCACTGGAGGTGCAATGATTTGACCAAAGTGGTAGATAATAAAGGACATAGTAAGAGGCCTGAAAATAAGGATACAGGTACTACACAATATACTACTGGTTTATACCCATAATGATAAAACATAAATACCTCACAAACACCACTTAACCCCCCCGGGCAGGTATGATCTGAGGTCCCAGTGCATCCAACAAGGGACAGCGTCCTAGGGAGTAACATAATACAGGCGGGTATCAATATCGTAATAGTCCGTTCCACGGGAGTATATCATTGTATGTATCCTAAGGTAGCCTACCTGTAACCTGGGTCCTTCTCACTAGCCTGCCTGAATGCCTATGGTCACTAGGACCATTTAAATATTCACCTCCCTCCGCCTATTGGCGCCAAACGTCCGCATCCGCGGTAACCACATCCGGGGGCCTTCAGACCGGACAATGCGTCATGATGTCATATCTGCCGCATAGGCGGAAGTGACATGGCGGAGCAGTGTATAGCTATGGAAGCCCGGAAGGGACAAGCGCAGCATCGCTCCTCCCAGATTACCATAGTCCATGGAAAACCAAGGGCTGCTGCTATACACCAAACCCTTGCCAAACAGTACACACCGCATCACCCAAAGTCAAGGGGGACTCACCATATATCATCAAAAATATACAAAATATGGAGTATGCAAGCTATTGATATATTTGAGCAACAATGTAAGCAATATATACAATTATGAACATAAGGGGGAAGCAGTAAAAACCTGCATTAATGGTCTTTCAATAAGAATGAACAGTATAGGTATATAACATAGGACATAGATAATGAGGTATGTTATAAGAATGGTTTAATTAAAACTCAAACAATCGTTGAGTCCTGGGGGTTGGGTGGCTCTCAGGTCTAGCTTCACGTGTCAGTACTTTCTTATCAATGTTGCCACCCCTGCCATCTTGTGGAATTATGTCAAGAACCGTGAATTTAATGATATTCCTCAAATTTATGCTTGAGTCCCAAATGGCCATTATTTTTCTATCTGCTTGGAGATAAAGCTTCCTTCAATAAGTTGTCCCCCTTCCTGAAAGCACGGGGCGGGGGGGGCTGGAGAGCACTTTTAGAGCTAGCTTCAGGGAAACTCACTCCTCTAATCCAGTGGTTCTCAAATCCGGTCCTCGGGACCCACTAACAGGCCAGATTTTAAGTATTACCTTGGGGGATGCAGACTAGAATACTGCAATCACTGATAAGCAAATGAGATCACCTGTGATGTAATTTAGTTATCTTGCAAACCTGGCCTGTTGGTGGGTCCCGAGGACCGGATTTGAGAACCACTGCTCTAATCTATGGGAACTTGTCAACAAAGTCAACCTCAGGTGGTATATCACTCCAGCCCAGGCCCATAGATTTTATTAGGCAGTACCACCATCTTGCTGGAGGAATTGTTGGGACTTAGGTAATTTGTATCATATTTTGTGGCAATGCAACAAGGTATCCACCCTATGGAATGAAATATTCAGACTCCTGTTAGATATAATTGGCTTACCCATTAAACCCTCCCCAGAACTTGCTCTACTGAGTATTGTAATCGAGAACAGGCCCAGACTGGCCATAGGGCACACTTGGAACACTTGCCCGGTGGGTCAGGGCCACAAGTCCTTGCGGGGCCCAGGGCAGCTGGGCTGGTCTTTGAGCCTGGGCCGCTCACCCGGGCCTCTTTGAGGCCACCCGGCTGCCAGTCTAGTTCAGGCATCGACGCTGGGGGGGATGGAAACATGAAGGGGAGGAGCTAGAGGAGGCACTTTCAGCCTCTCCACTGCCGTACAGCAGCCAGTGTAGCTCAGCCGTTGGCGCCAGGATCATGACCATGAAGGGGGGAGGAGCTAGATTACTCCCCTGCCGCATACACCATGGAGCCGGATCAGGGAGAATGTGAGTGCCGTCCCCCTGCAATCTGGATAGGATTGCATCATATATTCTGACCATCTCATTTGGGCCCTTAAAACCCCATATTTTTTATCTTTTTATGGATAGGAGGAGAAGTGGGGGTGGATCATTCTCTTCATTTCCTCCTGCAGCCTCTGAAAGCCTGTAGGAGGGAGAGGAGGAAAAGCAGGTATTCAAAAGCTGCAGGAGGAAATGGAGAGAATAATCCTATATGCAGCCACCCCCACCGTTCTTCCTATCCTGCTTCTATCTGCTGCCCCCCTTGCTCTCTGCCCCTATGCTCTTTGCCCCCCATGTTCTTTCCACCCTGTTCTCTCCACCTCCCCCCAGTGCTTTCCAGCTTCCCATGCTCTCCGACTTCCCCCAGTGCTATCTGCCTCCCTATTCCCCCTAGTGCTCTCTGCCTCCACCCTGTGCTCTCTGCCTCCCCCTAGTGCTCTCTGCCTTCCCCCTGTGCTCTCCACCCCCCCATGCTCTCCACCAACGTCCGTGCTTTCTAACCCCCTATGCTCTCTGCCCCACCCCTTGCTCTACAGACCACCTCTGTGCTTTCCAACCCTGTGCTCTCCCCCCCATGCTCTCTGCCTCCCTCTGTGCTCTCTGTCTCTGGCCAGTGCTCTCCAGCCCCCCCCCCTGTGCTCTCCTCCCCACCCCCATGCTCTCCAGACCCAATCTGTGCTCTCCAGCCCCCAATGCTCTCAACCACCCTCCCGTGTTCTCCACCACCCCCTGTGCTCTCCACCTTCCCCCCTGTACTCTGCCTCTTCCCCAGTGCTCTTCAGCCTTCCCAGTGCTCTCTGGCCCCTGTGCTCTCTGCCTCCCCCCTTGCGATCTCCACCCCTGTGCTCTCCTGCCCCCCCCCCGTGCTCTCCACCCTGTGTGTTTTTCTTCCCCCTGTGCTCTGTGACCCACCCCCACCCCCAGTTCTCTTCAGATTCCCCTTGTTCCTTCCAGCTCCCCCCCCCCCCACAGTGCTTTCTGGACCTCCCTGTGCTCTTGACCCACCCCAGGTTCCTCCCCGTGCTATTCGCTCCCCCCATGCTCTTTCCTGTCCCCCCTCACCCCCTGCACCTCTGACGAGTTCCCCCTGCCTTCTCCTGGGGGATCTGTCAGGATGGAGATTGGGGAAGGGGCAGGTTAACATGTCATGGGCTTCTCCGTCCAAAATGCCTGGGCCTATTTTTTGTCCCAGTCTGGGCCTGATTGAGAACATCCCTTCTCCCTTTCAATGCATAGCCATTCACATTCTACTGGCAACAAGGCTAACTATCACTCGCCATTGGAAAACTCCTGACCTCTTATCCAGGAACAAAGTAATTTCCCTGATGCATATCCCAGTTCCTATGAACGTATGTTTTAAACTAGCGCAGGTCGCTTAGCTTCGTAGCACAAAAAGGTCTGCTTAGCTTGAGTAGTACCGGAGGGCATTTTCTGCTACATATTCGTGCTCATTTATGTATTCCATGAACAAACACACCCTCAGGGTTCTGATGTATAACTGTTTAGTTACTGATGTATTTTCTGTTTTGTACTCTACACCAGTGGTCCTCAACCCTGGCCTACAGGGCCCACTAACAGGCCAGATTTTAGGTATTACCTTGGGGAGATGCAGACTAGAGTACTGCAATCATTGAGCAGCAAATGATATCACCTGGGATGTATTTCAGTTATCTTGAAAATCTGGCCTGGTAGTGGGCCCTGTAGGCCAGGGTTGAGGACCACTGCTCTACACATAGTGTGTATACTCTATACCTTATCGTTATGTTTATTTGTTGTATAAACTCCAATAAAAATCTATTGAAAGTAAAAGGACAAATTACTCACCATGAGACCCGGTGAATATATGACCTAAAAATGTATAATCCATGGTATCTCAATGTGGAATAGGACATCAATTGTTTCATTGATAATAGCTGATGAGAAGGGATTGATTAAATCTGTTGCATTGCAATTGAGATGACTAGAATAAAGGTGTGGGGCTTTGGATCTAACAATACACTAGGTTTTTAAATGTGCTTTTTTACATTTTTGAATGTTTTCAATGTTTTTATTTTTATAGCTTATTTATTTATTTAATTTTTTTTATTATACTTGTAAGAGATATATAATTATTTTTGTGTGAACTGGAATATGATGGAGTATTGTATGATATTTATTCACTGTGTGGAAGTTCCAACATTTCTACATGTTCGGTAACAAGAGTTAATCAAATTATTTAATTTAAGATTTATTTTGTATTATTAATAATTTTTTTTTATTAATATGTACTTATAATTATTTTTATTAATATGTACTCATGTCAGTATGCTGGAATTGATTAACATCTCCTAAAGGTAAGATAAGATATTCCAAGCAAGAGTTATCCAAATTAACTAGTACGGTGTTTCCCCGAAAGTAAGACCTACCCTGAAAGTAAGACCTAGTGTTATTTTTGGGGAGGGCTGCAATATAAGCCCTACCCTGAAAATAAGCCCTAGTTTAGTGTATGAAAAATCCTAGGATGCACTTTATTAGTGTTTTAAATAATGTGCAATGTGTGTTTTTGTAATATAATACTGTGAAATACCTTCTCTGCATCGCCGCTCTGCTCTCCGTTGATTCCCTGCTGTGTCTTTCTCCTCTCATACCATACGGTAGCTGTCAGAGGGGGATATCAGCCCCTTCCCTCTGCAGTGTAACACAGAAGAGCTGGGTGTTTGATTAGAATAGTGGGAAATACTTTTACATTGGCGCTTCTGTGACCCCTAGCTGTCAGCGGGGGAGGAGAGGGCGGCAGATCAGCTGAGCCCGGAACGGCGATGAAGAAGGTATTTCACACTATTGTAATCGCATCTACCCTACGCTTCTGTGTAAACTGCAGAGGGGAGGGGCTGAGATCCCCCTCTGACAGCCACGCTTTGAGAGAAGAAAGACAGGAGTGGGAGATTACCGTAGCTGAGCACAGAGCAGTGATGTAATGACTATTGTATTACAAAAACACACACTGGACATAGCCTACCCCGAAAATAAGCCCTACTGTGTCTTTTGGTGCCAAAATTAATATAAGACCCGGGCTTATTTTGGGGGAAACACGGGGTATATAATGAATTAAATGTATTTTTAATTATATGTACCTATATCAATATGCCAGTATGGAATATCATGTTATATCATGAATATCATGTTATATAGGTGTAAGATAAATTACTTTAAACGTTAGTGGATAACCAACGGTGACTTCCCACTTGGACACGTTAAATTGGACATATGTGCTTTTACAATGTTGTGCACTTCAAATTAATGACACAGCACAGGACTGTGGACATTTAAGATAAAGGAGCTGCAAGTGTTCACCTTCATCTGCCTGTATTTAAATGCTAGTAAGTGACGTCCCAGAAGAGCCTCTGTTCCCAGTTGATGCCTATTACGGAAACACGCGTCCGGTGGAGCCATCTCTGTAAAGTCATTCTGCACGAGTCAGCTAGTGAGGACAGCTGCCGTGCCTGCAATTGTTTGTGTCTCACTGATTGGATTCTTCGTAAGTGTAAGTTCATTTTTAGTTTTTAATAAATGCTTGTTTTAAGTGTACGTGCATTTTGTGTTTTTAATAAACACTTGTTTTAAACGTATTTCCCTATGAAGCCTTCCTCTTTCCATGCATGCTGGGAGTGACTGTGAATTTGTTAATCAAAGCTTCTGATACCCTCGGATTGCCGTGCTAAAGCAGATCGAGACATGTCTTCCTCCTGCTGCTGTATCTTTTGGATACATACTGTATATAGCGAGTTAGATCTCTATAGTTTGAGTTCATAATCTTCTGGTAAGAGGCGTGTGTTCTATGTGGGGAAGGCATTCACAAAAGCGCCATTTAATGTTTTGCTTGTCGTTTGGGACACTGATCAACCACTTAGAAGTGCACTATTGGATTGAAACATTCGTCAGGAATGAAATTGCCTCTGATGGTCTGATTGGTTTATGGACTTTAGTTATATATTTGTTAGCATAATATGTTTTAGTATTTTTGTGGATCTCAATCACACATTAGTTAACTTGATATGTTGAGCACTTAAAGCGGAGTTCCAGCAGCAAAAACATTTTTTCAATAAACATACCCCCGGGACAGTCAGGGCTAGTACATTCCACAATGGCTAGCCTCTGTTCTGTCCCGGTTCGCACTTAGCTACAAGAAGAAATACTCACTTTTAAAATTTCTTCTCCAGCGTTGCCATCTCTGTTGTGGGCAGCTGAAGCCAGCGCGATCCTCTTCTGTGTCCTCTTCCGTGTCTTCTTCTCCCAGAATGCGCCTTCATCGGCCCCTCTCGTCACTTCCGGTGCAGCGCCGCATTCCTCCACAGCTTCTGGGCATTCCCAGAAGCTTTTTAGCAAGGAATGTGGTGTCGCACCGGAAGTGACGAGCGGGGCCGGTGCCGTCGCATTGATTCCTGGGAGTGATAACGTTCAGCTCCCAGGAATCATTGCAAACCGAAAGTGACGGCATGGGCCGCGGCCGCCGAGGGAGGAAGTGGAAGACAGGTGAGTATTTCTTTCTACAATTACAAGGTAAGTAAAAAAAAAAAATATATCCTAACTATTCAATTCTGTTTCAGGTGGGGAAAAGCAAGCGGATGGCCACAAAATCGGTTATGTCGATTTTGTGGCCGGAACTCCCTGCTCTTTCCTCTCCCCATTTGACATCTCCAGCATTCAATTAGGCTGAGAACTTCCTCTGACATCAGCAGGGGAAGGGGGGAGGAAAAGAAAGGAGGAGAGAGTCGGGAGTCATGTGAGAGCCGATAGCTCTGTGAAAACAGGTAGAAATCTGCTTTTTTTTTTTTTTTGATAAAGCACAGGGACTAGGATACAGGTTGCTATCTAACAGAAGGGATGATGTAAAGATAACATAGTAACATAGTTTTGTCGCAGTAGGGAGGGGAGGGGAGAGGGAGACAGAGGAGAGCTGCAGATAGCTGCGGATGATGGAGGCACGTACACTGACCACGGTGTCAGGGCTCAGCAAACATGATACACCATGGTCAGTGTACAGAGGGAGGGTAGAAACTGGCAAGATCAGGCAGGTTTTTAAGGCTATACATGGGGCCAAATTACACAGCACAAGCACTGTGTTGTATAACATGCTTTAAGGGAACAGGATCCTTTTTTTTTTAGGGTAACAAATGCTTTAACTTTATAACATTTGACACATTTTGTTAATATTTTAGAAAAGCGCACTAGAATATTTTTGAATTTAACTAAAATAGAATGGATTGTTTTAACAGAAAATAAAATCCAAAAATATTTGACAATTTTGATGTACACCATGTAAGAAACTTTAGTAGTCCATGGTTTAAGAAAGAGACACCAGGCAGGTTTTTAACAAGAAGTCAAATTTGGTGTTGTATATGTAACTGATTGCTACCTCACCCATGGTGTGATGGAAAGTTACTTTAGCACTGTTTGAGTGTGGAGTAATCATCTATGCTTAAGGCTGTGAAGGCTGAAATGTCTTAACAGTTGTTACTTTGGGGTTTATTTACTAAGTGCAAATTCTGTTTCAGCTGTACATGGTAGCCAGTCAGCTTTTAACTTAAGCTTGTTCAATTAGGCTTTGTTAAAAAAAAAAAACTTCTATTTTCCAGCGGAGCCATGGAAACCAGTTTCCCTCAACCCTTTTCCAAAGGTTCAAAGACAATGCTCCTGTCGCAGGCGACTTGACCCCACTTTGCCTGCCTGCCGCTCTCCCTGCAGGGAATTAGATCGCCGCAGCCCAGGTTCTTCACCTGCTCATCACTGAAGAGATTAATTTTCTCTTTTAATGGATCTCAGATAAGTACTTGTTATCACATTATAGTTATCTAGCCCAGTTGGCTACATTGTTAATATTTTTCACCTGCAGCACCCATGACTAAAACCCCTCTTGACAGCTGTATATTTTGCCAATGCATACCACATGTCTCAATATTCATGGTCTACAGACCTTTGAGGAAAGCTGCTGTCCTGGATCTCAGTCTCTGTCAATTGTATACCCTTGTATCCTCTTATATCCTCTGGTGAGGAAACCTCACATACATATTTTGCAGGAACCTTCAGATTCACCTATTCTCTGCTGCAGTAATGCCAGGAGACAAACCATGAAAACTAGGGATAGACCGATATGTTTTTTTCAGGGCCGATACCGATATTTTGGTCACAACGTATTGCTATCGGGCAATATGGGCCAATATTTTGTACATTTAAAGTTTTGAAAAATAAAAACAATTTTTGACACAAATCTGGTACTGAACAGGTTAAGTTTTGTTAAATGCTTAATGGCTGGCTTGCTGGCACCCTGTGGTGGGTGGCTGGCTGTCTGGCACCCTGTGGTGGGTGGCTGGCTGTTTGTCACCCTGTGGTGGGTGGCTGGCTGGCTTGCACCCTGTGGTGGGTGGCTGGCTGGCAGGCACCCTGCAGGGTGGATGGCTGGCACAGGGGCTGTGGGTGGCTGGCTGGTACAGGGCCTGTGGGTGGCTGGCTGGTACAGTGCCTGTGGCTGGCTGGTACAGGGCCTGTGGGTGGCTGTCTGGTACAGTGCCTGTGGCTGGCTGGTACAGGGCCTGTGGGTGGGTGGCTGGCTGGTACAGGGCCTGTGGGTGTCTGACTGGCTCGCTGGTACAGTGCCTGTGGCTGGCTGGTACAGGGCCTGTGGATGTGAGTGACTGGCTGGCACGGGGCTGCTGTGGGTGGCTAAACTTCTGTATAGGGGTATATATATACACACACACTTATATGTATATATACACATACACATACACATATATAGGTGTGATAGGAGCGGAGACATATTGGTGTTAATTATTTTATTAGCGCAAGCATAGTGTTCTGCTATTTTCACACCTATATGTGTGTAGGTGTATATATACATACATGTGTGTGTATATATACCCCTATACAGAAGTTCAGATGTCATGCCTGCCTCCAAAGACCCCCAAAAAATGCCCAAAAAAAACGCCTGCGATAACACACCTGGGCATTTTTTTTGGCGCAGGCTTTTTTGGGGCATTTTTTGGGGGTCTTTGGAGGCAGGCAAAACATCTGAACTTCTGTATAGGGGTATATATACACACACACTTATATGTATATATACACATACACATATATAGGTGTGATAGGAGCGGAGACATATTGGTGTTAATTATTTCATTAGCGCAAGCATAGTGTTCTGCTATTTTCACACCTATATGTGTGTAGGTGTATATATACATACATGTGTGTGTATATATACCCCTATACAGAAGTTCAGATGTTTTGCCTGCCTCCAAAGACCCACAAAAAATGCCCAAATAAACGCCTGCGCCAAAAAAAAATTGTTTGCAAGTCAAGCTGGCTCTGGTCTTCGTCACATCACTTCTGGTAGTGACGTCTTTCCGGTGGGAAGCATCCGCTCTGCTCCGCTGGGCTCTGCATCGCATGGGGAATAGGGAGGCAGCTCCCAGTGCACACCAGCTGGTTCAGTGTGCCCCCCTCCCTCCCCCTTCTGTGTGTCGGTTTAGCACTTCACCATCCAAGGTTTCCCCCACCACAGTGCAGATCTCATCCAGCAGCGACGTGTGGTGTTCACCCCTCACCAACCAGTGGCTTCATTGCAACCAAATACCGGTTTGGATTTTAGCTTTTAACTTATATTCTCAATAAATTATATTGGTTTACATTGGCTGCTGTTCTAATGTTCACAATATTCACTGTGGCTAGCGCTGATTTTTTCTTTTGTTGTGCAGCTCAACGCCTTTAACCTATTTTTCACAAAACAGAAAGACCACACAGAATATTCCTGTACCCAAGATCAGGGTCTCAGGAATGTGGTGGCCTTTCTCTTTTAGCTTTAAAATGACACTTTCTCCAATTACTTAGGAAGGGTCATTGCCCATCTAATGTGGGCATTAGTTTTCATGTTATCTGAGGTTATTAGTTTATTTTACATAGCAAATGTAATGTAAATGTACTTACTAAATAGTTGTCAATTTAACTGCTGTGTGTTCTATCCTGGGTGACACTGTTCCATTAGTTGACCATGAACCCTCACCCGGCCTAAGTCTATTGGAGCCCATTATACCAGAATGACCTTGAGAAAGGTCAGAGAGTCTAGCATTCAGATTTAAGCTTGGCAGGAGGAGGGGGGTATGGTGAGGATACACTATGACTGGCTCCTGAAGCTTTTCCTTCTGGAACCTGGCGATCAGGTTAGAATACTGTTTGCCGGATTCCGAAATTAACTAGACAGCAGAGAGCAGAGGAGAGAGGAGAGTAAAGGGGAAATATTGGTTCTTGGGTGAAGAGAGAAAGCTTTCTTGTTTTCCTGATGTGGTCCTAAAGTTGTTGCTAGGTATGTCCCCTCCATCTGATGCAGCCACATTAGCATCTGGTGGCGGCTGACACTGATACTTTTGACAGAGCTATACCTAGATGTCCCTCATGGAAAACTGTCTTTTTCTGGCTTCTTGAAATGGAGGAGTTCTTGTATATTTAAGTATTGCCTAAGGCTTGATGTTGTGCAGGTAAGGGTGTTCCTTGCTATTATTGACAAAATGGGGCCACCACCACTAAATTATAATGCCTTTTGTATGTCATGGTAATGAATACAATATTCTGCAAGTTATGTTCTTATGCAGTTGATTTTAGCCTTCATGGACTCCCACATATGCGATAACTTTCGATCCTCACTTGTGCAGTCTCTTGAACTACCCAGTCTTTCTCACTCACCCACACAACAATCTTATTGGGAGCTTGCTGACCATCTAGAATTCCTCTTCCTTTAAATCCCTTGCTCTGCATTAGGTGGGATAGTGGGCCTATATACACCTCAGTTTTTTTTCTATTGTTGCTCTACCCCTCCTACTCACTTCTAAATCACACTCCCACCCCACCCACCCCCTTTCCTTCCCCTCCCCCCCCCCATTTTTTTTTGCCATTTCGTCTTCCTGAAGCCACAGGTCAGAATGCTGCTTGTAGTTCTCTGAATACTTCCTTTGGAATCACTTGTATACCTGTGCCCTTTTATCTTCAGGTGCCCTTCTAGCCTGACCATGATGCCTAATTAAAAAATGCAATGGTACTCACTGATGTTGAAATGTGTATCCCCCAATGTGAAAGGTCTTAATATACCAGAAAAAAAATCCCAGGTGTTGACTGCATTTGCCAAATACAAACCACATTTCTCCTTCTTTCGGGAAACACATTTCAAATAAGATTGTATTCCAAAGCTGTCCAGCAAAATATTTCTAATTGCTCACCAGGCAACCAATCCCCATTCTAAAATTAAGGGGGTCTTTATCCTCATTTCTAAAACCTCTTTGTTCCAGTTAAGGGGCACGCTCACTGATCCAGGACGTTACCTATTCATACAGGGTACTTTCTCCTCTAAACCTATTACCCTGGCTAATATCTATTGTCCGAAGTAACACCAGGTATCCTTCTTCTGCAAGATATGCGACCTCTTACAAACATTCCAGACAGGACTTCTAATCCTGGGAAGGGACTTTAATGTTCCTTTAAACCCATTGATGGATTTGTCTTCTGGTACATCAGCATTGCCTTATAAAGCTTTACGTCAAATTAAATCACAACTACATAACTTGATGCTACATGATAATTACATTTTTATCTATTCCTAACAGATGCTCAAGACTGGACTATTTTTCTTGTCCCAAAGAGACCTCCCATATCTGTCTAAAGCTACAATGAACCACTTGCCGACTGCTCACATTGAGCATACTGCGGCAAAGTGGCTCGATTCCGTCCAGCGACGTAGACCTACGTCGCTGGACTCCTCCCCTTGTGGGCCGCGCGCGTGCGTGCCGCCGGAGGCTAGCTCCCGCTGTAATTTAGACACAGCGGGAGTCGGGCCAGGGGAGGAGAGGCGGTGATCACCGCCACTCTTCCCCGATCATCGGGGATCTCCTATGTGACAGGCAGGGACAGATTACAGGATTCAGCATAGCTGAACCTGAAACCTGTGCCTGTGTCACACAATCCCCTCCCCCCACACACATCAGTAAGCACCAGGCATACATTTAACCCCTTGATCACCAATAAAGTTAACCCCTTCCCTGCCAGTGTCATTATTACAGTAACAGTGTATATTTATAGCACTGATTACTGTAGTAATGTCACTGGTCCCCCCAAAAGTGTAAAAAATTTCAGTCAAGGGTCCGATCTGTCCGCCCCAATGTCGCAGTCAACTTTTGCGCAAACCAATCAAAATATGCTTATTACAATTTTTTTCCCCAAACTTATGTAGCAGAAAACAAATTGGCCTAAAATGTTAAAAAATTTTGATTTTTAAATTTTTTTGGGGGGGAATTTCATATAAAAAATGTGAAAAATATTGTTATTTTTTCAAAATTGTCGCTCTTTTTTTGTTTATAGCGCAAAAACTAAAAATCACACAGGTGATCAAATACCACCAAAAGAAATCTCTATTTGTGGGGGAAAAAAGTACATAAATTTAATTTGGGTACAGCATTTCACGACCGCGCAATTGTCCGTTAAAGTAATGCAGTGATGAATCACAAAATACAGCCTGGTCAGGAATGGGGTAAAATCTTCCATTCTTAAAGCGTTTAAAAATACGCTAATTGAGAATTTTTTTGTCAAAGACATGTAGCCAAATACATTTTGGACTAAATATATGACAAAAATTGAATATATTGGATATTTTTTAACTGTCAAAATAGAAAAATATTTTTATTTTTTCAAAATTGTCGCCCTTTTTTTATTAATATCGCAAAAAATGCAAAGCGCAGAGGTGATCAAATACCACCAAAAAAAAGCTCTGTTTGTGGGGAAAAAAGGACGTACATTTCGTTTTTTGTACAGTGTTGCACGACTGCGCAATTGTCAGTTAAAGTTGCACAGTGCCAAGTTGCAAAAAGTGGCCTGGACGTAAAGAAGGAAAATCCTCCGGTCCTAAAGTGGTTAAGCCTATGATCTTCTTGGATCATCATTCAGTTTTGCTCACTCTATCCTTTCCAGATTCTGTATCTAAGTTCAAAATTTGGAGACACAATCCCTCACTTTGCCTTATGAGAAACAGATAAATGTGTGATAAAGGGAGAATTTTTTAGCACTATCCACTAAAGAAGGTAAAGAAGGAGCAGCAAAAACATGTTAGGTCTTGGTTAAACCGAATTAAAATTCGGAAGCAGCTCATAAGCGATCACAAGGTACCCTAAGGGAGCTTACTCAAGTTTGTTCTCTTCTGTTAGAGGAAATGGCCAAACAGACCAGAAGATGGTACATCTTGAATCAGAAAGTGTTTTTATGAACACGGCAATACAAGTGGTCGCCTTCTACCCGTGCCGTTCAGGGTTCAAATCCGCCCTTCCTATTCATCATTTGCATGATCCAAACAATAAACATCCCTTGATAAACTACGAGATTGCCCAACACTTTGAACAATACTATAATAAACTATCATAAATGGAATACAAGCTCTTCTTCAAGAGACAATCATCTAGCTCAAATTAGGGACTTTCTGGCTAAATATTGTCCCAACTCGTCAGCTAGGGAGCTATAAAAACCTCTCACCCTAGAGAAATCAGATGTACCAATAAAACAGTTGCTGGGGGGGGGCGAGATCTGGGGCCTCCTTGTTAAATAAGCCCCATGCACCCACAGACCCCCACAACCACAGCCCAGGGTTGTCGGGAAGAGGCCCTTGTAATTACACTTTAGGGACAAACACAAAATGGATCCATCGGGCCTTAAGTTTTGGGGCATAGAAAAAATGCCTCACACTTGGCGTGGAGCCAATCGAGTTCGAGAGCTTTCCAAGAAAGAAACCGAGTGGATTTATCGCACTAATGCTCTTACTCCCAATGGTTTGAATGTGGATTTGGATTTAAATTGTTTTTTAAGTAATTTTTAGGTTTTTATCACCTTCTTAATTACTTTTTAACGATTACTCCTTTTATCCACATGTTCTCCCAGTTTTTATATGTCCTTTTTTTATATGTCCTTTGCCTACATGTCCTTTTTTATATGTTCCTTTATGCCTTTATATATTTTATATTTTAGCTCTATATCTATTTATTGATTGTGGACTCCTCCACACAAGAGTTTGGATTACTGGTTTTATATATCATATTATTTATGTTGGTTAGATAAAAGATTTTTTTGCATCTTCTTCCTTTAACATTTTAAAAAATATGCTTGTAGCATTTGGATGTATGCATATAAGAGATACCTACATTGTTTATATAGATGCACCGGCTGTTTTAGGGTGCAAGTAGGAATTAGTGTAAATGCTTTACCCAAAATATGTATATTACTTATTACCCGGTAAGCCACAGAATAGGACTTGGTCACATTGATGCCCAATATAATTATACATTGCATACATAAACCGCAATGGAATTCTCAGGTGAGATTGGTAAATTGACAGCTTGTTTCAGCTATATTATTAGCTAGTACACAGCGAAGTAACAGACATCAACATCCGGGTTGCCTAACCGGATGTTGTTATCGCAGCGGAAGTGTTTCCCGGGCAGATCAAGATGCGCATCACAGGATGCCGCAGCCTCACGCCCCGGAAGTTGTGAACCGCTGCGGAAGCGGATACGACGTCAGAAGCGCATCATAGGACGCCGCCGCCTCACGCCCCAGAAGTCGTATGCCGCTGCTGAAGTGGATACGACGTCAGTAAAGGGTGAGATAGTGTAAGCAGAGGACGTATTGGGAAAACGTCCGGGCACCGTTATTTATTCATAAAAATTGGCGCGCTACAGTATTATTAACTCCCTTGGCATAATACCATATTGCTCGGTTGTGGCTAAACCATTTTATACTACACACACCTCGAAAATAAGAGTTATATACATAATAGACGTCACTTCCGGGATCAGTGAAACCTGGAAGTGCACCATTTGGCGCGAAAACGTCACCATGAGTTCCCTCCCAAGGGGAGGAGTTATTACAAATGGGCAGTACCAGTCCTAATCTGTCAGGGTACATATAAGGAGCAGTGTGCAGTGTGTCTGTGTCCTCTGTTGAAGTCGCACACGACGAAATGCGTCAGGACACAGGCACGCTGTCTCCCTGGTGGTCACTAAGGTCTTGGTCGAACTCCGGAGCTTATCCATAAGCCACACGGTTAGATCCTGTGCAGGAACTGTGAGCAGGCCATCACATCGTGATTACCAATTACAGGCTTGAATATTTCTATCTTTGATGTAAGCAGATTGGAATTGGGGGTTTTATGTGAAAGTGTGGGTACTTAATAAAGTTTTTTGAAACGGTATCACACTATTGTGCCTCCTATCTTTCCAATCTTTTATGGTTATGAGCTGATCCCTGACAAAGACCGGTAAACGGAGTCCTTCTGGTTAGAGCAGATGTGGTCCGGAGTATCAAGGGTCCAAGCAACCAATGCTTACATGCGCAATTTCATGTTATTTCTGGTGAGTGCCCACTCTTAAGGGGTCACAGATGGTGTGGTGAAGGCTTATACCGGATTGAATATTTTAGAACACTGGGAACACTGAATATTTGAGGAATAACTGGCTTGTTTTAATAGAGACTGTTTTGGCGGTATAACTCTCTCACATGAGGACTATATGATCAAGATATGGTGCATACATATTAAGCGCTGCTGAATGTGATTCATGCTGGACATTGCTGGTTTTAGTATTTATTACATTACATTTTGGATTGTTTTCTTTTACAGTAGCTGCGATCAGCAAATTTTATGATATTTATACCGAGTCGTTTTATGGTTATGTGGTTTTACTCTCAAGATTATAAGCGCTGGGCGAGTGTTTGATAATTCCCCTGTGTGTTTCAACCACTTTTTATTACAGATATATATATATATATATATATATATATATATATAGGCACATCAGTTTATGTCAGTATTGCTGAAAAAAACTGCATGGAATCCCCCCCCCCCAGTTCATACCAGGCCCCTCGGGTCTGGTCTGGATTTTAAGGGGAACCCCGCCAAAAAAAAACAGTGTTGGGTTTCCCCTAAGATCCATATCAGACCCTTATCCAAGCACACAGCCTTACTGGCCAGGTTTGGGGTTGGGGATAGCGAGTGCCCCCCCTCCTGAACCATACCAGGCAACATGCCCTCAATATGGGGGGTGGGTGCTTTGGGGCGGGGGGGGCTCGTCCCCCCCACCCCAAAGCACCGTGCCCCCCATGTTGATGGGGACAGGGGTCTCTTCCCAACAACCGTGGGCTGTGGTTGTGGGGGTCTGGGGGGAGACTTATCGGAATCTGGAAGCCCCCTTTAACAAGGGGGCCCCCAGATCCTGCCCCCTATGTGAATGGATATACATCGTACCCCTACCCATTTACCAAAAAGGTGTACAAAAATAAATAAAGACAAAAGCCAGTTTTGGACAAGTCCATTATTAAAAAACAGACTCTGTTGACCAGCTGACTTTTATCAAAATAAATCAGTCCTGGATCAATAAAAGCTATCAAGCCCCTGATGCTGATGTAACTGATTGAATTTTCTAGTGGTCTGCCATCCCGTGAAGACTGCGTATGCTGCCTATCCTATTCCTCAACCTTAAATCACCTAGCTTCCAACAATATTTCTGATTTAGGTCACTACCAACCCCCAAGGCGTAATTTTTCTGCAATTGTATGACAGGTGCATACAATTAAAATTTTATATGTAATTTTTTAACAGCAGGCCCTGTCCCTGTGCACTGTGCCCAGCAAGAGTAACTGTGAGGGGTTACGGTGTTCAGGCACCACCAACACCAAAGGCCCAATTTGTAAAAACCTGTATGACAAGCACATGCAATTTCAAATTTGTATTAAATTCTAACCAGCAGGTCCTGCTCCTGTGCCCAGCAAGAGTAACTGTGATGGGTTGGTTACGGTGTTCAGGCACCAGCAACACCAAAGGCCTAATTTTTGGCACCTGTATGATAAGTACATGCGATTTCAAATTTGTATGGAATTCTTACCAGCAGGTCCTGTTCCTGCGCCCAGCAAGAGTAACTGTGAGGGGCTGGTTATGGTTTTCAGGCACCAGCAACACCAAAGGCCCAATATTTGGCACGTGTATGACAAGTATATGCGATTTCAAATTTGTATGGAATTCTTACCAGCAGGTCCCGTTCCTGCGCCCAGAAAGAGTAACTGTGAGGGGTTGGTTACGGTGTTCAGGCACCACCAACAGCAAAGGCCCAATTTTTTGCATCTGTATAACAAGTACATGTGACTTCAAATTTGTATGGAATTCTTACCAGCAGGTACCGTTCCTGCACCCAGCAAAAGTAACTGTGAGGGGTTACGGTGTTCATGCACCAGCAACACCAAAGGCCCAATTTTTGGCACCTGTATAACAAGTACATGCAATTTAAAATTTGTATGTAATTCTTACCAGCAGGTCCCATTCCTGGGCCCAGCAAGAGTAACTGTGAGGGGTTGGTTACAGTGTTCAGGCACCAGCAAAGGCCCAATTTCTGTTGCTGCCGATACTAACCTTCCAAGTCCCCATCACTCCAGCCGGTTTGCATAGCCGCCACTCAACCTTGGCCAGGTCAGATGACAGCACAGCCCCCCCACTAGATCACCGATAAGAACACATAAAACACTTGATCTTTGCCAATTTCAAATTGGTATTTATTTTTTAGCAGCAGGGCCGTTCCCTGCGCTCAGCAAGAGTAACTGCAAGGGGTTGCGGTGTTCAGGCACCACCAACACCCAAGGCCCAATTTTTCTGCACCTCTATGACAACTGACAAGTACATGCGATTTCAAATTTGTATGGCATTCTTACCAGCAGGTCCCGTTCCTGCGCCCCGAAAAAGAGTAACTGTGAGGGGTTACAGTGTTCAGGCACCACCAACACCAAAAGCCCAATATTTCTGCACCTGTATGACAAGTACATGCGATTTCAAAATTTGTATGGAATTTTTAGCAGCAGGGCCCGTTCCTGCACCCAGCAAGAGTGACTGCGAGGGGTTATGGTGTTCAGGCACCACCAACAACCAAGGGCCAATTTTTCTGCACCTGTGTGACAAGTAGATGCCATTTGAAATTTGTATGTATATTTGTATATGACATTTTTCCTTTAGAAATGTCAGTATTGCTGTAGCAGGCTACATACATCGTAGAGATGCACTACTTCATAGCACATTCAGGGGAACCAACAGGCATGATATTTGAAGGAATTTTTCATTTTTATAGTTTCACTTTAAGCCTCATTAAAATCAGTAAATCACTGCTCCTTTAAAAACGATCACTTTTAAAAACTTTTTTTGCATTGTTACATGTTCCCCAGGTCACTACCCGGACCCCCATACACTTTTTTGGGGCAATAACTTACATTTAAGCCTTCAAAATGAGGCTGTTTGATTTTTGACATTCAAGTCCCATAGACTTCAATGGAGTTTGTTTGTTCGAACAAACTTCTCCTCTTTTTGCGGTGTTCTGGTGTGAAGCAAACCGGGGGGGGGGGGGGTGTGTTCGGCTCTTCGCTAATCAATATACTCTTATTGGGATTTTTTTTACCAAAAATATGTAGCCGAATACATATTGGCCGAAGATTATGAAAAATTAGATTTTTTTTATTTTTTATTGGGAATGTTATATAGCAAAAAGTGAAAAATATAATTGTTTTTTTTTTTCAGAATCGCCGCTCTTTTTTTGCTTATAGCGCAAAAAATAAAAATCGCAGAGACGACCAAATACCACCAAAAGAAAGTTCTATTTTTGGGGAAAATTGTGTTTGGGTACAGCATCACATGACCACGCAATTGTCAGTTAAAGAATCGCAGTGTCGAATCGCAAAAAGTTGCCGGGTCATTAAAGGGGAAAACCTTCCAGTCCAGGATTGGTTAAGGACTTACAATATTAGAGTCACACTATTAAAGTGTAGTCTCATTATATACTATTTACTACAGTGTACTACATACCACTTACTCATTCACAAAGTAGAGGCTGGTATCTGGGGGCCCTATCATCTTTAAGCGGACCCTGCTTCCAGGCTGCCACAATCATCAGGCTGGGGTTGTAAGGAATAGGCCCTTGTCCTCATCAACATTGGGACAAGGTTCTTTGGTACAGCCCCATGTTGAGGGCATGTGGCCGAGTATAGTTCAAGAAGGCGGGCTGCACACTCCCTTCTCACCTTCCAGCATGCTTTGATAAGAATCTTGTATGGATTTTGGGAGGGATCTCACACTTTTACATTTCTTGTTTTTTGTATGGGGTTCTCCAGGAAATCTCCAGCTGCTTTGTTTAAATGGCATTTTTGTAGATGTCAGTTTTGCTACAGTAGGTTGTATACATTGTACAGATGCTCCACTTCGCAGGCAGGTTAAAGACATACCCTAGGCATGGTACTTAAAGGAAAATAAATTTGCATTTTTTATGTTTCATTTTAATGTTCAGTTGGATTTTTTATTGCCATTTTTATGAAAAAGGTAAATACAAACAAGAGAGTCGCATGTGGAGTATGCCTATATAATAAATATATAGTAGGCACCATTGCAATATAAGGTAAATAAGCAACTCCAATGTGGGGAATATGAGGAAGGAGATTAAGGGAAGGAAAAGGGAAGGGGAGGAGTAGGAGGGGGAAGGAATATAGGAGGCTGTAGAAAGGGGAAGGGAGGGGAGAATAGTTGACAACAAACAGAAAAAATAACGATCAACAAGTATCAGTCACTGCAAGAGTCCAGTATAAAACAAGTCATCAAGCTAATACCGTGCATTTGAGGTGTTTTGGCCACCAAGAAGTATAGTATTTGGTATAGTTTATATTTATATAAGCAAGCAATCTCCATTTCGCATTGAAGGTTTAAATAATTTATTGTAATTCTCAAAGAGGATTAAGCAAGGTAGTTCCACAATCTGGAGATGTTAATTTTTTCTGCAAGGAGAATATGGATAATAGTTGA
The DNA here is from genome assembly GCF_965119305.1 of Pelophylax lessonae. Lineage (NCBI taxonomy): Eukaryota > Metazoa > Chordata > Amphibia > Anura > Ranidae > Pelophylax > Pelophylax lessonae. The sequence goes on from NC_138768.1 coordinate 763,058,503, forward strand.
TCTAGAGCCAGGTGAGAGCCTCTCCACTCCAATTCGTAGTACGGTAAAGGCAGGGTTGAGTGGGATTGATATTGTTTTATTATAATTATTAATAAAAACTCTGCTCCCCACTAAACATCAATGCTTTTATTTTTTCTTTGGTTTGGTACAAGTTTCCAGGGGCACTGCCTATTAGTCTAGAAAATGCCCATTATCCATTTTTAACATTCAGCTCCCATTGATTTCAGTAGGTTTCAGGTATAACACTCACATTTTAGTAAAGTTTGCTGAACTTTTGAGGATTTTGATATTGTTATGTTTCTGAAAACTGTCTTTTTTATATATTTATAAAAAAAACTCTAAATTCATGCTTTGATATTTTTAAAATGAGGATAGATAGATAGATAGATAGATAGATAGATAGATAGATAGATAGATAGATAGATAGATAGATAGATAGATAGATAGATAGATAGATAGATAGATAGATAGATAGATAGATAGATACATTTGAATGCTGCTATTTTCCTGCCATCCTGAAACTTGTCAAGCATGAGGTCAGTTTTAACAATTCTGTTTGAAGCTACATATGCTTCCAGCACAATGTAGTGCACTGTAGAGAAGTAAATCCATCACCTGCACAATATGTTAATTTGCTTTTTGCTTTGTCTCTAACTTTTCACCTTTAGGTTAGCTGAACAACATGCTGCTTTAGGCACAAGCAGCTGTTGTAACATACCTTAAATTAGGTTTGGATTCAGTGGTATTAACTCAAACTGGCAAACATCCAAACTCCAGTTTCACAAAAGATAGAAACAAAGTTAATGTTAATTGCCTAGAACCTAAAACATATGGTAGTATATATTTATTTCTACACACTAACGTTTTGGAAGACATAAAAACATATTTATAAAGATGAGAAATAGACTTTCAAAATTCATGTGATAGAGCCAATGTCTTTATTTTTCAAACAATATAAAATTTACTTGTATATTATAATAAACAAATTATAATTCAGTGCTGTCCAATGTAACCGTTCCACATCCTCTAAGAAGCATATAAAGAAAAAGCTGAGCCCCTGGTCCCAGTAACCAGTAGGATCATAGTTAGATGGGACTATATAGGATAAGGTTACAAAGTAAAGGTAAGCATATAATGTAAAAGCAATAATAGTTTATTACAAAATTTCATAAAAACCTAATTTTTACGCCCATTTGCAAACACGTGGGAGTTTACCATAGCTTCAACCCTGATTTCATCAGCTTTTCCGTTCTCGAGGTCATCCCCCGCAATCAGGAGGCGAAATGGATTTTTAGATTGCAAGCCACTGTATGGCCAGGCCTCAATACGGCAGTATCCTTCAAACCCTTTCTGTAATAGGTCTTCCCTCTATGTTTCCCCCTCCCCCCCCCCCCCTCTCTCTTCCCCACTCTTTTTTTTTATATCCTACATTCTATTAATTTTATTTTGTCATTATTTAATTATGCATAATTTGTATGCGGATTATTTGCAGTATTGATTGAAGCTATTGTTGGTTAGCATCTATTTTTGTATGTAATATAGGAAATTTGTTTCGTTTTCAATTATATGCATGTTCTATGTGGATGACTACTGTTCTCCTAGGGGTGACTCCGTGGCGGACTACTATCTCTGGTCCTTTTGGTGTAGCCTCGGGCGCAAAGCAGAGGCAGGCACCCGCTAGTGGGCGGCTGTGCCTCTCCCGGTCAAGTGACCGGAGTTGTTGAATGCGGCGCATCGGGGGGCGGGTTCATCCTCCCGTCGCCGCAGGATACTACGTAATGCGTGATGCGGGCAGGTCATGCGTCACTTCCGGTGGGACCAGTCATATAGTGGAGTGCACGTGGAGGACGCCGACAGCTGCTCCTCCTGCACATCCACATAGTTTGGCAGCAAGAAATACAGGCAATAATGTACAGGTATGTTAAAGGGCAATGTGACTCCATAGTATTTACAACTTATGGACTTTTGGGAATTATTATGGCCATATTAATACTGGGCTTTCTTCAGCTCCATTATATGGCAGAAACTCTAGCACAATGGAAGGCAATATCACACCAGGAGGTTTTTATCCCTATTATTTTATACAATTGACCTTTAGCTCTATCCACAGTAGCCACTCCAATATGGTGGTTTATTTAGCCCAATTGTTCTATGAAGTATAAATATTGTGCAAGACAACTGATGTAAGAGGGGTCGGACCATAATTGTAGTTGATCCAGAGCTCATTAGGAATATCTTAAAGAATGTGGGTTTTACTCATGCATATGGATATGGGCATTTTATTAAGTCTGTACATAAATGCCCTTAACCTCCGGTATGGCTATCCAATAGAACGGTTATGACTCTACCTTCTAAGCAACTGATGACAGTTGGGCTGCAGTTTATGTGTTGCTGGGGGGTTGCTTTGCTCATAAACGAAGTAACGTATGGCTGATTATTTCCCCTTTATCTCTCAATATATTTGGATTAGATCTTCATTGCCTTGAATGTGAAGTCCATTTCCTGCCATGGGACAAGTCCGCAACGAATGGCTGGTCCAGTCTACACCGTTTTGGCCAACCCCTAAACAGGACATATGGGCCCTTTAGGTGGTGCGGTTAGGACCTGAGCTTGTCGACCTAGTGGAGTCGCCCCTACTGGAGTTCGCCTTGACTAAGAGATTTGTTAATATATATATAAAGTATGGTAAGCTGATGATCTTGATACTAAACCTTGAACTACTATTCAACGGTTCTACTTGTGATGAACATTATGACTCAGTGTCCTTTTTCTTTCTATTCATTTCAAGTACAATAGATGAATTTATTCCTCTCATTCCTGATAAAGCGATGCCTGATAAGTCAGTCTGCGAAACGCGTTGAATGAGGGGGCAAAGCTCTACGTATATTCATGTATGTGTCATTTTATCTAATGTTTCTGTACTAGTCTGTGTAAACTGGTGTTGGTTTTTATGAAATTTTGTAATAAACTATTATTGCTTTTACATTATATGCTTACCTTTACTTTGTAACCTATCCTATAAAGTCCCATCTTACTATGATCCTACTGGTCTGGGACCAGGGGCTCAGCTTTTTCTTTGTATATTATAATAGTTAATAAGTAGATAATAATGAAACAATAGAAATTTAAAATTAATCTGTTTAAAGAAGAAAGCTGCCATATATCTAACTAATCTTAAAAATGTCCCATCCCCCCTCCTAACACTTATTCTGACTAGCCTGTGCCACTCTGGTCACATGATCCCCCATGCACTGGCTACAGGGGAGAGGAGAGAGTGCTAGACAACGGTTGGCAAATCCTTGGTCTGTATTCTTAATCAGTGCTCCTGTCTTTCCCCTGCAGCTGCCACTAGCTGACACATAGAAGCCAGATCACGTGAACGAACTGGAGCAGCTAGAAAACAGGCACTATAAAAGTACAGGCCGCACCATTAGGACCTTAGCAGTTAGGGTAAACCAACACTTGGGAAACATAAGAAGGGGTTTCCCTAAGCATAGTGTTTCCAAACACTATGCTAAACACCATGCAAAAAATCCCGCTGGCATCAAAATTTGGGGCATCGGCAGGTTTACTCCCCACTGGAGAGGTAGCAATGTCCGGCGGGAGATTTCTAGGCTTGAGACCCGCTGGATATTCGATATGAAAACATACTCTCCATGGGGAATGAATGTCGATTGGGATGTTAATTGTCACATCAATAATAGTTAAATTCAACTTATCCTGATCTTGGTCTGCGATTTATTTTAGTATATTGTGCATATTATGGTTTTTCATATATATGTTATGTATTGTGTTCTGTCGAGTATGGGCAATTTTTTATGGCTCTGTATTTATTTATGTATGTCAACTTGTTATATTATTGCTCTTTTTAGCTCATTATATGTTGTCAGCATTTCAAATTTTTTACTGGCAACTTTTGGTCTCACACACAGAGCGTTGGCCTTATTTAATCCTTTTTAGCTGTTTGTCCCGTTTGCAAGTTCCGTTTTTTGCCAGTTTCCCGCGGGTCTGGGGACACAGGCTGAGTTCAGCTCTGTCATTTCCTGCCCGCTTGGTTAAGGCATTGCAACGGATGGAGCGCATGAAGTGACGACTTCCTGTTACGTCACTTGTTCCCGCCCGGTCAGGATACTGCAATGGGTGGAACGCAAGAGATGACCACTTCCTAGTAGGTCACTTCCGGGCGCTAGTCTATATAATGCGTGCTCCCACCGCCAAACCACACCTCTGATGATGTCACGAATTTGGCGATACGCGTAAGGTGGACGTATCGGGGTGGAGCACGCCATATACCGCGGTTTTTAAAAATTCTATGCTGAGTTTATGATGTCTACCATGTAAGTGCAATACGTTTAATAAACTTCCCTGTGTACTTCACCATTGGTTGTCCCTCTGTCTTTTTCTGAGCCTGCATGTTATAGACATTGATATGGGATCCTGTGAATACATCTGTATTGGGAACTATGAAACCTTTTTCTTGCTGAGGAGTCAGATCAGGAACTACTAATCACACCATGTGTGGATTTTCTCATGCCTGTTTGACTGCTCTGTGAAAGGAGGGTCAAAACTTCTGGTAAGAAGCCATGAGTGTCAGCACAGGGTGTGAATCGTTTCTTTTATCATCCACTGGTGATTGGCTGATGGTGATCTGGTCCTTTTCTTTTCCTGCTGTTTTATCTTAACGGACTGTCTATGGACTTTATTGTTTTGATACTTTTTTTATATGTTTGGCGCAGCTCCTAAATATATTTACTATCTTGTATGGGACTGTGATCTTCCTATAGAGCTAGCTGCCTTTTTTTACATATACATATTTTTTATGTGTGTTTCTTATCTGGAGCGCAAATATTGCCTTTGTTTTTGTACTATAAAAGTATACAAATCCTTCTTACACAGGTTAGTAAGCATAAGTGTTAGGAGGGGGGAGGAACAATTTTAAGATAAGCCCGGTTTTTCCTGGTCTTCCACTTTACCACTTGCCTGCTGGACAGTCCCCCCACACACACACACACACAACCAGGCCAATTTTCAGCTTTCAGTGCTCTCAGATTTTGAATGACAACTACTCAGTCATGCAACACTGTACCCATATAAAATTGTTGTTAATTTTTCACACAAATATACAATTTTTTTGGTGGTATTTTTATTTTTTTGCACTATAAATAAAAAAAAATCTGACAATTTTGTAAAAAAAAAAAATGCATTTTCTTTGTTTCTGTTATAACATTTTGCAAGATAGTAATTTTTCTTCATACATTTTGACTAAAATGTATACTGCTATATTTCTTTAAAAATAACCCAAATCAGTGTTCATTATTTGGTCTCTGTGAAGGTTATAGAGTCTATAAGCTATGGTGCCAATCATTGAAAATTGATCACATCTGATGTCATGAGAAACCGACTAGCCAGGATAGTAAAAATACCCCCCAAATTACCCCTTTTTGGAAAGTAGACATTCCAAGGTATTTAGTAAGAGGCATGGTGAGTTTTTTTAAGTTGCATTTTTTTCTATAATTCTTTGCAAAATTTAGATTTTTTTTCTCGAGTCGTCTTTCAGGGCAGCATCTGAGAGATAGATCTCCTCCCACCTAAAACAGGAAGTACATCATCCACCATTTTAAAATGCCATCAAATACTTCAGTGCCTTAGTTCTTGTGTTTCATCCAAACCAACAGGAGCTACAAGCAGTTTGTTATTTTCTTCTAGACTCTGTGCTAGTTGCAAGGGTCTTCCCATCCAACTGCCTGCACAAGCCTCTTGGGAGGTTAGAAAGCTTCAGGACAGAGACAAGTAAAGGACCCCCCTCAGGGGTTACTCCCTCCTTTTTTGCCCGAGGTTTTGCACCCATTTGGGGGTAAGCAATCATCCCCCTATCGGCAAGCATCAAATCAATAATGCCCTGAGTGTGTCTCACTCATTGCTGCAGGGCCAGGAGGCAGAGGGGCACCTACTCTTTTTCCCCTAGGCACTGGCTCTAACCTGCTGTGACCTGGAGCACAGGGTGAACCAAGATGGTAGTGTTTTGCTTTTGGGATGTGGTGACATTATCACTTCTGACTGACACCATCTTGGTGGAGGTCACTTGCAGGTGCATCCTGATGGGTTTCAGCAGATGACATCCCATCCAGTTTTGCCAAGGCGGCATTTTTTGGAACCTGGAACATGCAACCCCAATCTTACAAAGCCAGACACCTTCTGCATCTGGGAGAACAAAGCACGCTATCAGCAGGTATGTGTCCACCCATACTACTGATGGGGCATTTGGGGGTGGGGTCAAAGCAAGGGCAGGAAAGCTTTCAAGGAACATGTGTTGGATGTTTGCTTGAAGCTGACCATGTTGGATGCTGCACCATCCTGCCCTGCAGAGCCTGAAAGCCAGGACCGCTCCATGATAAACCAGAGCATGCTGAGGCCACCTCTGTACCTATCAAACCACTATTCACATAATATTAATTAGTGGTATCAGCGATTTTGGCTAATACCAGCAGCGTGCATTCCCTCCCTAAGCATGTGCTTCCTATAAGGGCAAATGGCAGCCAGCTGGGCCAAAAATCTTTGCCAAAAGGGCATAAACAAACCTGTGGCAAAAGAATCCCTGGGTGTCCTAAAATTATTAGTCTCCTCTATAAAAGATGTCAGACACCTTCCTCTCCCTTCAGTCTGGGTGCAGTCAGGTCTTTGTGCTTGATTTTGGTGTGGATCCTGCAATATATAATTGACTGGATCTTGGACTAGTCCCCTATGCGAAAGGTTGAATAGAAAAACCTGTGCCTAATGATTTCCCGTTGTCACAGGCAGGTGGTGTACTTCTGATTGCTCTAGCCACATTTCCAGGCTCAGGATGCCAGCAGATTTACTTTACTATCAGGCCTGACCAGGTTAAGACCTCAGGAATAGAGAGACTTTGGGTGCTTCTCATCTGAGTTAGATATTCAGGTTTACTTCTGTAAAAGAAGTTCAGTTGGAACCAACAGGCATTGGTGCACATATGCGGGCACATTAGCATGTGCACAAGAAGAAATGTACATATGCGCATGCACTGACGCCAAATGGTCTATTTAGGCTGAGCAATGACAGAAGCACATTGATGAGTGGTCTTTCAGCTTGTTCCTGTTTACCTGTGCCCTGAACTGCTTCCTGCCTACCTGTGTATGACCCGGCTTGACCTTGACTCTCCTCTGGATTCCCACCTGCCTACCTGTGACCTCCGCTTGTGCTTTGACCCCCTGCTCTTTTCTCATGCTCTTGTTCTCATGCTCTTGTACCACGCTGCCCGAGTGTGTACTGACTCTCGCTTGTATCCTGACCCTGCTCTTGTCTCACGTTCCTGTACCCGCATTGCCCGGCTGTTGACGACCCCTTGGCTTGTGTTCCAGTTACACTCCTGCCTTCTCATCCAGCATCAAGGAATACCAGTTCCATGTGCGTTTCTGGTGATCCATTGGTTTCCTGTCACTCCTCAGCTGGTGCTACCTGCTATACCGGCCCTCGTGCCACTCTATGTCCCACACTACCTGTCATCTCTACCAGGGGTGTTGGACAGGAATTGCAAGAGAAGCCCCCTCTACAGCTCAATCTCCACCAGGTATGTGATAAATTCAGTGTACTTTTCTCTATGAGTAACTCATTCCAACTAAACATTTGGCCATGGTCAGGGAGGAGTGAAAGCTTTACTTATTAGGGGTTACTAGTATCCACTATACACATCACTTGGTGCGCTCACCTTCACACTTTTTACCTGAAGTCCCCCAGTACTTCCACTGGATAGATATATAGTGCATTGGTAGCCACAGAGCAAGTTTTTACCTAGGCCCTGGATTCTGCTAACTGCTTGATGCCATAAACACATAAACATCAATTGCATATGCATTGCAGATCAGGGGGTATCTCTTAGTTGAATACACCATGACTGACCTTGGGGGTTCTGCAGTATGCTAGTATTTTATGTCTGTCTTGAACATACACATGAAGTGGATAAATTGGGGGCAGGATCTCTGGTGGCTGTAGTTCAACTAGATTTTGTTTGTTTACAAATTAACGTTTCATGTGAAATTCGCTATCTGTGACTGTGTATTTCATAAACTTTTACTCCACCTATGCAGTGTTTCTAATACGCCTTCTTTTAGAAGAAGGCTTTTTTCCAGAAGTTTCCATTTGATAGTGTACTATACAGAACACTTTATCCTCATGGGTTTTATATAAAAACATGGGGGTTCAGTTGCTTCTACTGCATCCCTTTGAATATATTCAGATAGTAATTACACAGAGGGCCCAAGAGTCTTGGCTTCTGAGACTTCTCTGATGGTTCTGCAGTATGATATGTCTCAATATGTTATTTTGTCTACATTTAAGATATCGTTTGGACATTAACATAGACATGAAGTAGACTATTAGGTACTGGACATCTTGTTTCGGATGTTCAACTAAGTTCTCCTTGTCGCAGATCAAGGCTTTTGCCAGTTATTATCTGTGACTCTGTTTTTATTTGATACTACTGTACTGATAGTCTACTTTGCTCATGGGCCTCAGCTGCAAATAGGCCAAGATTTGGGAAGCTTTTATTTTATCCATATTGCTTTAACTCCGACTATATGCAGTTGGAAATATGGTTGTCTTTATACATAGACAACGAGTGTGTGCCTGGTTTGGGATCAGACCTCTGCGCAGGAGTCTGACCAGGGTACCTTTTTTGTTTATGGGTTCACAACAGGTGACTATATATGTTGGTGATATTTCTACACATCTTCTGTAGGAAATATGCTTTGTTGTAGCAGGTTCTACATGATTTAGCACTAGTCAGTTCTTTATACATGTATCTCTTCAATTATACTCCAGTTATATCTGTATCTGTCCTTGTACATGGATTGCCCAGGAGACCTAGCTCCTGAGACTTCATCCAGCAGACAATTATATCCCTCACATTCAGGCATTGCCAAACACACTCCCTGGGCCTGACACCAGTAGCTTATAGGACATTGATTCAGTCCTCTAGCTTCAGGAGAATATGGTATATCACTTATCTCCTCAAAAGCAATAGTATTTATGCAGACATCCCTACGGTAGAGATGGTCTTCATGTTATGGCAATATATAAGAGGGTGTGCCTACGCTAAGGACGTGGGGCCACTACATTATATCACAGTGTCTATGTTCTGTACAATAGTATATCCTGTGCCAGGGCTGCAGAAAAAGCCAGGTCATTCACATGATAACCTGCAGCATATTTTATGTGCAGTGTTTATGTGTGTTTCAGCCTATCATTATTTGCTATCACTTGGACCTTATACCTGACTTGAGTTGTTATGGCGTTATATTCAAATATATTCAATATGTATCTTTTTATATGGCCCCTGAGCAGAAGTAATTGTAAAGCAGAACAAATCCATCAATTTAGGTCTCTAAAAAGTTACACTCCTGGAATGCATTGATTGCTGACCTGTCACATGTGCTTGTTGCATCAACCAAACTGGTAAACCATCAAATGGCTGATGTCCTGGCAATTTTGCTTTAATGCTGTCAGCAGTCTTGTCTACAATCTCAGCAGTGCCTAAAACTGCCTAAAATGGGGAGCAACTGAGAAGGTGCAAAGCACTATGAGTCAGTGTATTACCGAATTTTACACAGTATAGACCCTTATTTTTAGCGTTTTACATGCTATACCTGCAGAAGGGGCCAGCCTGAGGTGATATAGCAGGACTTTGTTTTCTGACTAAAGGTCCACTTTAACAGAACGTGGTGTAACAATCAACATAAATGGGTTATCCTGTTACTGATACAGACCCAGTCTCTTCAAGCAGGGATATATCAAACTCTACTCATACCAGTATCAAAACTAGCACCAAAGTCCTTGGGGGGGACTCAGACTTAATATACAGGAAAAACACCTGACATTTGCATTCAGATGAGGGGATAGTTGTATTGTGTATGCAAGAATGTACTGTATGATCGTCCTTACATATTGCTCATATGCGTTGTAACTGATTGGCAGTCTGGCAATTTCTGTGTATTTTTCTCTTTTGTGGTCAGAGCACTTTCCTAGTCACCCCTTTATACACTGATGGTCAAGGGCATTGTACATTAGTCCATGCTTTCAGTAGCTATTTGGACACATCAGGAGTTGCAGTGGTAATTATGGTCTAGGTATCATGGAATTCTACTATACTGTTTTATGCTCCAGTGTCAATAGTTCTTACAGTAGTTCACTCTGACTCAGGTATGGGTGATCTCTTAGCTATTTTCAGTCCCTACCAGGGATAGAAAGCAGCGTCTCAATGCTTACAGTGCCTAATTGGCTGCTCATTTGATGGTGCCTGGGTCATCCCTGGGGCTATTGAAACTTAGCAAGCCAAGTGCCATCACAGCAATGTTTTTTTTGTGGCTACTTTTTAGGATGGCATTCTGATCTCCGCTGTAGAGGGTTTTTGGTTCCTATTGTCTCCAGTGTGTGGAAAATTTTTCCCATGGTCCACAAAATAATCAAATTCAGTATGATTCCTAAAACCAATTTAATTAGGGGTTCCCTGCTACTGTTCATAGTTATATGTAGAACCTCTAAGTGGAGTCAAAGTGAATTTTTGACATCAGTATGGACAGAGGAAAGGGTTTGCCTCAATAGCTCCACAGAGCTGGCAGTTAGATCAGACTAGCATCTCTTACATCTACCAATCTCAACCAGGTACCATCCAAGGGGATCACAGCCTATTCTACCAGGGCCTGACTAACTTTATTTGTGGAAAAAGCAGGAGCTATGGTAGACCAGATCTGCCATTTTGCAACCTGGTCGAGCTTCAGTACCCTTACAAATAATTACAGGACAGATTTCCTGTCCAGCCAAGACCAATCTTTCGGTGGAAAGGTCCTTCAGACTGTAGACCCCCTAGTAGTATTACTTGCTAAATCCTCTCAGATGCTGCCCTGGAAGACAACTTGAGAAAAACAGAGTTAGGTACCTGGTAACTCCTTTTCTAGGAAGTCTTCCAGGGCAGCACTCATACCCATCCATATTTTTTTTATTTTTAGGTGGAAATTTTATGGAAGGATAGTGCATATTTGCCTGTTGTTCCTCCAGTACTTGTATATTACTGAGGCACTGAAGTATGTGACTGCCTTTTAAAATGGTGAATGATGTGTTTCTTGTTTTAGGTGGGAGGAGACCTATCTCTCAGATGCCGCCCTGGAAGACTTCCAAGAAAAGGAGTTACCAGGTACTTAACTCTTTTTTTTTTCACATAATTGTCATATTAACATTTTTTTTCTTTCACATTGCATATGCATACTTGCAACTACACCCCTAAACACATTCTGCTACTTCTCCTGAGTATGGGAATACCACATGTGTGAGACTTCACAGCCTAGCTACATAGAGAGGCCCAACATGCAAGGAGCACAGTCAGGTGTTCTAGGGTCATAAATTACACATCTAATTTCTTGACATCCTATTACACTTTTGAAGGCCATGGAGCACCAGGATAATGGAAATGCCCACAAAATAACCCCATTTTGTAAAACAAACACCCTGACATATATTTTATTAGGCATAATGAGTCTTTTGAACATGTCATTTTTTTCCCACAAGTTTTTAAAAAATGTTAAAAGAAAAGGAAAATGCATTTTCTATGCATTGTTTACACATCTTTATGGTACTGATAGGTGCTGATGAGGATCCATTGATAGGGTGGCATTGATGAGCACTCACTGATGGGCACTAATGTGCACTATTTGGCACTGATGAGCACTAATAGAGCACTGTATTGGCAATGATGAGCACTAATAGGACACTGTAGTGGCACTTATGAACACAGTAGTGGCATTGATGAGCATTTAGTGGCACTGATGAGCACTTTAGTGGCACTGATGAGTACTCACTATTGGCACTATAGGGCATTGATGTGCACTGTAGGTCACTGATGGGAACTGATAAGCACTCACTGATGTCACTGATGCACACTGTAGGGCACTGATGTGCATTGATGGCACTGATAAGCACTCACTGATGGGCACTGTAGGACACTGATGGCACTGATGTGCACTGTAGGGCGCTGATGAGCACTGTAGTGGCACTGACGAGCACTGTAATGGCACTGTATGGCAGTGATGAGCACTGTAGTGGCACGGTAGAACACTGATGAGCACTGTAGTGGCACTGTGGGACATAGATGAGCACTGTAGAGGTACCATAGGACACTGTAGTAGCACTGTAGTGGCACTCATTAGCACTGTAGTGGCACTCATTAGCACTGTAGTGGCATTGATGGCACTGTTGAACACTTTAGTGGCACTGATGGCATGGGCGGGCACTCAGGATCATGTCAACTCATACTGTTGCGGTAGTTCTCTTTCCTATTCTCACACTGATACAGTGGAGAGAGGAGAGGAAAACATTGTAGCAGCATGAGCGGAACCGGGCATGATCCCGGTTTGTTGACAAAGTGATTGATCCATCATTGGAAGGAGCGTTTATGTGGTAAAGAGCCACTGTGATTGACCCTTTACCCTGATCTGTGATGCACTGGGTCTCATGGACCCAGCAATCACAGACGTTTCTGGATGCATGACACAGGGGGCGCACGAGAAGTGCAAGCACAGAAGGCAGTCTAAGTGGTTGCCAGTGATAAGACATTTAATACAATGAATACTGACTAATGGTGACTGTATGATAATATTAACTAAAATGTACTAAAGTAGTCTATATTACTATCCAATTATTGCTGTCAAAAAAAATTCAGAGAACTAATCATACATACATACAAATAACCAGAAAAGAAGTCATTGTCGAGCCTCGACAAAAAGAGTAAGATTAAAACAAGAAGAAATTAAAAAACAAGAAAGAAATAGGAAGAGGGGTCAGAGATCTCCTTTGTCAATATTACTATCTTCTGGTCACTCAACAGAGTTTTATTGTATCCAGGGTTTTCAATTTAAGTTGAGCATAATTCAGGATACTGGATAATTTGTCATTGAATGTGATACAGTTGAGCTCATGTTTAAAAGAGCAATGGGAATGATAGGCTTTCTCAAACTTCATGCCTTTACAATCGAAGATGCTAAGAAAATATACATCTGCCAATACATGATATAAAAATTAGAATTAAATAATTCTGTCAGGAAAAAAAAATAGAATGAAATAATACATCTATAGGTGGTTTTTTAATATAATAAAGGTCAAGGTGTTAATCAGAGAAAATGCCCTGATACAAAATCTTTGGGGTTTTTTTGGGCATGACCACCAGATATAGATAAGGGTCCCTGAAGCACTGAGAAGAAGCTTGTGGTGCAAATTTTGCAACCCAGCAGGAACTAAATAACATCTTAGCATCGTCTTCTAATTACGTTCTATAAAAGATGTGTTCATAGATGTTTTGGAGATCATAGCAGCTCTGTTTTGCCATTCTTGAACTTTAAATTGTTTTTTAATTTCAGTTTCCTATTGATTCATATAAAGTATTTTCATGGAGTTCCATTGCATGATATTATGAATATTAGAAATATGTCCTTTAATCATATTAAAATTTTTTCATAGTATATCCAGGATCAAATGTGTGTGTGGTATGGAATAATATGATTTATGAGTGAATTTGATCAAAACATTTTAAAGAAATTTAGCAAATGTACATCTTCCTGAGACAGAAAGTTGATTGATAATTGAGTCCTATGGCCACAGGAAAACAGCAGATTACCAAATAAAAAAGGCTTATAGTGAATGTGGTGACCTCAAGTTTATTATTTAAAATATCCTACAAGGCCAAAAAATATTATATAGAATGACATAGAACTAGAGGTCTACATTTAGATCCAGACCAAATAAGAAATTCAAATGATTTGATTGGATAGAGCATAATTTCATATTAACATAAATAGTGCAGCGCTCAAAATATAAGGTGAATACAAATAAATGCACACTTCAAATCAAAAATAAAGTCCAATAATGTACAAAATTGAGCAAAATTGAGGTGACCAGTCCCACACAGGAAAGTAGCTGACTTGTGATAGTAACAAATCCCACACCAAAAGAGAATAGAATTTGCTCACCAGATGGCATGGACCCAAAGTACCTTACAGCAATTGGGTCATGCAGGCTGAAAGTGAATATCTCTCTGGAACCGAATGGCAATGGCTTCCACAAATTCTCTGGATGCCGGATGTTAAAGGCCCCTCAAGGATGGTCCACACACGGGTATCTAGAAATCCCCACTCAAAAAAGTGTGTGATGGGATAAACCAGAGAGACACCATAGCATGATACCGTTTAAATCATTTATTAGATAAAGAAAGTAATACACTTACAATGGGTCAGATGGTAAAAAGCATTCAATGCAATTCGGCACTCTTGATAATCCTGGAGCTACTTCCTGTGTGGGACTGGTCACCTCAATTTTGTTCAATTTTTTACATTATTGGACTTTATTTTTGATTTGAAGTGTGCATTTATTTGTATTCACCTTATATTTTGAGCACTGCACTATTTATGTTAATTTGGATGCCATCACAGTCTGTTGTAGTGTCAGCAGCTATTTTTTCACTTTATTACTTTGTGTCTGTTAGCGCAGTATTTCCACTATAACTCCATAATTCCATATTGGCCTATGAAAGAACATTATTTTTACTCAAACCAAGCATACGCTGTACTAACTGAGCAGCCTTAAAATATTTAATCAACTATAGCTGCCCCAGTCCTCACAGAGTTCTAGGCACATATAACACTCTCCTATTAGTTCTATAGCAATCCTAATTAAATTGTCTGGCCTTGTGCCCATTGATATGACCTTCTCTCTTTAACCTCAAACCTCAAAACAAGTTCTTGCCTAAATGTGATCATTCTAAAATATAAATCAGTAATGCAACCATCAATCCCTCCTCATGCCAGGGTACTAGGTGTAATCCTAGATTCTGACCTGCCCTTTCAACCCGAAATCCAATCGTTGTCAAAAGCTTGTAGACTTCACCTCCGTAACATCTCTAAAATTCACCCCTTTTTAACTAAGGAAACCACCAAGCTACTCATTCACTCCCTTGTTATCTCTCGTCTTGTTAGTATAATAAGTCTTGCTATGTTGTGACTTTTAAAAATTTTCTAATATTGGTGGTCTCCTGAGCAGCATAAAGTATGGCTGGGACTAGAGATGGATGATTGTAAACAAGAGAATCTTAGGACTACAATGATAGCTGTAATGATAGGCGCTGTTGTGCCTAATATTCAATCTATTACAGTTCAAACCGCCTTTACAACGTGGGCAGAGTTTTCTTGCACACCCTTTGAATATGGGATGACATCCGAATTCCCTACTCCCCTTTTAGTTCTCTCGTGCTTTATCCCTAATGTTGATATAAGATTGTGGCTGAGGAAGGGTGTTAATAGCTTGAAAGATTTGTATAATGAAACATTGAGTATTTTGTCCACCAGTATAGAATACCATCATCAACACTTTTGAGTTATTATCAAATATGTTCGTTTTTACAGAAGAATAATCTTCCCTTATATGTCAAACTACCAATTTCTATATATAAGTTGTATCAGGAACCATTGGCTACTACTAATGGTATTTCAATTATTTATGATATATTGAATAAGCATAACGCCTACTCTAAAGCCACTACTGTTCTTAAATAGGAGAAAGCACTGGGGACATCTTTTCCCGAAACAAGTTGGTTAAAAGCCTTTAATGTCACATATACTTCATCAAAATGTATCAATCATTGGGAATTATATCAAAAAAAATTAAATTTTTGGTATCTGACCCCCATTAAACTGTCTAAATTTTATCCCTTAACTCCAACACTATGTTGGAGAGAGTGTGATGAACAAGGGTCGCTACTCCATATAATCTGGGAGTGTAAATCGATTAGAGCATTTTGGAACAAAATATTTTCTATGGTCTCAGAAGTCGTGGAAAAAACATAATTCCAAGTCCTGAGATGGCGATTCTGCATCTAAATATACATGAGATTCCCTTTAAGTATCGAGTAGTGACTATACATCTTTTTTTAGCTGCAAAACTTTTAATTACAAGAAGATGGAAATCCCAGGAGGTACCAACCCCATCCGATATTGTTTCATTGCTTAATCAGCAATGTGAGATGGAAAAAATTATGGCTACTATAAGTTCGGCGAAGAAAATATTTGGAGTCAGATGGAATCCATGGCTAAATAATTTAAGATGTATGGTAACAATGGATTAGAGATTAGGTATGTGTGTCAACGTAAAGACTGTTTAGGAGTATTGAACTTTTGGCTATGTGTAAAAGGTGAATATGTAATGGGGAAAAGACTTTGACTCCATTATAAGATTGACATCTAGTGACGATAGATTCAAGATAAAGGGTATTTAAAATAGGGAAACCTCTTGGTTGGGGACTAAACTAGGCTGGAAGGAAGGCTTCCCTTTTCTTGCTTCTTTCTCCTTTCCCTCCTCTCCTTTCTTTTTCTTCCCTCCTTCCTTTCTCTCCCTCCCCCCCATCTCTTTTTTTTTTTTTAAGGTATAACGTTATGATCGATAAGCTTATTGCAATATTGCTTGTTTATATTTTGCCTTTGTTTTTTTTTCTTTGTGTATGTATATTATTTGTTTTGTGGAAAAATATAATAAAAGAGATATGGAAAAGTAAAAACTTTCTAATAAAAATACCAATAGAACTTCAGTTAGCAAATTCATCCTCCAAGATGAATATGAATTAACCTCCTTCCAGTATCCTCTGTTATTGTCTTAAGAATAAAGGATAATTTGCTTCATAAAGAGACTAAACTTTAGAAGATATATTCCTCCTAAATAGGACATTATATAGAATCTGAACATGGAAAATAAAATGTTGTCTTTAACAGATAAATTGTGTTTATTGCCACAGACAATTTTATTTCTCGGAGAGTTATTAACCTTTAACCTTGAAATTGATGAAAACTAGAAGTTTTAAAATATTTGGGAACATCAAAATTGTAGATGTTATAAAAATAAGAATTTGTAGAAAATGAAAAAAGAGGGGGTCAGGAATGCGGACTTTACTGGTACCAGAATAAGACGTTGTGTGTTTATATTGTAAAACGGCAAACATTTATTCCAAAAAAATTAAAAGGACAATGTTAAAAACAATACATAAATAATGCTCTCATAATGCATGTATAAAGTATATGAATAATCTCTATCAAAATGTCCAAGAGGTCGACTTGTTTTGCAAAGTCTGCTTCCTCAGGACTTTTTATCTTGGTGGTAGAGATATATCCTGTTCATACAAAAAAAAGATTTTTTTTATAATTTAACAAGTTATCTCGAATGTTTAAACTATTATACATCAGGGATCTAAATATCTATATGCCCCTGACTATTACGTTCAACATCAATCACATAAGGGTGTGTGTGTGTTGTATGCCATATAGTTTCCTAAGAAGCAAAAAATATTAATAATAATGCGCAATAATAGTGAAGTTCGGCCTTCATGGCTTTCCATAATTATTAATTACACCTAACACACAAACAGTAGAAAACTACAATAGTACTTACTGTGCTGGTTAGAAAGACACCCTTACACAATGAGGTGAAGAAAACTAGGAATTTCCTACAAATGGGTAAAGCAGCACATGGAAGGCTTCACAAAAGTACCAAGCCATCCTACAATAGAAAGGCACGAGGGGGTAGTTATATGAAAAAACAAACAACACCAGTAAGACCATAGATAAAAACCACCCCAACAGACGATATATAAATACCTTGTAAAAAGGTGCCTGTAACTGTCCACAGAGGGAGAAACTAGGCTGCAGACCCCCACCAGTAACTGACCAATGACATATACGGATAACCGTGCCAAACAGCAGAACCCCCGGCTCAGTTTAATGGTGGTTTTCCATCTAAAGAGCATATCTGCAAACAATAAGAACAGATAAAAACTGCCTGAAGATACTAGGATAGAAGATGTAGCTTCCCTTAATATAGATACCCTCATGCCTACCTCTGCAGTGTGCACCATATCCTTGGCCATCAGCACACAAGAACGCCAGGCCAGAATATATATACATTCATGACATGCCAAATTATGACGTCATCATTGTGCGCCTCATAAATCTAATTGGCTAGTATTCCTCTGATGGGGATTGTAGCGGGCCCCTTGCTGACAAAGCAACAAGCCCCGCCCACTATCCACTCTCATATACAAGATAAAGGGAAAAGGATAGGTGCCGCAAGCGCAATCGCCCCCATACAATATCCTGTAACAAATATTACGCATGCGCTGCTGTATTGCGCATGTGCGTTGATCACCAAAGGTGCATTACAGCAGGGATAGTGACGGGGCAGAAAACTCTGCCCACCGTCACAGCCAGCAGGGGAAAGAAAGCATCAGCTAACCCCTCTCAAATCCAGGTACACAGTGTGTAGCAGCCAGCCAAACACCCAGCACTGCAGATTAAAAAAGCACTGGATATAATATAGCCAAAGGAACATACCAAGAGGCCGAACGCAGCAGCACCAACATGGTGCACCGCAATAATAGTGTTATAGCCAACCGATAATAACCAATTTCTGCGGTAAATGAATATATGTATCAATATTCATATACAATATATATATATATACTGTATATGTGTATATATATATACATATATTTATATAAATAATGTCATCAGTGAAAAGTATGCATTTGTGTTCTACTGAGCTGCAGGGAATTCCCATAATATTAGTGTTATTACTCTGTTATTTGTCTCTGCATTAGCTAAGTTGACTACTATTGCCAGTATAAAGAGTAACAGAGACTAATGGCAACCCTGCACCCCTGTAAATATTCAGAGGTTCAGACTTGAAATGTCTAATAAAAATTAGAGCTATAGGTGTTTCATACAACATCCAAAGATGTTGTATGGCAAACAACCAATTAATAATTAATATAGTCACACATCAGCTGCCTCTCTTAGCATTTTCTTACAAATGTGACACAATAGTATATTAATTTCAACCCTTTATGCTTCAATTTAGTACAGAATCAGGAAACATGCATCAAGGAGGTATGATGGTTGGCTCAATCCATAACTTGTATAATGTCTCCTAGAGCAAATCCCATAGACGTATATTACCTAGGGTAGTTGGCACTGAGGTAGGAGGAGGCTCCCAGTTGAAGACTGAGGCTGGATTCACACTGATGCAAATTGGATGCGGGTTTCCTCCGCATCCAAATCACATGACAGGACAATGTGGCCGGCTCTTAATGGAGCCGGTTCACAGATCTTCGGAGCGGCTGCGGTCCGCATTGGAAATCTATCATCTATATCTATCAATAGGTGCAATTCAATAGCAAATTATAATCTGATTTTATTTAATGTATGAATAAAGAGATATGTTTTTTTAATTGCTATGTAGTCTATGTGTTGCCTATAAAGTCAATATATACAATTATTTTAGTTCTAGTTGACTCTACATTTTGGATGTGGCACACGTTACCAAAATTTCTGAGGATCTCCATATCACCACCCACTGGATGTCCATTGTAATAATTAGAAAAAAACGTCAAAAGCTTCAAACGTCTATAAACCAATGAGCAATGAGCTGTAAAGATCCAACACTGAAAGAACCAAAGTACAATACCACACTAGAAATCATTGAGTGTTCATTTTTGAGCATGATTGCCCAGTTGGAGGATTTGAGGTTAGAGGACACAGGTCCCCATCTCAGCTCCCTAATAAAAGCTTTGAATGTTTCTAACCAAACAGTGCTCTCTAGATTATTGGTAAAATATTTTACTCCAACTGATACAGAAAATGTTTAATCAAACCTTATCTTTCAAATATGTTAAACAAGAATAATTTACAAAATGTATATGAAGTTAAACCAGCATTTCCAAATGATTCAGTAAAAAAGAGGCGTATAAGAGGCTATCAAACATTAAAGTCATTGTAAAATCACAAAGTCACGTGTATTAATTGCTTTGATTCTTTAAGTTTTAGGTCCCTGTTCAGTACAGTGTGTATATATTCCTAAAATGATAATGCTAAATACCTTCTTTGCAGATCCCTGCTGTCCTGTCATGTGACCCCCCTCTCTACTTCCCTTCCTGAGTAAGTGAGTACAGTGGGAGGGGCTGAGACTGAGGGAGCTCAGGTGTCTGCACAGCGGGGCTCTGTAAACAAGGTACTTAGCATTATAAATTTAGGAAAACTTACACACAGTACAGAACAGGGCCCTAAAACAGAGATGATCAAAGTAATTAATATATGTTTCTTTACTATACAAGCACTGAAGCAGCTGCAAGGAAAAGAATTACACAGGCATTAGAGGAGAGAAGAGGAGACGAGAGGGGAGGGGCGGATAGGAGATCAACTCTCACACAGGCTACGGAACTGACAGGGAGAGAGGGAGGGAGAGTGGGGGAGTTGCAGAGATGCTGAGAAGATAGCTGGATAATGGAGGCTTGTACACTGACCAATCTATCAAAGATCAGCAGTAATGATAAATGTGGCCAGTTTACAGAAGGGAAGAAAGGAACAGGCAGGAACAGCCAGGTATTGTAGAACATAGAAAGGGACAACTGACATGTAAAAAGCACTGTGACATGTCTCGTGCCTTAAAAGGATTGGAACATCTTTTTGTTTTTTTTTTAGTTTTTTAGGGTTACAACCACTTTAAGCAGCCTGTAGATTTCAATTTTTCTCCTCTAAACCATGAGTTGAAGGAAAGAGAATCAATCAATTCCCCCTCAGCACAATCAGTGTTGATGGGAGAATGCCTTCTGCAGCGAGTTTTGTCGGCGGGAGAAAGGGGATGCAGGGAGCCTTCATGGCTAGCAGAACACAATGATTATTGCTTATGGCTATAACTGCTGTCAGCAATGACATATAAAAAATCAGACAGGCTAGTTGTACTCAAGTCAATCCATGGATCAATCTAGGTGCAATCAGCCTGCCCATGGATGGATTGAATCTTGGCCAGTCCCTGCTGAACCGGCCATATTTTGATCCATGTATGGCCACTATTTTACTTTTATTTATTTAGCTTGTACATGTGTGGGGCCCTTCTTGGATTCATTTTAACTCTTGTCCATTCAAATCAAGGAAAATGGGTGGTCCATACCTCTCATTCAGTTTCATTTTGTTAATGTATTGTCTGCTATTAATTTTCATAAAGAATTGTGGCACTTGAATGATTTTAGTAATGAATTAAAAAGTAGATTAACTTCCAGTTCCAGCGCTCATGAGGCAGGAGTGAGTGAGACGAGCTCCTGCTGTGCCCTGCTCCATTACTGCTTACAAAGCCGCCCCATGAGGAAACAATCACCCTGCGAGAAATCGCCAGACAGGAGGGAGGTAGTGCACATCCGATGGACAGATTTGTGGAGCGGTCCCGCTCCTATAGCAGCGCCGCCGCGGCCCCCACCACGTGCTCAATGGAGGAATCCAATATGGCCCACGCCGCTCACGCAGCCACTGCTATACAGGGGACGGAGGTAGGAGAGCTCACTACAACACACAGCCCTGCACTCCCTTACCAGTTGCCCACACAGAGGCCTCCTATGAGAAATTGGCAGAGGCAGTAGCAGCTATTCTAGCCCCCACCATTAAGGCAATGGTGGAGTCAGCTACACTTCAAGGCTTATCTCAAATCCATAATGACCTTCAGTCCCACAAAAAACAAATACAGGAAGCTGAAATGAGGATCTCCTCCCTGGAAGACAAAATACAATATAACAACAGAGACATTTCTGCTCATGTCCGCGCTTTACAAGTGTTACAAGATAAAATAGAAGATCTTGAAAACCGCTCCAGGCCGAACAATCTGCGCATAATTGGGGTTCCAGAATCCCTCAAACCAGAAGCACTATCACACCTGTGCTCATCAACTATTCCGGGGGCACTGGGGATCTCTTATATGTGCACGATGGAAAGAGCGCACAGAATAGGCCAACCTGCATAAAACAGGGAGACCCCCAGACCTGTCATAGTGCATTACCTAAACTATGCAGAGAAAAACCTCATCCTCCTGCGTTTCTGACAGCAATGCTCGCTCCAAATTGACAGACACTCATTACTTCCTTTTGCGGATAATTCGGCGGAGGTGTCTAGGAGGCGCAAGGCTTTCTCCACAGTGTGCTCCACCCTGTGATCAAGTTCACCCTAGCTTACCTTGCAACATTACACGTCAGTACTCCTGAAGGGGATCGCGTGCCGTTTCACTCCCCCTCTGAAGTTGAACATTACCTCCAATCACTCAATCAGCCAATGGAAAAAGGTTCAACCATGGCTAGGAAAGCATCTCTCTCCAGGAAGGCCCAGATCACACCCACCAAGGAAACGTCTAAGAAGGTCAAATATGGGGCCGCTAGCTCCCGCTGCCTCATCACCCGATCGACTGCTTGCTCCAGAGGAGCTACCTCTCTTTCAGAGCGCACTGCTCACACCTTCTACGCTCATTCCATGGAACTGGTAATGTTAAACTGTTTTAGCAACGTTTTCATCTGCTTAAGTTTCTGTCTGAGTACATCTTAATTGATTGAATGCTATATCGCTTACTAGGTGCTTCAGATTTTCTCAGCCACTTTCTCCTCTCCTCCTCTCTCTTACCTGCACCCTGCAAAACTCCTACCACTCGCATCTGTCCTCCCTCATCCCGACTCACAGGCCCCTTCCCACGGGTTGCTCTTCGGGCTGGGAGCCGACTGTGCTCACACACCTCCCCATGCAGAAAAAGGTGAAGCTCTACAGTTCCCATCACCCAGAGGGTACTCTGTTTGTGAGTTCCCTTGATCACTCCTTTCCCCCTCCTTTCCCCCTCCTTTCCCCCCTCCTGGACAACACTCACACACATAATTTTCTCCTCCACCCACGGATCCTTTTTACAGATACGCCACGCCACCGATTATTTGCTAGGCAGGCTTTGCCATGCATACGAACCGATAGCTTTTATACCTAATCCCTCAACACTATGGCCCCCCTAAACATCATATCTTGGAATGTGAAAGGCCTGCGATCCCCAAACAAACGGTTATGCGTCCTACACCACCTTAAACGCCTAAAAGGGGATATAGCTCTATTACAGGAGACACAACTGTCTGCAGATACCTTCCACTTCTTGAAAAAGATGTGGGTAGGGGGCATAGTGGGCTCACCTGTGGTGAAGAGCAAGGCAGGCATGATCACCAGCCTCAAATACCTTTTTTAACTAAAAATACCCCTATAATACTAATCCATCACCCTTTACAGAACCGCTATTCTCATACTTACAAGGCGTACAGTATTGGATTTTAGTCAAAATCTTATTTTTAAAAAAGCTGTCTGGGCACGGCCATCTTGGATGGGGGCATCTGAAGCTGCAGTGTAATCTGCGTGTCCTTCCTGATTCCAGGGAGTGTTCTGGGAATTCTTCCTGATTCCAGCCTCCTGGGAGTGATGACAAACAGCTCCCAGGATGCAATGCAAAGGCAGAAGTGATGTCGGTGGCCGTGGCCACAGAGGGGGGAGAAGGAGGAAGTACAATCAAAAATACCCCAAAAATAAGGTAAGGGACCCCCGAAAAAAATTGAAAATGCCCAGTTGTTGGTCAGCATAGCGAGCACTCCAGGAATCACTAAAGTTGCAAAATAGGCCGGAACTCCTGCTTTAATAAAAACCTCCCCTGCACAACACATCCAATTTACACAGACACTATAGGCAGGAGGGTCTCCGTTACACTCAAATTTGCCTCCCTTGACCTCCAAAAATCTAATATATATGCCCTGAACTCCCCGACAAAATCTTTCTTCAAAGACACGGCAGCATGGCTCCTGAAAAACCCTAGTGCGTACCACTTAGTAGGAGGAGACTTTAACTCGGTCATGTCCACGCTAGAAGACCGCAAAACAAAATCCCTGACCCCCACTTCTGCTCCAACCGCCCCTCACGTATGTTCCACCCCCCCCTATGATATGACCGACTCCCTGAGCCTAGTTGACTACTGGCGCTTGAGTCACCCCCTAGATAGAGAATATACTTTCTTCTCCCATCCTCACACTTCCCTGGCCAGGCTGGACTACTTGTTCTGCACATGCAATCTGATTCGGTACCTCATCTCCTCGAACATTCACAAATTAGCAATCTCAGATCATTCCCCTATATCAATATCCATGAACCTCCTGCACAACCAAAATACTTCTAAACTGTGGAAATTCCCCAGCTATCTTGCGGAGAAGATTTTCTTTGCTTCTTAAAATCATCCTGAGACGATTATCTCTCTCTGTAGATTATCTCTACAAGCAGAACCTGCTCGACACGTATGCCCGGCTGAGCGACCAACTCCGTACTGCCCAACGGGCAATGACCTCCTCCAACACACCTGAAAACATCAAGATATGGTGTGCAGCCAAACAAAATTTTGACCGAACGAGTGGAATAAACTAAACGCGCACACCTAGACGCCAAACTACACCAGTTTGGTAACAAACCCAGTAAACTGATGTCAAGACTTATTAAAGGTACAGTACATATACCGCGACACACATCACCTCTCTCTGTGACCACCAAGGCCACATTACTCGCTCTCCAATGGAAATCTCACACATATTGGAAAAATTCTACAGGGACCTCTACTCCCCAGACTACATAGATTCAGTAGTGGCTCAATGTCTACTAGACACCCTAAACCTCCCCTCCCTGTCGGATTCCCACCTATCTCTTATTAATGCCCCTATTACCCAGGAGGAAATAATACATTCCATCAAAACACTAGCGAACCACAAAGCACCAGACCGCGATGGTTACACAAATGAATTCTATAAAAAGATGTTAGATACACTGCTCCTCCCTCTAACTTCACTCTTCAATACGCTTTGGACATCGGGCACCTATCTCCCATCAGGGTACCAAGCCTACATAAAGCTCATTGCTAAGAAAAGCAAGGACAACTCACTACCTGGCTCGTACCGCCCTATCTCCTTATTAAATATTGATGCTAAGTTAATGGGAAAAATCATATACTGTTATAGCGTGGAGAGAAGTCCGGAAAAACTATGCCTTCCACATAGCATCTCACAACATCTCCCACAGGCAATGGATCAAGCAGCCTTCAGATTCTGGGACTCCAAATGCCTCACCATGGCCCATATGTTGCTCCAGCCTGATACGTTGTCTTTTAAACCATTTAATGTTCTAGCTGAAGAATTTGGCCTTCCCAAGTCGCATTTCCTCATGTACTACCAAACAGTGTCCTATGTCACGTCCTGCTCCCCGAGTCTAACAACGAGCTTTCAACACACTATACTGGACGATATGGTGGAACAACGCTCCTACTCAATAGCAGCGGTCTACAAATCTCTACAATGTGAGCTGCTTTCCCCAAGCACGGAAAGGCTCTTTAATAAATGGCATACTGACTTTCCTTAATCTGACCTGTCCCATGCAATCCTTACTGGCTATCTTCATTTCCGGAAACTCACAGTCAACAAACTTTGGAGGGAAACCCAGTTCAAGCTTATTCACAAGGCCTTCATTCCGGCCTTCTTCACAAAAACCAAAACGACTAAAGCCTTATGCCCACTCTGTGACCTCGCCAATCCCTCCCTGGCTCACAGATTCTGGCTATGCCCCAAGATAGCAACATTCTGGGACAAGGTAATCCATTATGTGACATGAAACATGGTCAGAAAAGGTGGACTTCTCTTTTAATATAATGTTCATGATGTATGGGCATTACAAGGCCATAGGTCATGCTTTCTACTGCCTCGCATGAACCATGTATAGTGGTAAATATTAATAATAAAGCTCTAATGAAAACACAGTTGTAATTTTTGGAGACATAGTATTTGAAGCTACGCTGTCACTAGATCAAAACATTTTCAAAAAGGTCTGCCTATAAAAAGCTGACTCTCACTGGTACCACTTCTTACACTGCAAATCTTCAGCATTCAACACAATTCTGGGTGTTTAATTTGCTTGGCCCCCAGCTGCACCCTGGTTTCACACATCAATGTCTTTGCCACTACTGGAAACTGTATTAACTCTTTTATTTACAAGGAGGTCTTTTTAAAAATATTTTAACCCAGAGTCACCATGGAAACCTTTGTGTACTTCTGGGAAGTGTGACCCAGCCTTTTTCGTATACCTTGTGCTCTACATCATAACCTAGGCTAACCTAGGATCTTGTATTTAAGGTAAAAGGTTAACAAAGTGGCACTCATGGTTGTGTTGAGGGAAGTAGCAGACATCTGCCTTTGAAATGAAGAGTTTGCCAAATAAGATCACACTTTCCGTCCTTACACAGGTATGGTTCCCAGTGTTCTGTTAGAGGACTGACACTTCAAACTTTCTGGCATAAATATTATTTTTATGGCTTTAAACCTTTATATACTGCAATGAAGTGAGGCATGCTGAAAGTGCTCCTGGAGTATATTAATGCTGGAATTTTGGACTGTATTAAAAATAAGTTTTGCTCCTCCAGGAACAGCCCTCACATTTTATATTTTAATGGAAGAGTATCTTTTCTGGCTATTTATATTATGGCATTGAACTGTTAAAGCACGATGGCGAGACTCAGCTTCCTGAATGAACATTACCTGGCTCGAAAACAAAAGGTTCAGTCACTCTAAATGTGCACCTGGATTCCATGAGCTACCTGGGTGCACAAAGTTAGCTTAGAGGATAGTTGAAGGTGACAGATAACTGTCAGCATTTTTTTTTTTTAAACACATGGATATACTTGTCAGGTTTGTAACAAGTAGTAGGCTAAAACGTCTACTACAAAAATACAGACACCGTCCATCAATAGATGCCTAAATGCCCTATGGAATTATCACTCCCATGATACATTTCATATCACTCTGAAGACTAGGCAGGTATTATAGCATTTCATTAACTAACTAGTGTAGTAACTCTTGCAAAGAGGGTATAAATGTTCTCTGAAAACAGGGCAATAAACAACATGTCCCGTTACAATGTAGTACTTAATCAGACATCCCGTGAGCTTTCCAAGGGATATTGCAGTGTACAGCAAATATTAGTTGGCAAAAAAGTTGAGGAATGTCTTTCACCAAAAAAAAATATGTCAGACTGGAAAATTTCAGTTGGTAGACTAGAGTTCTCCTACAGAAAAGAGACTTGTTGCCAGATAATTGGATGGTGGGGCAAAAATCAACTTTTAGCTGTACCATTTCATTACATTACATCAACCTTGGCCCTTTTTATTTCTTTTTTCTATTTTCCAACATGATAGACCATTAAGTTGCAAGTAATGGAAATGATCAACCTACTTGAACTGTGAAAAAAAAAGATTGTATTTAAAAAATATTTTATGTTTTGAAATGGAATATATGATCTACGTGTTTAAACAGGCACTTTCTGTATTGTCTGATAAAATATTGCTTTATCTGTTGCATCTCAGTATATTTTGCAACTTGCCATTTCATTGCATGCAGTGATATGATCATGAAGAACTGTTTCTGATGCCAAGAACAGAAAGCAATAACCCATATGGTCTAAATTATCCGCAACATAATTATGCCTGGCACTTTGGATATGCCATTAAAAATCTTTGCCAGGCATAATGGCAGTGTATTGTTTCTAGTAATAAAAACACAGCAAGGCGTCCATTTTGAAATGCAAAGCTACCCTAGTTAAAGGAAAACAGAACCTAAAACTCAAATTAAAATGCCTGTCAAATGCTGAAAATAACATGGAAATGCATTTTCTGAAACTGTAGATCTTAAACTTTACTCTTGAAAAAATCAACGGTTACCTCACTAACCACTATTTACCATTTTAATACCAAGGACTTTTACCCCCTTCCTGCCCCAGAGAATTTTCAGCTTTCGCGTTTTGAATGATAATTGTGCAGTCAAGTAAACACTGTACTAAGACTACATTTTTATAATTTTGTTCACACAACTAGACCTTTCTTTTGGTGGTATTTAATCATCACTGGATTTTTTATTTTTTGCTAAATAAATGAAAAAAAAAAACAAACATTTAAAAAAATGTTTTTTTCTTTTTTTCTGTTATAAAATTTTGCAAATAAATAATTATGCTTCATAAATTTAGGCCAAAATGTATTCTGCTACATTTCTTTGGTGGAAATAACTGAAATCAGTGTTTAGTCTGTAGGAAAATTATAGAGTCCACAACTATGGTATATATTTGAAAATTGATTAGTTCTGATGTACTGACACTCTCATTTCTTGAGGCCCAAAAATGTTAGAACAGTAAAGATATCCCCCAAATGACCCCTTTTTGGAAAGTAGACAGTCCAAGGTATTTACTAAGAGGCTTACTAAGAGGCTTGACGAGTTGTATTTTTTTGTCAAACTTTTGAAGAAAATGAAGAAACAAAAACAAACATTTTCACATTTTATTTTTTTTACATACTTTCACCAGTGCAGTACAACATTATCACATAACTAGTGTGGAGGTGATCTGGGGCACTGAATGGTGAGAACGAAAAAAAAAAATCAATAATGATAATTTTTTTTCAAATAAAAAAAAAAAAATATTAAATGTTTTTTCAATGTTTTTAACACACTGTGACCAGAGCAATATAATGTTACCATAGTAATATTGTACTACTCTGGGGACGTGATCACTTTTTTTTTAACACATTATAATTGCTTATAGCTGTGAATTTCATTGCTATAAGCATGCATTTTACTGAATACAATTGATTCATTCAGTTTGTTTTGTTGTGGTTTGCTATGATTGGTACAGACGGGCTGTAATTGGCCATGTCTGTACTATGTGATCACTGTGACCAATCTAGCAACACAATTGTACACAATGGATGGCATTAAAGGAAGCCATCCATTGTTTACAGTTGTCATGTGATCTGCTGTGATTGGTCATAGCGATCACATGGTATCTGCAGTGAGCTGGTACACTGATCAGTTATGGGCTGTGTCCGTTGGACAAATTATGCCTTGCATAAATTGGAAGACATCCCATATATATACCCTGTAAAATGATTAGCCTCAGATAATACAGAGATAAAAGAAATCCTCCTACATAAGTTGTACCTGTTCATCTATAGTTCAAAGTGCAGAAATTCTGCAGTTTGTATGAGCTTTCAGAAAGCAGAGGGCAGGGAGCTTAAATTGCCCTCCACAGAGCTATATGACTACAGCTGAGAGCTGACTGGTTGGAAGTGGACACACCCCTTCACATAGCACTCAGAAGAAAATATGAGGCTGTCATTCACAGGCTGTGTGCTGTAACTCCCTCCCCCTTCCCCCTCTATCTCTTAGTGCTAGGAAAAATGACTCATGCAGATAGCAGAACAACACGACAGCAGAAGAAATGACACTTAAGTGCCTGGTATAGAGGCAAGTACACGCTATAGAAGGATGAATTTTGCTTATATATTATGTCAGAGGTTTACAACCACTTTGTCATGATGGCAAATACAAAAGATGTGCATAGTCATATTAATACTACTATTGTTATTTAGGACATAACATTAATAATTCGTTTGGTTATTAGATTGTGTTTCACAATGTTTGGATGACAAAAAAAGCTAAATTGATATTACAGTATAACATAGTGTACTATAACTGCTAACAATTTATTTGAAGTGTACCTAACACTTCTTAGATATCCATAATACATATCCAGTCACTTACTTATATGTACAATGTATACAATATGTTACAATGACCCTAGGCTTGCCAGTAGCAGGGCTTTCAATAGATACAACCTGCCAAGAGCAATCAAACGAGTCTTTTAACAGTTCAGTGCCTATTAAGTTTTAATTGCTCCCAATGCATTGGCCCATTTAGGACTGCAGCAGAAGAGAAATATTTTTTCATATTCACTTTGAAGTTAAGAGTCTGCATTTACATTGCCTCTGGCTCCATTTTACAGATTTATTCTCAATAAAATATGTTATATTTTTCTTTGATACCACTGACTTCAATCCTCATTCCTGAGACACTGTAACTATTAATACTAACAAAATTAGTACATTGGAAATAAGTGTCCAATATCATGTATGCTCATCCATATTTCTATCTATACATCTATCCATTTCTCTATACATAGATCTGTCCCTATCGAAAAACCATCAGTTTTTTTAAAACTAGGATTTTTCAGCTTTTCCTTTCCAGACACTCTAAACTGTACACTGTGCTTAAAGTATATCTATAGCCAACCGTTTTTTCTCCTTTTAATAGAGTAGGGAAGGGTTAAAACCTCTTTTAGTTTTACTATTTCTGTCTCTTCACTTCCTGTCCTGTAGACTAGAATATATGGGGGGCATGACCGGAAGCTGCGGGAGACGGACGCACTGGAAGGGAGCTCTGGCTAATACAAAATTGAATCCACGTCCATCCACCTTTAAAATGCTCCCAATTGTCTCCAAAACTAAGAGAGACACCCTCCAGGACCCGCTGCACCATCCAGGACAAGTTTGGAAAAAAAAAGATCAATACACCCGCGATCCGGCCTACACGACGGCCGGAGCCGCGGACTTTCCTACAGAAGACCGAGATCGAACATCAGGCACACCGGTAAGTGGCGGTGAGCTTTTTAAGGGGGATAAGTGAGTACTATCCTCTACAACCCGGCTGAAATACCCTGACCTCTCCCAGCACATAGAGGCACAACGTATATCCCTTGGCAGCAAAGCACTGACCGCCATATTGCCCCCACGTGCAGTCTGTACTAGATCACAGCATTTACACCAGAACCCAGAAAAATAACACACAAGCTTGCAAAACTTACATCAGAATACACCTTCAACCCTTGCAAGTAACTAATTCATAACTACAAACTTTAAAACTCAGATGGCTGCCTAAACTGAATTCTCGGGTGCAGAAGGGTTACACATTTATTCTACACAGGGCAGCGCAGATATTAACATGGGCAAATCTTAACGCAGCTCTTCTACAACACGCTCCAGATCCCCCCGCGGTGGTACATCACAACCAAATCTCAATATTTCAGACCTGTTTAAATGTCAATCTAGAGATATGGAAGCTGCAGCTCCACCTGCTGGTGAAACAAAGCAACCAGAACCACATAACACAAGATCTTCATATGCACAGGTTCTCTCTTGAACTCCCCCAATAACTACACGCACAGCTCCCAGCTTAGAAGATCTAAAGGCAGTTGCTGGAGACATCAAAGATTCCCTATATGCAGCTATGGTTGACCTTAAAATAGATATCCAAGCTATTGCAAACAGGATGGATGCAGTAGAAGAATCCACAGCACGTCATGACACTTCCATTCAGGAGATGAGACAGCACACTGATACGCATACCCAATATTTGAGAAATATTCACAGGCACCTTGAGGATCTAGACAATAGAGGCAGGCGCCATAACATAAGAGTGCTAGGCATGCCGGAATCGGTGGAACCAAGTTCACTACGTCATGTTGTCACTGCCCTAATCAATGATCTCCTAGGAAGACCACATGATACCTTAATCAAAATAGAGCGTATACACAAAGCCCTTCGCCCAAGAGGCCGAGACACAGATCCACCCAGAGACATAATATGCTGTATTGAAAACTTCAGAACCAAAGAAGAAATTCTCTTCAGAGCCCACCAAAGAAATCGAATCCTCCATCAAGGTTCAGAAATGTAATTGTTTCAAGACCTTTCACCGATTACTCTGCAACAATGGAAGAACTTGAAGCCCCTACTTGATCTTCTGAGGGAAAGGGAAATTCCCTATAAATGGAGATTCCCTTTTTGCTTGATCGCGGGGACTCCAGGCCGCACAGCATCATTAAAAGCGCCAGAAGATCTGCACTCTTTTTGCGATACCCTCCACATCCCTATGATTGAACTACACGAATGGCATGCAGATCTCCGTCTCCCACGGACACCAGGAATGGAACCAATGGATATGTCTCAATATAGGGGACACTCTGAACCCAGAAGCCATAAACTAAGTTACCATGCATCTCGTCCTCCAGCCAACAGACGCTCACCCGGCAGAGATAGTGTCCCATCCTCTCCTGCTCATCGAAAAGCGCACCACGAATGA
This sequence comes from Pelophylax lessonae, assembly GCF_965119305.1. Lineage (NCBI taxonomy): Eukaryota > Metazoa > Chordata > Amphibia > Anura > Ranidae > Pelophylax > Pelophylax lessonae. The sequence continues at coordinate 763,090,412 of NC_138768.1, forward strand.
AGCCCTGATGATAAATACCAAATAATGTCCTAAAGGGAATCTCTTCAACAAGAAATCTGCTGACTGGAGTCGTTACTCCAGAATTAAAATCGCATGAGTTCATCCACACTAGACCAGATGTCTTTGTTCTCTATCTCTTCCCACGACATAATATCACCTCTTCAGAACACAATGGCACAGAATTACACAAAACTCTACAAAATTCTGAATACCGCTCAAGTGGCCTGATGATTTAAGCACTTTCTTTTCCTCCTCTCCCAACTGTTTCTGGGATAATACTCAGGTTTGAAAAGAACACAAAAAAGCAAAATGTTCTCTTGTCTAAGGTAAACTTAAAACACTGGAACACTTTTTCATGCAAAATTCCACCTTTTTCCTTCCCTTTTTTTTTTTTTTGCGCACCTTGCGTGCCAGCTCACAAACTTGGAGATGACCTCCTACTGCCTTTTTGGAAAAGCTTCCACACAGATGTAAAACTTCTCCTTTTGTACTAACCGCTAACGTACACCATGCAATAAGAGAAAATATTGTTTGTTTTTTTTTTCAGTTCTCTCTCCTGTGCACCTCACGGTGCAGTTTTGGATTTTTATTGAAAGTTGTATTTTGTTGAAACCTTTCTAATATCATACATGTTGCCAAGTCTTGAGAATAATGTCCTATCCGATACAGGTTTAACCCTCTAATGTTCAAATTATCACAGAGTGTTAATCGATAGTATCCCTTTTTTAGACAAGTCTGATAGCTCATCAACAACAGTCACCTGATTATCCTGCTTTTTGTCGATCCTAGGATCATAAGGTAAATGTGAACAACTTATCCTGCTCATGTCATTTACAAATAACCCAGAAACAGTAATAGAGGCCGCTAGTATCCTTATACACATCTATAATGTCTTTTATAACACTAGTCCATTTGTGTCCTCTCACATTACAGCATACATTTTCACATCCCTATAATTCTAAAAACACCATGTACCTTACCTTCGTACGCCCAGACAATACTCAGATATTTAAGACCCTCCTTTCACTATCATGAGCAAACCCGAATGCACCCGAGTCTATATCCATAAGTACTCCTACCTTCCCTTTCACGGGCGACCCTCGTCGATTTCGATCACACCCCAAAACAACACCTGATCCTCCCAGGTGTTGAACCACTCCGACAAACTTCTCCCGCCTTAACCTAGTGGATTAGCAGGCTCTAATCCTCAGTCGGATATTCAATCCTATCCCGCTCATCCCTTATCCTCAACCCACTTACTCAAACCTATGTTCTTTCCCTACCCCCCTCATATACTCTATTTCTTCGGCCCCATCTGATTATTTTCACCTGCTAATTACCTTCTCTTCACCTCTCCTCTTACCCTTCCGTACACCTTTCCCCCCTCTTTTTTTTATTTTTTATTTTATTATATTTTATTATATCACTAGCCACAAATGAGATCTACTCATTCTCCGAGCGCACTAGCGCAACTTAAATTAGTTTCTCTAAACATAAAGGAACTCAATATCCCAGAAAAAAGGTCAAAACTCCTAGCTTACATGAAAAAACTCAGTGCAAACATCATCTATCTCCAAGAAACACACTTCCGCACAAACAACATTCCCAAACTATACAATCATGACTACCCTACAGCATATCATGCTACAAACGAAGAAGCTAAAACTAAAGGAGTATCTATTCTTATTTCTAAAAACACCCCCTTAATAATCACTGACTCCCTCACAGATATTAAAGGGCAATATTTATTCCTTAAAGGCACTTTATGAGGGAAACCTATTACTCTAGCAAACATTTATAGTCCAAACTCCGCCCAAATAAGTTTCTTCAATGATGTTCTTACCGCACTAACAGCATTTCACGAAGGAATTCTAATCCTTGGTGGTGACTTTAACATGGCACTAAATTCCTTGGAAGACCCCTCCACAAGAACCTCTTCCTTACTATATCGAGCATTACATAAAGTCAAATTGCAACTACAACAACTTCTCCTCCATGATTCTTGGCGTGTCATGCACCCAAGAAACATAGAAACATAGAAACATAGAATGTGTTGGCAGATAAGAACCATTTGGCCCATCTAGTCTGCCCAATATATCTGAATCCTATGAATAGTCCCTGGCCCTATCTTATATGAAGGATAGCCTTATGCCTATCCCATGCATGCTTAAACTCCTTCACTGTATTTGCAGCTACCACTTCTGCAGGAAGGTTATTCCATGCATCCACTACTCTCTCAGTAAAGTAATACTTCCTCATATTACTTTTAAACCTTTGCCCCTCTAATTTAAAACTGTGTCCTCTTGTGGTAGTTTTTCTTCTTTTGAATATGCTCTCCTCCTTTACCGAGTTGATTCACTTTATGTATTTAAAAGTTTCTATCATATCTCCTCTGTCTCTTCTTTCTTCCAAGCTATACATGTTAAGGTCCTTTAACCTTTCCTGGTAAGACTTTTCCTGCAATCCATGTACTAGTTTAGTAGCTCTTCTCTGAACTCTCTCTAGAGTATCTATATCCTTCTGGAGATATGGCCTCCAGTACTGCGCACAATACTCCAAGTGAGGTCTCACCAGTGTTCTGTACAGCGGCATAAGCACTTCTCTCTTTCTACTGCTTATACCTCTCCCTATACATCCAAGCATTCTGCTGGCATTTCGTGCTGCTCTATTACATTGTCTTCCCACCTTTAAGTCTTCTGAAATAATTACTCCTAAATCCCTTTCCTCAGATACTGAGGTCAGGACTGTGTCAAATATTCTATATTCTGCCCTTGGGTTTTTACGCCCCAGGTGCATTATCTTGCACTTATCCACATTAAATTTCAGTTGCCAGAGTTCTGACCATTCTTCTAGTTTTCCTAAATCCTTTTCCATTTGGCGTTTCCCTCCAGGAACATCAACCCTGTTACATATCTTTGTGTCATCAGCAAAAAGACAAACCTTACCATCGAGGCCTTTTGCAATATCACTTATGAAGATATTAAACAAAATTGGTCCCAGTACAGATCCCTGAGGTACCCCACTAGTAACATGACCTTGTTCTGAATGTTCTCCATTGACTACAACCCTCTGTTGTCTGCCACTCAGCCACTGCCTAATCCACTCAACAATATGGGAGTCCATGCTCAATGACTGCAGTTTATTGATAAGTCTTCTATGTGGGACAGTGTCAAAAGCCTTACTAAAATCTAGATATGCAATGTCTGCTGCACCTCCACCGTCTATTATTTTAGTCACCCAGTCAAAAAAATCTATAAGATTTGTTTAACATGATTAATTTGCCTACAATTGATGTCAGACTCACTGGTCTATAGTTGCTTGATTCCTCCCTACTACCTTTCTTGTGAATGGGCACGACATTTGCCAATTTCAATCTTCCGGGACGACTCCTGTTACTAATGATTGGTTAAATAAATCTGTTAATGGTTTTGCCAGCTCACCACAAAGCTCTTTTAATAATTTTGGGTGTATCTCATCAGGACCCTGTGACTTATTTGTCTTCACTTTAGACAGCAATCTTAGAACGTCTTGCTCTGTAAAGACACATGCATCAAACGATTCATTAGTCATCCTTTCAAGTGGAGGTCCTTCACCTTCTTTTTCTTCTGTAAAAACTGAACAGAAGTATTCATTAAGGCAGTCGGCTAGCCCTTTATTCTCTTCTACATACCTTCCGTCTTTTGTTTTTAATTTAGTTATTCCTTGTTTTAATTTCCTTTTTTCATTTATTTATCTGAAGAATGTCTTATCCCCCTTTTTCATAGACTGAGCTAGTTTTTCTTCTGCCTGCGCTTTAGAAGTTCTTATAACTTGCTTGGCCTCTTTCTGCCTAATCTTGTAGATTTCCTTATCTTCATTGCTCTGGGATTTTTTATAATTACAAAATGCTAGCTTTTTATTTTTAATGATTTGGGCCACTTCTGCTGAGTACCACAGTGGTCTCTTCCTTTTTTTGCTTTTACTGACAAGTCTAATGCAATTTTCTGTTGCCTTCAATAATGCACCTTTTAAGTAGTCCCATTTCTCCTGGACTCCATGTAATCCGTTCCAGTCTGATAAGGACTCATTTATGACTAATTTCATTTTTGAAAAGTCTGTTTTTCTAAAATCTAAAACTTTTGTTTTTGTGTGGTGTGACTCTTTCACAGTTCTTATATTAAACCACACTGACTGGTGATCACTAGATCCCAAGGTTTCGCCTACAATGACATCATATACCGAATCCCCATTTGTGAATACCAAATCCAAAATGGCCTCCCTCCGGGTTGGCTCCTCAACCACTTGTTGCAGAGACAACCCCAGTAGGGAATTTAGAATATCTGTACTCCTGGTAGAACTTGCTATTTTGGTTTTCCAGTTTATATCTGGAAGATTGAAATCTCCCATAATGATAGCTTCTCCTTTCATTGTCATTTTAGCTATTTCTTCAACTAGTAGATCATCTAGTTCTTTAACTTGACCAGGTGGTCTATATATCACACCTACACGAGTTACTGCATGATTAGCAAACTGCAACGTAACCCAAACTGACTCTATGTTGGCCTCACCAACTTGTATTAGGTTAGATTTAATGCTATCTTTCACATACAGGGCCACTCCTCCTCCTTTCTTGCCTTCTCTGTCTCTTCTGTATAAAGAGTACCCTGGTATGGTTATGTCCCAGTCATTTCTTTCATTAAACCATGTCTCCGTAACAGCCACTAAATCTACATTCTCAGATGCCATTATTGACCCAAGTTCATTGATTTTGTTACCTAAACTGCGAGCATTTGTAGACAGGACTCTGAGCTTATCATTTCTTAACCTCTGTGCTTCTGACCTGTTTTGGCATTGTTTCGGGGGGCAATTGGACTCTTGTATTTTCACTCTTTTGCCCCCCCTTCCTAGTTTAAATACTCTTTCGCAAATTCTTGGAGTTGTTCACTAAGTACATTTGTTCCTTTGAGAGAAAGATGCAAACCATCTTTTTTGTACAGTCCCTTTCTATTCCAAGTAGAGCTATCATGAGAAACAAAGCCAAATCCTTGATCTTGACACCATTTACTAAACCATATGTTGAACTCCTTTATGCGCCTCTGCCTATCATTCTGAACATTATGCACAGGCAGAACTTCAGAAAATGAAATGGTGGATGCAAAATCCTGTACGTCATTACCAAGTGTGATAAAAGATTTTTTCACCTCTGACACTTCATTGCAAGCCAGGTCATTTGTCCCTAGATGGACAAGAACATCCACGTCCCCTTCCTGCTTTGCTTGCTTAACAATATTAATAATACGTCTTCTATCTCGTCTAGCAGTAGCACCAGGGAGACATCTCACAAAACCATTTTCTTTAAGCTCCACACTTCTTATGATTGAATCGCCCAGCAACAGCTGCTTCCTTTGAGACTTCACTTTATCTTTTTTGTCCTTGGCTGCAGTCTTGCATACATTAGACATAGGAGTCGATGGTTTCTCACACTCTGTGCTTAAGTCCATATCCATGTTGTCCTTACATTCTGAGAGTGCTGCAAATTAATTATGGAGAACCACCGACTGTGGGACATGTCTTCTATCCACCACTCTAAGTCTTCCAGAACCTACAGTAACCCATCTGCCATTTCTGGGGGTCCTCTGTGGCAGTGCAGCAGTCCCAGCTGGAGTTTGTTTAACAGATAATTTAAATATCTCTGATTTCAAAAATGCAATTTCCTGCTGCAGTAAGGTGAATTGTCTACAGATCTGACAGCATCCGAATCTCCAAAGAGTGGAACATGAAATAAATGCACAACAATTCCTGCACTGAACCAAGTCTGCCATTTTAAAGAGGAGAAAAATAAAAAAAATAATAAAAAAATTTGTAAATTTAAGTCAAACAAATCTTACCTTTTTGTTTCTATTTTTTTCCACCTTCCAGCCTACCTCCTGACTATCTCCTGCAATATCTCTTCACTGTACTTAAAATGTTGTACTTGAATGGAGTACTTGCAGCTAATGAATTAGGCCAGCTAATGAGTCTGTCTCTATATATACACACACTCCTTCACAAGCTCCTCCCCAGCAACAAATGTAACACCTTAATGAGCTAGTCTCATTAGCAAACGCACAATAGCAAACACCTGACCAAATTCCTTTCCTCTTCTCAAGCAATGGTCAGCAAAAAACACAGATGAGTCAGTTGCAAACTCCAAGCCAATCTCTTGCAGTATCTCTTCAATCACTTCAGTCTCCTGCAATATCTCTTCACTGTAATTAAAATGTTGTATTGAATGGAGTACTTGCAGCTAATGAATTAAGAGAAAAATATTACACTTTTTACTCGTCTCCACACAACAGATATTCCAGACTGGACTATTTCTGGATAACCCAGAAAAACTTACATTTACTTAAAGCGACCTCAATAGAACCCATGTTCCTGTCTGACCATAATCCTATTACACTTTCCCTGGAATTCCCTGACCAACCTCGCCCCCTCAAAACCTGGAGGCTTGACACCTCTCTTCTTACAGATACACATAACGTGCAAAAGCTAACAGACCAATTATCTAAATTTTTTCAACAAATGGCACCCAGATGTGTCGACTCTCAGGCAGTGGGAAGCACACAAGTGCTTTATAAGAGGTTCCCTGATTGCTATGGCAGCTGCCAGGAAGAAATTGAAACAACAGGAAATTAATACACTCCTAAACAAAATCAAAAAATTGGAAAGCTTACACAAACGCTCTCAACTCCAAAGCACATTAGCTGATTTAACAATGACACAAACCCTCTTATTGGAAACATTTGAAAAAAATACAAAACGCAAATATATACTGTCGCAAAAGCTCTTTTATGAAATAGGAAATAAAAGTGGAAAGATGCTAGCTAATGCTCTTAAAGACAAAAGAGCTGCTTTAACTATCAGGGAGCTAAAGACACCAAAAGGGGAATCTTTAATTAAAAATGAAGACATTGCTAACCACCTAGCAGAATTTTACTCCAAGCTCTATAATCTGCCAGCAGAACACAACTTACCCAACGACGAAAGAACCCAATCTCAAATAATAGCAGAATTTGTAAGACAGTACACCCCCACACCTATGTCCCAAGCCCAAACTCTGGAAGCCCCCATAACTCCCTTAGAATTCACATCAGCTCTTAAAAGCATGAAACCAGGGAAGAGCCTGGGTCCGAATGGCCTATTACAAATCTTTCACAGACCTACTATCCCAACTGTTTCTAAAAGCCTTAAACCTGCTGTCAACTCAACAATTACCAAAAAATGACATATTAGAGGCACACATAACAGTTATCCCCAAACCTGGAAAGGATCCTTCCCAGGCTTCAAGCTACAGACCCATCTCGTTGCTTAATGTTGATATTAAAATTTATGCTAAGATCTTAGCCAACCGTCTTCTACCCATTCTCCCTAACATCATCCTTAACGATCAAGTAGGATTTGTCCCAGGCAGGGAAGCCAGGGATAATACCCAAAAAGCCATCAATATTCATCACTGGCTGACAAAATCGAGCCAGAAAGGGATGTTTCTTTCACTGGACGCCGAGAAGGCGTTTAACAGGCTAGCATGGAATTATCTTGAGGCGGTCCTAAAAGCCCTGGGCCTGGGTGAGCAATTCATTAATTTTGTAATGGCATTATAAAGTAATCCTAGGGCTAGGGTGAAAACTAATGGCTTCCTGTCAAATGCCTTCTCTATTAAAAATGGCACACGCCAGGGCTGTCCTCTATCCTCCAACCTATTTGTTCTTACACTTGAACCACTGCTCAATCGTATTTGTGCAAATGAAAGTATTAAAGGGGTACAAATAGCACAGCGCCACTACAAAATAGCCGCATTTGCGGACGATATTTAGCTTTTTTTGACAACTCCTAACACCTCTATTCCTAACCTGTTAGCTGACCTATGCCTTTTCCAATACATGTCACATTTTAAAATTAACTTCGATAAATCTAACACCCTCAACATAACCTTGACCTCTGACCAAGTCATGCACTGTAAACATAACTTCCCTTTCCTGTGGAAACAAAAGGCAATTACATACCTAGGCATACATCTCCCCACCAGACTCAAAGATCTTTTTGAAATGAACGATATCCCTACACTTAAACTTATCACCCAAGATCTGAAGAGAAACCTTTTCCTGGTTTGGCCGAGCAGCCATCTTAAAAATGAATGTCCTTCCTCGCCTCCTCTATCTCCTGCAGACAGTTCCTATAAAACATTTGCAGACCTTCCTTCAATCCTACAGATGCATATGTTCCACTTTCCTGTGGAATAGACTCAGACCCAAAATTAGTTACTCATCCCTTACAGCACTTAAACAAAAAGGCGGCATAGCACTGCCCGACCTACAACGCTATTATTGGACTTGCCAATTAACCCGAATAGTGGAATATCCATAGAGACTCAAAAGATTGGGTAAAACTAGAAGAATCAATGTCTTCAACTCCCCTGAAATTCACACCCTGGTTGCGCAAAACACACATTCCCAAAAATTTTCTTGACCACCCACTTATTGGTCCAACAATTCAAAGCTTTCAAATATCCTGTACCAAATTCAACATATCAAAAACACTGGGCCCCATGTCCCCCATCTATAATAATCCGGATTTCCCTCCAGGTTTAGAAGGTGAATCCCTATCGTCAGACACTACAAATGTTGGCTTAAGAATACACCAAGTTCTACACTCAGGTAAATTAATGTCAGCTACCCACATCCAGGCCAAATGGAAACATAGCAGATTAAACTGGTGGTCATATATGCAACTCCAACATTTTGTTTCAGCACTTGCTCGTGAAACGAACCTAAATTGCTCACTAACCCCTTTCGAACAATTATGTTCACTCACCACGCCTCAAAGACATGTAATATCTACAATCTACAACATACTTTGGGAAAATTTTGAACCTGATTCGGGAAAAGCGCAACAAAAATGGTTAAAAGAATTGAATATACACATATCAACAGACCAATAGGATCACATTTATTACTGTACACACAAAAGCTCACAAAATGTGTCCATTCAAGAGAATTCTTACAAAATACTCTCCCGATGGTACAAAACTCCCGAGCTCCTTCATAAATTTAATGCAGACATATCTGATAAATGTTGGAGATGCAAACAGGCCACTGGAACTTTTTTACATATCTTTTGGGACTGTACTCTTATACAACCCTTCTGGTCCTCTATACATGATCAAATAAAACAAATTACAACCCTCAACCAGGAATACCAACCGGCCCAATATCTCCTCCATTGTTCTTTTTCCCCAGCACGCTCACATGCAAAATCCCTCGCAGAAACATTAATAAATGTGGCCAAAATGACCATTCCAGTACACTGGGGTACGACAAAGATACCACCCCTTCAACCTTGGATCAAACGTATTAACAAAATTGCTTTACCCATTCCCTCCTGTTTGCGCACTCGGGACGGACCGTGCGCAAACGGTGCGCTGCTTGGGAAGAGGAGCTGTCCTGCTCGTTCTTGGAAGAGGAGTGGGAACAAATCTTTATAAAGAATGACAAATGTTCACGGAATGTATCGGCTCAGGAAAATGGATAAAAAATTGTATCCAGGTGGTACCGTACCCCGACGCTTTTGCACAAATTCTTCCCTTCTGTCCCCTCCACTTGCTGGCGGTGTCTGTCTGATACTGGATCCCTTTTTCATGTTCTGTGGCCCTGCCCGAAACTGTCCTCGTTCTGGCAGGAAGTACATAGGATAACCACGCAGATGACCACGTACGCCCTGAAATTCTCGCCTGCTCAACTTCTTCTGCACGTCACCCCTGCGTCGCATGCTTCCTACACAAAATCACTAGTGATCCACATGATTAATGCGGCCAGACAATGTATCCCGGTACTGTGGAACTCCACGCAGCCCCCGACAACCAAACAGTGGCTCCGTAGGGTGTCCGTCATAGCAGAGATGTAAGAACTCATCCATATTGCTCAAGACACCCCCGCTAAATACTATAAGAAATGGGCGTGCTGGCTTCATTTCGTTAGCACGACAGAATTCTCTACACTCAGCCGTTAAGGCGATAACCGTTGTTCGCATATACTTTTTGGTAGGTGACTCTCTGCTGACATTCGTTTTGTCTGTGCTCACCCCCCCCTTCCCACCCGGTTTTGTGGTATGTATTTGTATGGTGTGTTTTTTTTATTTTTTTATTTTTTTTCCCCCTCCCTCCCCCCTCTCCTTTCCCCTCTCTTTTTCCAGTCCCTGTCAGGCTTTGCCTTCCCTCTTCTGGCTTATGTGCTCGGCGCTGGTTGGCTATGCCAAGTAGCGAGCACCCCTACGCCTTCCCTGAACGCCCACTTACGCTAGGCCTTCTAGACCCCCCCCCTCCCCACCTCCTCCCCTTCATGGTCCCGGCTTACCGGAACCCTGGACGGGGGAGGACGTTGCGTCTGGTCCCCCCCATGGGACACTTGAACCCTTGTGGCCTTACCAGTTGTGTTCGTAAATGCACTACCTGTGTCCCTGAATTTACTCTGACTCACCTGGGTTACTTGAGGTTTCCGTTTACTAAGTTGTTTACTATGCTGTCCTCTATCCCAGTGGACCTCATATTGTCTATGCCTGATGGGGAGGTCCTCTCCTCTTATGCTGTTCATAGGCTGACATATACTGCTCTGTAATGTTTCTTTTTTATTTGATTATGCTATTTCTGAGTGTATTGTTGTGTATGGCGTTCAATTCCTGTAATGCTCCTTACCTTTTCTCAATAAATTGTTTAAAAAAAAAAAAAAATTGCTGAAATGGAACAATTGATAGCTGTAGTTAAAGTATATTACCACTTGGGCCACTTGGTTTCACTATCAATCTTCAACCGAATATCAGAAAGTGATGGGCAATCTGCCTTGAATCCCACTTTTCTATTATTTGTGTCATACATTTATCTTTTTACCATCAGACATTCTCACTCTAATGCAAAGATCACGCACACATTGTGCCTTTAGTTTGCCAAGCTTCCTCTCACTGCCAAAAAAGGCCACTAGATGATAGTGGACATGATATATAAGAGATTATACTACACGCCACAGTTCTCACTTTGGAAATAAATATTCCCCCCTCCCCCTCTCTTTTTTTTTTCTTTCTCCTTCCCTTCCCCCTCTCACCCTCCCTTCCCGTCCGCTGTACTTAACCATTCCACCTACAACCCCGCCTCCCTCATCACCTCATAGCTGACTATACCATACTTTAACCCTTTGTATCTATGTGCAGGTCACATAGAGGTAAATATTCAACTGTTCGCAAATTGTACACTAACACATATCACTCTTACCTCCAACTAAGGAGATTGTAGTGTAACTTTGTCTATATGATAAACCACCAGAATACGGATACGTTTTTCACATTTCACTTCCTCAGAACTGCCTTGTCTTATGTCATCCACCATGATTGCTCTTTTCCTCTTAGTTAAAGCACAGGTTATTATAACCCAACTCTAACTTAAAGGCCATGTTCACCTTGTTACAAAATAAGATTGTTCTAGTCTAGATGTACAAGTTGCTTATAGTTACCGTAAACTCTGTTTTTCCATGTTCAATTTCTCAATAAAATTTATGGAAAAAAAAAAGAATATATTTTCAATGTGAGGTAAATTCCCTCTTAGATAGTTGTCACAGTAAAAAAGGGGTTCCCAACGGAAGATTTTCCCTTTATTTTCATTCTGGTTGCAAGTTTTCAATTTGTCCCTTCCTTTATTCTCCATGATATTGATGAATAAGACAATTAGAGCAAATTTCTCTAACTGGGACACAGGCAGCAATATAAACCTGACAGGGGTTCCAATCCCTCACCACTCCATACAAATGAAAAATAATTGCCTTTAGGCATACTTTAATAAAAATAAACAAAAAAGTACTCTATATTACATGCATAGATATATTGTTAGAATATAGGATATATTGTCATAATGATCTTTGTTTCAGCTATTTTTATTTTTTTTTTACTTTGGAATGACATGTTAATATTTGCCCATTTAAAAAAAAAAATGTTACTTACGGTTTCCGGCGCCAGATGGTGAGGACTTGAGCGGCTCCTCTCCCGCCGAGCCTCCACTAAGCCTGCCGCACACACCCGCCGAACAGACGCCATTCTCACTGGGAATTTCTCCTGCCGGGTAAGACATAGCCCACCTCTGCATTGCTGAGGCAGTAGCTGCACTTTAAGGACCCACAATAAATGCAGCAGTGGAAACAGAAATAGCCCAGGGAATTTCCCAAATTAAAAAGGAGCTTGGGGCACAGTCTCAATGGCTGCATGAAGCTGAAATGGGAATAGCTACTCTGGAAGAGGACATGCAGCAGGCTTCATCCTCTTTACATAGCCACAACCTAGCATTTCAAATAATGCAGGAAAAATTAATGACTTGGAAAACAGGTCTAGAAGAAACAATTTACGGATCATTGGGCTACCCAAATCATATGCCCCCTCCTCCCTATTGGACCTCTGCTCTAAAACTATTCCCTCAGCTCTGTGTCTACCAGCACCTTGTGTTGTTGAAAGAGCCCATAGAATAGGCCCCAAGCTGGCAAACCACACGTCTCCTAGACCCACTATTGTCCGATACTTAAATTACGCTGATAAACACCCAATCTTGCAGCAATATAGACAACAGAAACAGCTTGCAATTGATGGTCACAAATTACTTTTATTTGAAGATTATTCCCAGAAAGTCTCTACCAAACGCAAAGCGTTTTCAAAGATTTGCTCCACGTTGTTTAATAACAATATCAAATTTACTCTGGCCTACCCATCCGTTCTACATGTCACCTCCAGAGATGGGGAACGCATTTCTCTTCATACACCCCTGGAAGTGGAGCACTATCTCACCGCTCATAATATCCCGCTACAAGGAGAAGCTCCCCCAGCCAGAAGACCCTCTCTTTCCCGTAAATTGCAGAACAGCCCCCGTAAAGACTCCAGCAAACTGCACTACAGCCTCCTTTTTTGCCCTACCACCAGCCGCCCTTATGCACTGTGTTTATCCTTTGTACTTGTATACCGGGGCGCCCAGCTTGCCCCTTTCCTATTCCTAAACCTGACTGTTATGCTACTACTTCATGATGTCATTTTGACGTGTATTCATCTGTTATGCACCACTGTTACCTACTGGTATTGTTTTGTACTACATTCCTTCTGCCTTAATAAAAACCGTTTGAACAGAAAAAAAAAAAAAGACTCCAGCAAAAAGGGGCGAATTGGCACTTTCATTGCTTCTTTTAAGCTATAACCCCACCAACGGGCTCATTCAAATTGCCTTTGGTCCTCTCTATTGTGGACAGAACTAAATTACCTTTTATCAAACACACCTGGGATGGAACGTGCACTTTTATAATCATAGGTTTCCAATCCAGCCTGTGGAGGTCTTCATGACCTATGGCACACTCAACATCAAATAGAAAAAAGTGAAGTCTTAGATGACATGTTGTTTTATTTTTATTTGTATTTATGTGGTTTAAGTTTTGAATGCTCTAACTTGGCCTATTATAGGCTTCTATCTCTAGATACTGTGCCTTTTCAACTCATATCATATGCCTTCTTATCCGCCATGCAGGTCATACCCTTTACCCCCTCCCCCCCCCACTTGACTCTGTATGATCTTCTTTGTTTATCTCTCCCACATGTCTCCTCGCTAACTGATGGTTACCCTCCTCTTGCAAGATGATCAACTTGGTATCATGGAATGTAAAGGGCCTCCGTTCACCTAGCAAGCGCATACTTCGACATCTCAAACGCATTAAGACAGATGTAGTAGCCCTTCTTCAGGAGTCTCATTTGCCGGAGGGGGATTTCCATAGAATGCGGAAGCTGTGGGTAGGTGAGGTCTTAGGCTCCCCTGTGGTAGGTAGGAAAGCCGGGGTTCTCATACTATTCCAAAAACGTCTTTTATATACTATTTTGGCTAAATCCTCAGACGACACTGGCAGACTGGTGTCCATTACCTTAAAACTCTCTTCGGGCACTCTTCACATACTTAATGTATATGCCCCTACCCCCCCAGATGGACAGTTTTTCTCCACTCTTTCTCGATGGATGTTGGATCCACCGCACTCCCCCATGGTGGTGGGAGGTGACTTCAACTCAGTGATGTCCTCAGTGGAAGACAGGAAATACTCCATCGAGTTTCACTCCCCTCCCACCTCCAGGGGAAATTTCTCTATTTCTGACTCCCACCTCTCCATCACTATGGGCGCCTCCATTCACCTAGCAAGCGCATACTTCGACATCTCAAACGCATTAAGACAGATGTAGTAGCCCTTCTTCAGGAGTCTCATTTGCCGGAGGGGGATTTCCATAGAATGCGGAAGCTGTGGGTAGGTGAGGTCTTAGGCTCCCCTGTGGTAGGTAGGAAAGCCGGGGTTCTCATACTATTCCAAAAACGTCTTTTATATACTATTTTGGCTAAATCCTCAGACAACACTGGCAGACTGGTGTCCATTACCTTAAAACTCTCTTCGGGCACTCTTCACATACTTAATGTATATGCCCCTACCCCCCCAGATGGACAGTTTTTCTCCACTCTTTCTCGATGGATGCTGGATCCACCGCACTCCCCCATGGTGGTGGGAGGTGACTTCAACTCAGTGATGTCCTCAGTGGAAGACAGGAAATACTCCATCGAGTTTCACTCCCCTCCCACCTCCAGGGGAAATTTCTCTATTTCTGACTCCCACCTCTCCATCACTATGGGCGCAGCTCACATGATTGACATTTGGAGACCTATGCATCCCCTTGACAGGGGAATTTTCTTTTCACTTAAATCCTCACGACTCATGGGCTAGACTGGATTACTTTTTCTGCACCTCTGACCTCCTCCCCTTTATTCCCAAATTAACAATTCATGAGCTTTCCATTTCAGACCATGCCTCCATTTCTATTAAGATCTCAAATTCCTCCCCCCCCCCCCCCCCGCTAGACACACCTAAATTGTGGAGGTTTCCCACCTTTCTAGCCAAAAATCAAGACTTCCAAAAGATGCTTCAGGAGGCGTGGTCTTCATAGTTCGTCATATTCAATCATACTCCCGAATAGACCCAATTTTACTTTGGGAGACCGGAAAAGCCTTTCTTAGAGGTAAAATTATAGCATATGTTTCTAAATTTAAGAAAAACTTGTTAACCAAATTTTGACAGGCAAGTCTACGACTTCGACAAGCCCAAACTGCACTGACTCTACAGAGCACCACCGAGACCAGAAGACTCTGGCAGGAAGCCAAAAGAGATTTTGACCTATGGACTGGACACCAAAGAACAAACTAGGAAGGCGAGAACCGACCTCCACTTCCATAAGCATGGCAATAAGGCAGGGAAGTTACTCGCCAGGTTGACCAGAGGTCCTTATAGTCAAATGCATATTACCGCTCTACGGGACTCCAGGGGCAATCTCACCTCCTCCCAAACTGATATTGCCTTTATCCTTAAAGATTTTTACATTATATACTAAAGATTCCATTGACACCTCTTTAGCCAAATCATTCCTTGACAAACTTAATCTCACCCCTATACCTCAACCCTCTTTAGATATGTTAAATACCCCCATCACACAAGCCAAAATTGAATTAGTAGTTAAATCATCCTCCCCCAACAAGGCACCGGGATCGGATGGCCTTTCTATGGATTTTTACAAAATTATGCCTCCCGACATTCTGTTTTGCTATCCTCTGTTTACACCTGTATGTGGGAAGAAAATGGGAGGTTACCTACTGGGGAATTGACTTACATCAAACTAATTGGCAAAAAGGGCAAAGATACTACATTGCCAGGCTCTTACCACCCCATTTCCTTACTGAATGTCGACAGTAAAATACTGTCCAAAATCATATCCCTGCGACTTTCGGAAATTCTCCCTTCACTTACGTATTTCAGATGCCCAGTCTGGCTTTGTCAAGGGTCACTCAGCTACCTCTAATATTAGGAAGGTACTTTTAGCTTTGTCATACGCTCAGACTCACCCCTTAGAAGATCTTGCCATTATCACCTTAGATGCGGAAAAGGCATTCGATAATGTCAGCTTCGAGTGGCTTTTCCTGGTCCTTGCAAAACTGGGCTTTCAGGAAACCTCATCCGCTTCCTCCATAACATGTACTCCTCTCCTAAGACCTCCCTTCTTAATTTGTCCTTCCTGTCAGAGTCCTTCCCATTACATAAAGGAACTAGACAGGGATGCCCCCTATCACTCCTCCTTTTTAATTTGGCTATAGAACCCTTGTCCCGATATCTGACCCAAATCTCTCACCTACACGGTATTCCCATAGGTACCCATGACGTCCGCATTGTCCTCTTTGCAGATGAAATGCTGATTTTTACCTCCAATCTGAAACAAGACATAATAACCCAACTTAAAAGTGATTTGGATATCTTCAGACGTTGCTTGGGTTTACGGGTAAACTATGACAAAAGCGAGGTACTTCCTCTTACTCCCAGCTCCTCTACTGACTTTGCCTCCTCACTTTCTTTTTCTATTGCCACCCAATCTATTACTTATCTTGGAATTAAAATTGGCAGGGATCCCTCTTCTCTATATAAGCTTAACTACCCCCCTTTGTTTACTAAAATAAGGAAAGAACTAGAGACCTGGAGATCCCTACCCCTTTCGCTCCTCGGGAGATGCCATGTTTTTAAAATGGTTCCTTTCCCATGGCTGCTGTATCCACTACAGACACTACCTTTGTTATTAAAACACAAAGATATTCAAGCCCTAAATAAATCTTTTAGAACTTTTCTCTGGGACGGTGGCAGGTCCCACATATCCCTCTTGAAGTTATGTCTCCCCAGTAGCAAAGGTGGTGCAGGACATTCGATTGTATAACCTGGCTTGTTTAGCTAGATATTGTCTAGACTGGCTTTCTTCTTCTTCAAAATACATAGTTTCATAGTTACATAGTTAGTGAGGTTGAAAAAAGACATCAGTCCATCCAGTTCAACCTATGATGTGTGTGTGTGTTTGCTGATTACCGTACATTGTATACCCCTGTATGTTGTGGTCTTTAAGGTGCCCATCTAATAGTTTTTTGAAACTTTCATTGCTCCCTGCTGATACCACTGTTTGCGGAAGAGAATTCCACATCCTTACTGCTCTCACAGTGAAGAACCCCCTTTTAAGGTTAAACCGCCTTTCCTCTAGTTTTAGTGAGTGGCCACGTGTCTTATTGTATTTCCTTTCTCTGAATGGGTTTTTCCATATGCTAGGGTTGCCAGTACAATATTTGTACATTGATATCATATCCCCCCTCAATCGTCTCTTCTCCAGAGAGAATAAGTTCAGTGCTTGTAGTCTTTCCTCATAGCTGATGTCCTCCATTCCCCTAATTATTTTTGTTGCCCTTCTCTGGACTTTCTCCAGTT
The DNA here is from genome assembly GCF_965119305.1 of Pelophylax lessonae. NCBI lineage: Eukaryota > Metazoa > Chordata > Amphibia > Anura > Ranidae > Pelophylax > Pelophylax lessonae. Next base: position 763,107,757 of record NC_138768.1, read on the forward strand.
CCAGCACAATCCTTCCTGAGGACCGGTGCCCAGAGTTGGACAGCATACTCCAGATGTGGCCGGACCAGAGTCTTGTAGAGTGGGAGAATAATCTCTTTATTTCTGGAGTGAATCCCATTTTTTAAACATCTCAGTATTCTGTTGGCTTTGCTTGCAGCGGCTTGGCATTACATGCCACTGCCAAGCCTGCTGTCTACCAGTACCCCCAGGTCCTTTTCCATCCTAGACTCACCCAGAGTTTCCCCCCCCTAGTGAGTAGCTTGCTTTCTGGTTTATGGCACCCAGGTGCATTACTTTACATTTTTCAACATTAAACCTCATCTGCCATGTAGTTGCCCACCCCATAATTTTGTTCAGGTCCGCTTGTAAGGTTTCCACATCCTGCCCAGAAGATATTGGCCTGCTTAGTTTAGTATCATCTGCGAATACTGAGATTTTACTCGATATCCCCTCCTCTAGATCATTTATGAATAAATTAAACAGGATTGGCCCCAAGACAGAACCCTGGGGGACCCTGCTTTCCACACCCGCCCAATCTGAGTACTCCCCATTAATCACCACCCTTTGCAACCTCCCCTGGAGCCAGTTCTCTATCCAGGTACTCACCTTATGGTCCATACCTACCTTACTTAGTTTGTACAGTAAGCGTTTGTGGGGAACGGTGTCAAAGGCCTTTGCGAAGTCCAGGTACACCACATCCACAGGCTTACCTTTATCTAGGTGGCAGCTCACTTCATCATAGAAGGTTAATAGCTTGGTTTGGCAAGAGCAATTTTTCATGAATCCATGCTGATTACTACTAATAATACCGTTTTCATTACTAAAGTCTTGTATGTGGTCCCTTAACATCCCCTCCAAAATCTTGCAGACTACTGACGTTAGGCTGACCGGCCTATAGTTACCCGGGATATATCTCGACCCCTTTTTATACATTGGTACCACGTTGGCTTTTTTCCAATCAGCTGGCACCTTACCCGTATGTAAACTATCCTTAAAGATCGAGAAAAATGGTCTGGCAATCACCTGGCTGAGCTCTTTAAGAACCCTTGGGTGCAAGCCATCCGGTCCCGGTGATTTATTTATGTTAAGTTTCTCTAGTTTAGTTCTAAGTCTATCTTCTGTTAGCCATGGCGGTATTTCTTGAGGTGTGTTGTTTAGTTTGGCCTTACAAGCTGGGTTAGTGTAGCCCCCCAATTCTTTTGTGAAGACCGAAGAGAAGAAATTATTTAACACTACCACCTTTTCCCTGTCCTCTGTGGCCAAAGCTCCCTTATCGTCTTTTATGGGGCCAATGTGTTCTGGCCTCGCTTTCTTACTGTTTATATACTTAAAGAATTTCTTGGGTATCTTTTTACTCTCTTCCGCTATATGTCTCTCGTGTTCTATTTTAGCCGGCCTGATTTCGTCTTTACATTTCTTATTACACTCTTTGTAATGCTTGAATGCTGCCAATGACCCCTCAGTCTTGCATTTTTTGAAGGCCTTTCCTTTAGCATTAATATGCATTTTTATGTTGGAGTTTAGCCACCCAGGGTTTAGTTTTGCTCTTTTAAATTTATTTCCCTTTGGAAGGCACTGGTCAATCCCTTTGTTAAGTATGCTTTTGAAGCACTCCCATTTTTCCTCCGTGTTCTTTGTTCCCAGGGTTCTATCCCATTTGATATTTTCTAGCAGAGAGCGCAGTTTTGGGAAATTGGCTCTTTTGAAATTCAGTGTCCTTATATTGCCCTTGTGTTTACTATTACTATAATTAATACTGAAACTAATTGACCAATGGTCACTGTTTCCTAAGTTGTCCCGTATTTCTATATCCGTGAGCAGGTCTGTATTGTTGGTAATCAGTAGGTCAAGTACCGCATTGTTTCTTGTCGGTGCATTGACCATCTGACCCATGAAATTGTCCTGCAAAACATCTAGGAATTGCCGAGCCTTGGCTGAATGCGCGGTTCCTTCTGCCCAGTCTATATCAGGATAATTAAAGTCCCCCATTATAATGACATTTCCCATCCTTGCTGCCAATCCTATCTGTAAAAGGAGGTCCGCCTCCCCCTCCTCCCTCTGGTTGGGGGGCCTATAGCATACGCCAATAAATACACAAATTTAAAACTGGAAATGGACTGGGTCTCCCCATACACATTGAATGGCCTACTCCACTCTTCCTGGCCCTCTCTATTCTCACATCTTCGTAACAACTTTTCAGAGATACAGTTATCACCTGGAGAGAGGTCTGGAAAAGCTCAAACTTTCACCTTTCATCTCAAGACTTATCCCCATACATGGAAACCCCATGTTTCCTCAAAGCTCTAATTACACAGCCTATAATCTTTGGAAGGACCATTCTCTTATACTAGCTGTGCAATTGTTTAACCCTGTTTCGGGAACTCCTCTTCCATTTACAGAGGTTATGACAAAATTCAGCTTACCATCTCGCCATAGATTTTACTATAACCAGTCCATTGCCTTTGTTCAATCTAAATGCCCATCAAAGCCCTAGAGATTTTCTCCCTCCTTTCTTGATGACCTTATTCAACTATGCTCCTATTCCATCTCTGATATTTACAAATGTCTCCTGCTACACCAGTCTTCTTCTCCTAGAAAAAAACGTACAACCTCGTGGAATAAAGGCTTCCCTGACCCTTTTATCAATGAACAAATCATACGTAGATACCGCAGGACTTGCAAGCATATGATTAATGAAAATTTAAGGGAAACTCAATTCAAAATTGTTCACCTCTTCTGATGAAAATAAGCCTTTTCATCTCCAATGTCCTAAGTGTGGCCTTCATAAGCCTTCTTTACTACACAGGCTTTGGGAATGCCCACCTATTGTGGACTTTTGGGACCAAATATCCATCTATCTCACCGACATCTCTGGAAAGAACACTCCCAAGTCCCCCCTCCTTTACCCTTTCAGCTGTGAACCCCCCCTCCCCCCCAATTTAATACCCGTGACGGGCATGACATGGCTATTAACTCACCTTGGATTTACATGTGCCTACTTGCTGCCAGGAGGGCCATTATGAAAACTTGGATTGTCTCAACCTCCCCCATGGTTTCCATGGTACGCAAAGACCAAATAGATCTTCTATTCAAGGAGAAATTGGACACCGAAATCCAAAACTATGCTCCCACCCAAAAATGTTTTTTCTCGTTGCCAGAATTTTATTGAGCATTCTTTCTCCAGCACGGGAATAACTGCACTTATGTCTTCTTTCCGCTATATGAACTGGTACCGAAATGCTGACACATCCAATTCTCTTGGTATACTTCGACAGAGTCAGGAGGAGTGACTTGTCCTATCTCTTCCACCCTTTACCCCTTACTCCCTACTCCCCTTCTACCCTTTTCTCCTAACTACTCGTTAGTAGTCAGAAGATTTCAGGCCTCGTTATGTTACTACTTGTTAGTAGTCAGAAGACTTCAGGTATCGTTATGTTACCTTACTTTAGAGCATAGGTTGTTTTAATTGCACTAAACTAGATTTCCAGGTCTTTGGTTCTGATAGTTTTTCTTCCCTTAGCCTCCTCCGAGAGAAAACGGTTATTTTGTTTACATGGCTAAATTTATATTTGGATTTTGATTTCTGAGTATTACTTTTTACAAGATGCAGCTTAAGGTCACCCCCCTTGGCCCCTCAGGGTCCAGGTATAGAATCCTGCCTTCCTACTATCCCCCCTCCCCCCCGTAGGCTGCCTTATAAAAAAATAAAAAAATAAAATCTATACCTGATTTCAAAGCACAGCTTGGTGCTCACGTGACTGGTCGCCTCTCTCCCCTCTCCATCTGACAGCTGCAGTGGGAAGATGGAAGCACGTAAACTGGCCATGGTGTCAGGGCTCAGCCGCCATTATAAACTGTGGTCCGTTTACAGGGGGGAGGGCATAGCCAGCAGGATCAGTCAGGTATTTCAGGTTATACAAGGGGCCAAATTACACAGAGTAAGCACTGTGCTGTAAAACATGCTTTAAAGGAAGAGGATCCATTTTTTTTTTTTTTTAGGGTAACAAACGCTTTAATCCTGTACAAGCTAATGGTCAGAGGGAATATGGTGCCCCTCCTGAAGACTGGGTTGAAGAGGCTCCTTCACTTGGGACAGAAATAATTATCAACAATATATCTTAAGAAACCTTTGAAGATAAATTAATTCCACTGTATTTGACTGCTGGAACAATGTTTGTCTTCTAATGTCTTGTGTAGAGGACAGAATACACAAGTTTGGGTCTCTCTTTTGTGTGCTCTCCAACTGTTAATTGAATAACCTATTGTTTCTATCTGTCTGCTAGTATTGTGTCCACTCCACCTTGTTACCAAACTATTGTGGAATTGTATATCTTTGTTAATTAGATTATTGGTTTATTAAGATCACTTTTAGTTGTTGGCTGTTAATTGGACTGGTATTCGAAATTGCATTGTCATGCTAATATCCTCAAGAGGGGGAATGTCCTCCTGTGGGGTATAAAGTTAGTGTCTGGGTTTCAATAAACAGTGATCCCTTTGGTTCTGTGTACGATGCTTGGGGTAAAAAGGGCTGGTAATAGCTCTCAGTCTGTTCGGAACAGTTTGGAGCGCAGGAGCACTGTTTGGCAGAAGGAAGCACCCAAGCGGGATACCAAAAAAGTTCAGTCACACCACCCCTTCCCTTATACACTGGATGACAGCTCAGAGAGCTGTCATTCAATAGGTGGTACCACTTGGATTGATCTTGTGTGCCAAGTCTGTCAGATTTTAAATTTCAGCTACTCAGCAGGCGGCAAGCATTGTATTAGCAAACAATTTGCAATAAAAAATTGTAGGGGGTTTTTATTTTTAATAAAGGATTTGTCAAACATGTAGGTATCTTTATTTCTAGGTTACATTTATTTTTAATGAGTAGAGGTACTATTTACCCCTTACTCATTCACGTGGGGGGTTGGTATGTGGGGAGCCCCCCTATTATTTTTATATACATTTTTTAGTCAAGATTTTTCAAAAGTTACATAGAACAGCCCATTTTCAAAATGTGTATTGGTTTTTCTTGACACAGTATATTTAACACATTGTTAATAACATAAGGTATAATATACCCAGGGTATTAAATAATTAAAAGAAGAATATAAAAATATGACTAATATTAAAATGTATACCTTAAAAAAAAAAAAAAAAAAAAAGGATATAGCAGATATGTTAACAAAATCAAACAATTAGACTAATATCTTGTTTAAACAAGACATTAAATGGATCAGTACAGAAAATATGATCTATATAATATTATAGGTATCATTCCTATTAATCATCAATCAACCTAATAGTTTTTATAAAGTTGTTCAAAATAAAATTAATAATAAAAAAAGAAATAAAGGAAAGATAAGAAATAAAAGATGTGGGCAAAACAAGGGCAGTCAAGGTTTTTCTTTCACAAATCTTTATATTTATAGATGAATATTGTAACCAAGGTCATCACATAATTTCAAAAATAGCTAGGCAGTTACATAAAATGCAAGTCCTTTTATCGTTGATCATGACCTAGTTCAACTTTTGTATGACATAATCAAATGTTATTCCAGATTGATTCCAATGGTTATTCTAGCAGCTAGGATTATATAAGAAATCAAGTGTTTGGTGTGCTTAGGTAAACTCTTATCACATTTTTGAAAGAGAGCAATTTCTGGGGATCTAATAATATATATTTTCTCATAATAGTAAGTATAAAGTCAAATATTTTGATCCAAAATTTAGGTATTTTGGGACATCACCACCAAATGTGTTCCATAGAACCTTCTTGACCACAATTTCTAAAACATTTAAACATTTAAAAGAGACTTGTTGATTTTTTGTTAGCTATTCTCAATGAAACCATGTATCATTGCAATGGAGTTTTGTAATTAGATTCCACTAAAGACATCTTGATCAATATTTTAGAGAGATTATTGATTGTTTTATACCATTCTGATTGGAGTTCTAGTAGTAAAAGATTTTTCGATTAGGGATAACAGGAGTGGTTGACTAATTTTACTACGTTTATTTTTTAATATTATAATCATATTATTATTATAATAATATTCATAATATTAAAGATTAGTGTTTGTTGTAAATTAATGAAAATGTACCAACATCCCAAATGATACTAATTCAGGGAAAAATAGTCTGTGTGAGATCTGGGTGAAAGATCAAAAACACTATGACTAAATTTCACAATCAAGGGGAGGGGGAGGAAAAAGGAAAGAAAAGGGACGGGAGGGGAGGGTGGGAAAAGGCCCAGAATGTAGAAGGGAAGAAGGGGGGGAGGAAAAAAGGGGGGAAAGGGGGGTGGGGGAAAGAGAGAAGGAAAAGGGGGGGGGGGAGGGGAAGACCGAAAGGTAGGGGAGGGAAAGCGGAACAAGGGGGTAATGGGGAATTGGGAAAGGAGGGCTGGTGGGATTTTTACGGTACTATGAACCTGGAAAGTATGCGACTGGTTTGTATAAAATATATAAATTTATTTTACATAGTTAAAATCACAAAAATCATACAACTGAGACATACAATTAGAGTGCAAAATATCCATCATTGTATCCAATGTTGACATACAGGCAAAGAAACAGGCAATTGATATAAACACATAGGACAATAACCAGTGGTCAAGTGAGCACCTGGCATCTACCCAACATGTTTCGCGGACAATTGAATCCGCTTCTTCAGGGGTTTTGGTACAAGATAATATTATTTTGCCTTTAAGTTCCTGTGTGATAGAAAATATACATTAGAATACTGCATGTGAATTAATGCGTCTGGAAGCCACTTCAAACACGTGCACACCAATGTCCCATGTCTATCAAGCCCCATGCAAGCACAGGCCACCACCCAGTGAACGCCTCACCAACGGATGTGGAGGGGATATAGGCATGCAGTGAACGATGAATAAGAGTGCTCAGGTTTGAAAATATAAGAAGAAAAGGGGTTCTTTTTTTTCCAGAGATAAATATACCTGTATATAGACAGTAATGGTAAGTATTTGTTGCCAGGGATGCCCACAACACTATAACCCATCAGCATAGCATAGGTTATGTCACTCTCTGTGAAAGCAGAGAGGTTTTAAATTAGTACTAATGAATGACAGCCAGACCTTCATGGTTAAGGACAAGAGTTAAGCAATTGGAGGGCTGGACTTACCGAGCCTTTGAAGATATGTAACCTGTCAAGCCGGACTGAGTGGACACTTGAGAACTGGGACTCGATTTTGGGGTGCCAGGAGCCTTGGTTTTGGTTTAAACAGTGAAAGATTGAGGTAGATTGCTCTACCAGCGAGAGGAGGAGGGGGGGAGGTGGGAAAGAGTGGGAGAAGGGAAGAGATATCCCCCTATCGTCACCGGCACTGCACAGTCTGGGTCAATAGAAAAGAGACAGGGTCAAAAACAGATTTGAAGCTAGAGTCAATGTTCAAGTCTCAGCACAAAGGCTCCACACTGCTTACCTCTATGTCGTCTGATGGGATAGACAGCGGCATCTGAAATGATGATGCCGGTGTGCTGTTTTTAAATGCCTTCCCTCAACACGGCGCGGTGACGCACATCCGGGCTGGTGTGACGTCAACACGCCGAGCCAGGTCCCTAACGGCGCAGTCCGGGGGATGGAGCATGCGCCGTGCTGTGCACCAAACAGCCGCAATCGCAGCAGTGCACATCCACCAAACCGGATATGGGCGGGAACCAGGTCCCGCTATCTCGGCCGGCCCAAGGACCACACATCCGTTGGAGGTGCTGGGCAAAGGCGACCCCTGCAGGGGGGGTGGAAAATAACATGGGATCGCGCACGTGCAGTGGCTAAAGACAAACAGCATTAAGGAAAAAAGTTTTAAAGACACATTAAGTATCAATAGTCACGTAATCATTGTACAATATATTAAACAGTGAATAATAATGCATGAAATATACAAAACATCCATTTTAATATTCTTATACATTGTACAACTTACAGCCACTCGGACATAGATTGCCCATCTGTGGCTGTCAGAGAAAATATCAACAGTATTATAATTATTTCCTGTGTGTAGAGAACACACAGGTTACATAGTTAACCATAGAAACTTTGTGTCACTGGTATTAGATAAAAACACATACATTAGCATTCATGGGAATACAGAGACAAATGTCAATTCGATAAGGAAAGAAACAAGAAAAAGAAAAGCAGATAGACTTTACTCCCGAATCTCCCGACTAGACCAATGGGAGCGCAAGACACTAGATGTGTGGCCTGCCAATCCACCTTTCTGCACAAGATAGAAACCAGCGCGGTCACTGGCAAACTTGGAAGCACCCGGAGAGCATCCCTCAGGTATAGATAGACTCAGCAGCATGTATGCATCTGAGATGGTAGGTCCAAAAATTGGACCATAGGGGCAAATGGCCACATGCAAGGACCCACAGGACCTAAACTTAAGTGTATGATAAAGGGGCCAAGAAAGTTGGCCAAAGGAGAGGTCACTCAGTGATGTACACTGGGTATCATAGTTATAGAAATGGAACTAGTTGGGTTATCCCAGAAAGGGTTTGTAAGTAACCATTACTGAAATGGTTACATACAAACCCTTTCTGGGATAACCCAACTAGTTCCATTTCTATAACTATGATACCCAGTGTACATCACTGAGTGACCTCTCCTTTGGCCAACTTTCTTGGCCCCTTTATCATACACTTAAGTTTAGGTCCTGTGGGTCCTTGCATGTGGCCATTTGCCCCTATGGTCCAATTTTTGGACCTACCATCTCAGATGCATACATGCTGCTGAGTCTATCTATACCTGAGGGATGCTCTCCGGGTGCTTCCAAGTTTGCCAGTGACCGCGCTGGTTTCTATCTTGTGCAGAAAGGTGGATTGGCAGGCCACACATCTAGTGTCTTGCGCTCCCATTGGTCTAGTCGGGAGATTCTGGAGTAAAGTCTATCTGCTTTTCTTTTTCTTGTTTCTTTCCTTATCAAATTGACATTTGTCTCTTTATTCCCATGAATGCTAATGTATGTGTTTTTATCTAATACCAGTGACACAAAGTTTCTATGGTTAACTATGTAACCTGTATGTTCTCCACACACAGGAAATAATTATAATACTGTTGATATTTTCTCTGACAGCCACAGATGGGCAATCTATGTCCGAGTGGCTGTAATTTGTACAATGTATAAGAATATTAAAATGGGTGTTTTGTATATTTCATGCATTATTATTCACTGTTTAATATATTGTACAATGATTACTTGACTATTGATACTTAATGTGTCTTTAAAACTTTTTTCCTTAATGCTGTTTGTCTTTAGCCACTGCACGTGCGCGATCCCATGTTATTTTCCGCTCCCCCTGCAGGGGTCGCCTTTGCCCAGCACCTCCAACGGATGTGTGGTCCTTGGGCCGGCCGAGATAGCGGGACCTGGTTCCCGCCCATATCCGGTTTGGTGGCTGTGCACTGCTGCGATTGCGGCTGTTTGGTGCACAGCACGGCGCATGCTCCGTCCCCTGGACTGCGCCGTTAGAGACCTGGCTCGGCGTGTTGACGTCACATCCGCCCGGATGTGATTCACCGCGCCGGGTTGAGGGAAGGCATTTAAAAACAGCACACCGGCATCATCATTTCAGATGCCGCTGTCTATCCCATCAGACGACATAGAGGTAAGCAGTGTGGAGCCTTTGTGCTGAGACTTGAACATTGACTCTAGCTTCAAATCTGTTTTTGACCCTGTCTCTTTTCTATTGACCCAGACTGTGCAGTGCCGGTGACGATAGGGGGATATCTCTTCCCTTCTACCTCTCTTCCCCCCCCCCCCTCCTCCTCTCGCTGGTAGAGCAATCTACCTCAATCTTTCACTGTTTAAACCAAAACCAAGGCTCCTGGCACCCCAAAATCGAGTCCCAGTTCTCAAGTGTCCACTCAGTCCGGCTTGACAGGTTACATATCTTCAAAGGCTCGGTAAGTCCAGCCCTCCAATTGCTTAACTCTTGTCCCTAACCATGAAGGTCTGGCTGTCATTCATTAGCACTAATTTAAAACCTCTCTGCTTTCACAGAGAGCGACATAACCTATGCTATGCTGATGGGTTATAGTGTTGTGGGCATCCCTGGCAACAAATACTTACCATTACTGTCTATATACAGGTATATTTATCTCTGGAAAAAAAAGAACCCCTTTTCTTCTTATATTTTCAAACCTGAGCACTCTTATTCATCGTTCACTGCATGCCTATATCCCCTCCACATCCGTTGGTGAGGCGTTCACTGGGTGGTGGCCTGTGCTTGCATGGGGCTTGATAGACATGGGACATTGGTGTACACGTGTTTGAAGTGGCTTCCAGACGCATTAATTCACATGCAGTATTCTAATGTATATTTTCTATCACACAGGAACTTAAAGGCAAAATAATATTATCTTGTACCAAAACCCCTGAAGAAGCGGATTCAATTGTCCGCGAAACATGTTGGGTAGATGCCAGGTGCTCACTTGACCACCGGTTATTGTCCTATGTGTTTATATCAATTGCCTGTTTCTTTGCCTGTATGTGAACTTTGGATACAATGATGGATATTTTGCACTCTAATTGTATGTCTCAGTTGTATGTTTTTTGTGATTTTAACTATGTAAAATAAATTTATATATTTTATACAAAGCAGTTGCATACTTTCCAGGTTCATAGTACCGTAAAAATCCCACCAGCCCTCCTTTCCCAATTCCCCATTACCCCCTTGTTCCGCTTTCCCTCCCCTACCTTTCGGTCTTCCCCTCCCTCCCCCCCTTTTCCTTCTCTCTTTCCCCCACCCCCCTTTCCCCCCTTTTTTCCTCCCCCCCTTCTTCCCTTTACATTCTGGGCCTTTTCCCACCCTCCCGTCCCTTTTCTTTCCTTTTTCCTCCCCCTCCCCTTGATTGTGAAATTTAGTCATAGTGTTTTTGATCTTTCACCCAGATCTCACACAGACTATTTTTCCCTGAATTTATATTCATAATATTATAATAAATTCAATTTTATTATTATTTTTTAGTTTTATTTTTTTAAATAAAATAATTAGGTTGTATCGAGATAGTTCTGAGAAAGGTAGCTGTAATACGGATTTATAATAATCCAGTGAATATAATTTATTCCCAGATAAAATGTTTATAATATGGGACAAACCCTTATTTTCACATTTAAACATAAATGGAGTAATATACGACAGTACCAACAGATTGTCACATATCGAACAGCATTAAAATTTGTGCAATGCTAATGTGCTAGTATCCCTTTAAATCTGTTTGCAGAGCAATTTTCAAATTCAAATTTTCAAAATCATGAAATATCATATCAAACCATATAAAACATAAACAAAACAAATCAAACAATGCACCAGTCCATAAAGGGTCCTTTGGTATGAATTCCATTGCATATGCTCAATCTTTCATAAAAAACTGGCTTGTGTTCAAATATCCAAACGTCTGATTCCTTGATTAGTGTTCTGTTCACCACTATGTGCTCCAATTCCCCACATACATTAGTGATAATCCCCTCATCCGATGTGGCCTCACCTGGGGGATAAGACCAACCAATGGTCTATATGTGCTTTTGTCACTCTCTGGGGATCTGTTGTATGCTGTTTTACTCCTTTTGGTGGCAATCTTGAGTTTAGAATCCTCCTTCTCCTACACTTATCTCCATACGCCCAAATCATAAAGAGAGAAAGCTGGACACAGTGTTTATCTTTTAAAACAACTGGTATATTAAACACTAAGTATAAAAACAATTTTAGGGGAACCAAACTGTAAAAAGCATTCAGTCCTCACAGTGCAGGTATAAGACAACCAGACAGTATTACCACGGTATGCTCACAATGAGCGCTTCAGCGTGAGAACTGATTGGTCCCTCCCCTACATGTTATGCCACAGGGTCAGGTGGCTTCCTCAGGGGGATATATCTCCCATTATGCTGTGCCAACTTATATATAGCCTGAGTTGGCACCATTTTCCTGAAGCTCCAATTCCACATCATGTCTTCAAAAGCTATAGAGCAGGTCCGCCAAGGAAGTCCATTAGTGAGATGTTTAACAAGATCCAAAAAGGGAAGTCTGTTCACCCAGTAAACTGTGTCCAGGGTTATGGGGATTTCAGCTTGTTCAAGTTTCACCCATTGTTTCATTTCTTTATTTTACACCAAACTAGGACTCTGGTGAGGTGGGAGACCATTTAGTATAGGTGCATGTCTGGAAGTGCCATGCCTCACAGGTGTGTTGGTTCCAGGTAGGATAGTGTGATTTAGCCCCCGGTCACATTGGCCTGATTTGACATGCGATTTGACAGGTCAAATCGCATGTCAAATGGCAGCCCATTGCAGGCAATAGGAGCATCCCAATCGTTGTGATGCCGACTTTAAAGTGCTGCACTGATTTCCAAAAGTAGCTCCTGCACTACTTTTTGTGACTTTGGGGGAAATTTTAAAAGACATCTGTGCATGAAGCTGCACAGTTGTCTTTCAAGTCACCCCGGAATTCAGACTGAAGTGCGGCTTTGAAATTGTGCAAGCTCAGATGAACTTGCATGATTCCAAAGCCACGTTCGTTGTGAACAAGGGCTTAGATGTGTTTGGAGGACCAGATAACATTTTTCAGGAGGGATTGCCGAGACTTTAGAAAGTGTCCGGGGATTTAAATACAAAGTGCCCAAAATAGGTATAGAATGTGGGGCAGAACATTTTTTTTTTAATTGTTCACATTGCAAAAGACATGAGGGTTTGCTGGGAATCATAATACCCAAATATTTTTTGCGGGATTGAGACAATATAAAGGGGAAGGTAGTTTTTAAGTGTTGCATGGTATGTTATGGAAGGGTCAGATTTCAAGCCTCTGACTTTTGGAAAAGAATGAAAATTAGATAATTATTCAAATTTGGAAAATTATGTTATTAGCTTTGGGAGAGTAGGTTTAGGGTTACTTAAGATGAAGTGTGAATCATCATTGTAAGACAAGACCTATTGAGTATGGCTTCCTATTTTGATCCCTCCAATTTTCTAGTTACATGGCAGACAAATGGTTCCAAAATTTAGAGGAAAACAAAAGGGGAGAGTGGGCAACCATGTTCCATTGTGGATATGAAAGGCCAGTAAAACAATCTTGTTGGTCGCAAATTCAGCAAAAGGGCAGGAATAAAGAAAGTTCATCCACCATTTCATTTGTTAATCCAGACCAATTGCATTCCCAGTCAACCCAGTCAAATGCTTTTTCAGCATCCATCAATAATATTAGCAACACTTTTACAGGGTTTGACCAGGCTGCATGGACTATGTTCAGAGCTCTTATGGTGCCGTTTTTTAGGGCATCAAGCATGGGCATGAAACCAACTTGGTCCTAGTGGACTATTTACTGAAGATAGGGGAGTAATGTTTGCTAGGATCTTTGCAAATAGTTTTAAGTCCATGTTATGGAGAGAGATTAGCCTGTAATGCACTCATATGGATCTTTCCCGTTCTTCAGAATGACGAAGATGGAAGCCGCTAGTGCTAGCTATAACACTTGGTGATTCCAACACACACTCTTCCACAGAAATAAATATGAATAAATACAAAAATTTAGTATGACACTCCAATCCTACGTGATATACTATCAAAACCAATATACAGTATATATATATATATATATATATATATATATAAATATATTTATATACCCAGTGAGTACACCTCACATTATTGTAAATATTTTATTATTTATATATATATTTATGTTACTATCTTTTCATGTGACAACACTGAAGAAATGACACTTTGCTACAATGTAAAGTAGTGAGTTTACAGCTTGTATAACAGTGTAAATTTTCTGTCCCCTCAAAATAACTCAACACACAGCCATTAATGTCTAAACCACTGGCAACAAAAATGAGTACACCCCTTAGTAAAAATGTACAAATTGGGCCCAATTAGCTCTGGTGAACTCCTCCATGCCCAAGAGGGTTAAGGCAGTGCTGGGAAATAATGGTGGCCACACAAAATATTGACACTTTGGGCCCAATATGAATATTTTCACTTAGGGGTGTACTCACTTTTGTTGCCCATGGTTTAGACATTGATGGCTGTGTGTTGAGTTATTTTGAGGGGACAGCACATTTACGCTGTAATACAAGCTGTACACTCACTACTTTGCATTGTAGCAAAGTGTAATTTCTTCGGTGTTGTCACATGAAAAGATATAATAAAATATTTGCAAAAATAGGAGGGGTGTACTCACTTTTGTGAGATACTGTATATATATATATATATATATATATATATATATATATATATATACAGTATATATATATACACATATATATTACAATTAAATTCTTAGCCCATACAAAATTGCCAAAAGTAAAAAAAAAAATCAAAAAATAATAGTGAACAAAAGCACCCCAACTAGTGCAATTGGTGAACAACTATCACTTCACTTCTTCACTTGTGACTTGCACCTCCGCCAACCAGGTGAAATCCTGTTCACCTCAAGCATGCTCAAAATAGGCTCCTCTAAATGGAAAAGAAAGATTGAGGATGCGCTACCCAATCTTGGAGATTACTGCCTCTGGGACTCCCTGAATACTGAGTGAAGAAACAAAGTAAAGTGAAAGCTGGTGCACTATCTCTAAAGTAAGAAAATTAAAAATGTGATAAAAAATCACAAAAACGTAAGTAATAATACTAAGTAGAAACGTGCATAACTGATCGCTTGGGCTTTTTAAATATGAAAACTTACACTTCAAGATGTAAAAAAAATCATCTGTTCCAAATGTGACGTATTTGATATGATATTTAAACATGCAAAGACAATGCAGTGAAAAAAAAATAAAAATATGGTGAAAAAATTAAAAATTCCATAGCATAAAGTCCCATAAAAGAACTCTGTAGTGGGTTTTTTTTCAAATCAGTCCCAAATATTATGAAGAGCTGAAAAGGTGCTGTTCGGAAGTCCTCAAAGTGCTGCATGCATCACCCTGGTGCTCAAAAATATATAAAAGCCGCTTACCAGACCTCAGCAGTCAGAAGGCATGTAAGGAGTGCTCAGCTGAATGACTTCGGTCTGTATCACCTTCTCTATGGACCTTGGGTGGTCAAAGGCTCGCAGCTCATAGATGTGAAGAGAAAAAAGGAGGACTAATAGTGCATTACCCTTTAAAATTAATTTTATTAAAAAGAATCACACTTACAGAAACAGACTTGAATCTAGCACAAAATCTTGTAATGGCACTTCCACTGGCAGTATAGACTGTGTGCGCTGACGACAGGGCTGGCTCCTCCCCACGCGTTTCCCCTCAACTAGGATTGCAGTACAGCATGCCTAGTCACATTATACGTTTTTATAGCAGAAAAAGCTGGACTTCTGGTGGCATGCAAAGAGACCCCAGGGTCGGGAAGAAAACTTCCTCCTGTTCACCCTTTCCATCATTATGCCCCATATGGTTTTAATCCC
The DNA here is from genome assembly GCF_965119305.1 of Pelophylax lessonae. Lineage (NCBI taxonomy): Eukaryota > Metazoa > Chordata > Amphibia > Anura > Ranidae > Pelophylax > Pelophylax lessonae. The sequence continues at coordinate 763,123,155 of NC_138768.1, forward strand.
CGATCGTTCGGATGAAACAGAACTTTGTACCGAACATGTTCTACAGAGATTGTAACAATATCGAAAAGCCCTCATCAGGCCATAGTTCTTTATCTGCAACAAGTTTAAAAAAATGTTTTCATTAAAAAGACAAAAAATCTTTTCTAATGCCTTAAATACATGAATATATTAACCAAAAAACATGTGTATAATCCTCTATAAAGTCAATGCATAAGAAAATTCAACACATAAGCAGCGCTTGAGAACCCTGTACAAAAGTCCACATCAGTGAATGAGACAAAGTCCATAGGAGAGTGAATCCACGGATGAAGATATAGGAAAAAAAAAACTTCCACCACACCACGTGTCCCCCTCAGGTATTGCTCACTCACCAGATAATAGAGTAATACGAGCCATTAGATATCCTCCTGAATCACCAGATGCTTGTCACTCCACGATATTTTTGGCACAGAATCTCCCCAATCCGTATACCATATATCTAGCGATCCAACTCCAGTATATGTATCAGGCAGTGAATACACAAACAAGAAAGGGGCTCATAGGGCAGTATATCAATGCAGAATTTATTGTTAAAAACCCCCCTAATCCCTCAATCAGTGCACTCACAGAAAACAAAAGTAAAACTCTCATATCACATTTGTCATTGGGCTGATCGAGACCTCACCGCTCAGTGTCACTCCCGCTGCTCTGTGCCTCTGTATCACAGACTTCAGCTCACAGCCGGCAGGGTGTGAAGATAAGTCTCATGCAGCCGATGGAAGATGATGTCGGGGTGTCCAAGTGCTCACGCCCTGACATGTTTCGCCAACAGACTGGCTTCTACCGAGGGCATGAGCACGCTGTACACCGCCTCCCTTTATTAACCTCCTCTCCGGACCATTAACCCCTTGTAGCGGCTAACTATCATTACTGACAGTCTGCCTGAGGATAACAAGTCAAGGGTCATAGGAGGATATACAAGCTTATAAAAAACTCTACATAAGTCAATATTTATATGTGGCTAATTGGCTAGATATTTTGTATATATAACATAGCGATTAAACATCGTATATTTTTTGGGGAGATAACATACCAAGGTCTAATACGCTAATTTAGCCAGCAAACGGGCTGGGCAGATAGAACCGTTGTAGGAATACACAAACATCCCAATGTCTATATTTTTTAAATTAGCTGCAAATCCATAAAAACTGTATCTATAGATTATAGCCACATATTCAAAGTTGACATAGAGCTGTACACCACCGATCATATAGCAATCTGTGTGAATGATAGTAACATTTATCACATGTGCTACATAAATATCAACATGAATGCAAAAATAAGACACAAAGTGTCAATGTAAACAGGCTACATGTCCTATAGCCAAAAATAAATAAACAAAAATTGCATACTAGAATTTAACAGTTAAAATACATTAAAACCAAACCGTTAAAATCTCCTTGGAATACATATGCACGTTAAAAGGCATAAACTAATTAAAACGCACGGGATACAAGTGGTATTATCATACAACAATTTATATATATAAATAAAATAAAATTCCTGTAGTAAAATCAGGAATAAAGACAGGCTATACGTCAAAAGTCACTAATAAAGCAATTAACGTCTAATTCCACATTCAAGCCATTAGGTGTTAAAGAGTTGGTTAAATAGATCCAGTGAGTCTCAGGTTTGGAGAGATCCCTAACCAAATTAGCTCCTCTCCACACTGGATCTATCTTGTCTATACCCCAAAATTTAAGGCCTGAAGGGTCTCTATTATGTTTCAATCTAAAATGAAGAGAAACATTGTGATATTTAAAGCCTTTCACTATGTTGGCCAGATGTTCTGAGACCCTTTTACACAATGTCCGTTTGGTGCGGCCTATATAAATAAGCCCACATGGGCACTCCAGGCAATAAACTACATGCGTAGATTGGCATGAGATAAATTTCTTTATCTCAAAAGTTTTGCCATTCGCGCTAGAGACAAAAGAGGTTTTAGCTCTTTGTATCTCTTTTACTTGTCTACAACATGTACACCTGCGGCATGAATAAAAACCGACCCTGTCCCAAAATAATTTGGGTCTCATCGGGGGATCTAAAACTTTCTTTATCACCTGATCCCCAAATGAGGGAGATTTCCGATAAATAAACAATGGCTCAGGTGGAAGAACCGGACCTAAAACTTTGTCCATACAAAGGACCCCCCAGTGTTTATGGAAAATACCCTCCACCTCCTTATATTGCTCATTGAATTGGGTGATAAAGCCCCATTCATGTTTGGTGTCAGCTGGGGCATTCCTATCTTGCAAACAGATCTCTTGGGATAGTAGGCCAACCTCCTGTATCGTTTTATTCAATCTGGAACTATCATAACCTTTTTCCATGAATCTGTTTTTAATAATCAAGGCCTGCATATAGTAATCGGAGTCTTTGGTACAGTTCCTCCTGATTCTGAGGAACTGTCCCTTGGGGATATTTTTCAGCCAATTCGGATGGTGTCCACTGAACGTAGGCAGATAACCATTCCGGTCAGTAGGCTTGAAATACGCCCTTGTGCTGAGCTGCCCATGTTGATTGACCACTTCAACATCTAAATAATGGACGCTCTCCTTACTCCAATTACATTCAAGCCTGATGTTATTGGTATTCTGATTGAGACGATCTGTAAAATCTCTCAATGATGGTTCAGACCCCTTCCAGATAAAGAACAGGTCATCTATGTAGCGCCGATAGATGACCAGTTCCTTCCTCTGTGCGGAGTAGATCATCTTCCATCGGCTGCATGAGACTTATCTTCACACCCTGCCGGCTGTGAGCTGAAGTCTGTGATACAGAGGCACAGAGCAGCGGGAGTGACACTGAGCGGTGAGGTCTCGATCAGCCCAATGACAAATGTGATATGAGAGTTTTACTTTTGTTTTCTGTGAGTGCACTGATTGAGGGATTAGGGGGGTTTTTAACAATAAATTCTGCATTGATATACTGCCCTATGAGCCCCTTTCTTGTTTGTGTATTCACTGCCTGATACATATACTGGAGTTGGATCGCTAGATATATGGTATACGGATTGGGGAGATTCTGTGCCAAAAATATCGTGGAGTGACAAGCATCTGGTGATTCAGGAGGATATCTAATGGCTCGTATTACTCTATTATCTGGTGAGTGAGCAATACCTGAGGGGGACACGTGGTGTGGTGGAAGTTTTTTTTTCCTATATCTTCATCCGTGGATTCACTCTCCTATGGACTTTGTCTCATTCACTGATGTGGACTTTTGTACAGGGTTCTCAAGCGCTGCTTATGTGTTGAATTTTCTTATGCATTGACTTTATAGAGGATTATACACATGTTTTTTGGTTATTGTAATATTTTAAAGCAGCAGCTATATGTCAAGCCACCATTTGTAGTTTTGACATATTTTATCAATTTCTTTCCATAAAGCGCAGGGTGATTGCGATATTTTGGTGATACGGTCACTATTATCTCAGTCTTGGTGTTTCACATGAATATATTAATTTTAATTTATCAAATTGGTAAAACACCCATAAAGAAATAAAATAAAAATAATAAAAATGAAAAAAATAAAATAAAAAATAAAATGTAAAAAATGTAAAAAAGACGTCTAACCCATATAAAAAAATATATACAGTATATATTTAAGAAAATATATTCTAAACTAGATAAGATCATAGGGATAGTGTTAAACCATTAAACACTACCGAAAGTAATCCTAACAAATTATAAAAGAAAATAATATGAACCTATTACCCCAAAAATATGTTGATGACTGGTAAATTAGGTGTGTAAATATATACTCCAGGTTATTAGATGGTTCCTTGCACCGCCACAGGCAAGTTTTTACATAAACACCAACTAATTGTCACCTCCTATTCATGTTAACAACATACAAACCACACTATATCACACATTTGACTATCAAGATTTCAAATGGCCATAAAAGACTCCCTTAAAAATGTAGCACCTCCAATAAAAGAGATTAGAATCGTTCCGTGCAAAGATGATTTTATCCTCCCATAGTGCCATAATTAACAAACACTGGAAAGTTTTGAAAGGGGACAGAGTGCTGGGCCCTACTTTTCCAGATAAATCAAACATAATTTTCAGGAGAGCTCTTTACCTATGTGATATAGTCGCTCCTAATCCAATAGATAAGCCTGTACAACCAGTAATGTTTGTTAATCTTAAAGGATTTTATTCATGCCGGAAGCAAAATATTTGTCCTGATTCAAAAACCTTGAAAACGTACCTTTATATCCAGTGTTACGTCTAAAGAGTATAAAGAATTTCATCACCTGCCATACGGGAGGAGTTATTTACCTCCTTCTTTGTAGGTGTGGCCTACAATATGTTGGGAGGACCACACATATTCTAAACATCAGGGTAGGTGAACATATGTCTAATATTAGGAAGAGATTTGTGGGGCATATTTAATCAAAACACTTTTCTAGGTGTCACCATAAGGACCACTCCACATTGGAAGTAACACAGGAGAGGCAGCAATTTGAAAAGAAGTATACCGAGAAGAGAAACTCCATGGATTTATGACTTGCAGAGCTATAGACAGACCACTGGAACTCAATGTTGAGTGGACATTAATGCTTATCTTAACAACAGCTAAAAAGGACACATTGTGATGGCATGGGGAGAACATTTTTTTAGAACCCCATCATGTCCTATTTTACTTATTGACTTTGTAATTTTTAAGGGAGTCTTTATGGCAGTTTGAAATCTTAATAGTCAAATGTATGCTATAGTGTGGTTTGTATGTTGTTAACATAAATAAGAGGTGAAAATAAGTTGGTGTTTATGTAAGAACTTGCATATGGGGGTGCAAGGAAACATCTAATAACCTGGAGTATATACAGTGCCTTGCGAAAGTATTAGGCCCCCTTGAACTTTGCAACCTTTTGCCACATTTCAGGCTTCAAACATAAAGATATAAAACTGTAATTTTTTGTGAAGAATCAACAAGTGGGACACAATCATGAAGTGGAACGAAATTTATTGGATATTTCAAAATTTTTTAACAAATAAAAAACTGAAAAATTGGGCGTGCAAAATTATTCAGCCCCCTTAAGTTAATACCTTGTAGCGCCACCTTTTGCTGCGATTACAGCTGTAAGTCGCTTGGGGTATGTCTCTATTAGTTTTGCACATCGAGACTCAAATTTTTGCCCATTCCTCCTTGCAAAACAGCTCGAGCTCAGTGAGGTTGGATGGAGAGCGTTTGGGAACAGCAGTTTTCAGTTCTTTCCACAGATTCTCGATTGGATTCAGGTCTGGACTTTGACTTGGCCATTCTAACACCTGGATATGTTTATTTGTGAACCATTCCATTGTAGATTTTGCTTTATATTTTGGATCATTGTCTTGTTGAAAGACAAATCTCTGTCCCAGTCTCAGGTCTTTTGCAGACTCCATCAGGTTTTCTTCCAGAATGGTCCTGTATTTGGCTCCATCCATCTTCCCATCAATTTTAACCATCTTCCCTGTCCCTGCTGAAGAAAAGCAGGCCCAAACCATGATGCTGCCACCACCATGTTTGACAGTGGGGATGGTGTGTTCAGGGTGATGAGCTGTGTTGCTTTTACGCCAAACATAACGTTTTGCATTGTTGCCAAAAAGTTCGATTTTGGTTTCATCTGACCAGAGCACCTTCTTCCACATGTTTGGTGTGTCTCCCAGGTGGCTTGTGGCAAACTTTAAACAACACTTTTTATGGATATCTTTAAGAAATGGCTTTCTTCTTGCTACTCTTCCATAAAGGCCAGATTTGTGCAGTATACGACTGATTGTTGTCCTATGGACAGAGTCTCCCACCTCAGCTGTAGATCTCTGCAGTTCATCAACAGTGATCATGGGCCTCTTGACTGCATCTCTGATCAGTCTTCTCCTTGTATGAGCTGAAAGTATAGAGGGACTGCCAGGTCTTCATAGATTTGCAGTGGTCTGATACTCCTTCCATTTCAATAGTATCGCTTGCACAGTGCTCCTTGGGATGTTTAAAGCTTGGGAAATCTTTTTATATCCAAATCCGGCTTTAAACTTCTCCACAACAGTATCTCGGACCTGCCTGGTGTGTTCCTTGTTCCTCATGATGCTCTCTGCGCTTTAAACAGACCTCTGAGACTATCACAGTGCAGGTGCATTTATACAGAGACTTGATTACACACAGGTGGATTCTATTTATCATCATTAGTCATTTAGGTCAACATGGGATCTTTCAGAGATCCTCACTGAACTTCTGGAGAGAGTTTGCTGCACTGAAAGTAAAGGGGCTGAATAATTTTGCACGCCAATTTTTCAGTTTTTTATTTGTTAACAAAGTTTGAAATATCCAATACATTTTGTTCCACTTCATAATTGTGTCCCACTTGTTGTTGATTCTTCACAAAAAATTTAAGTTTTACATCTTTATGTTTGAAGCCTGAAATGTGGCAAAAGGTTACAAAGTTCAAGGGGGCCGAATACTTTCGCAAGGCACTGTATTTACACACACCTAATTTACCCGCCATCAACACATTTTTTGGAGTAAGTTCATATTATTTTCTTTTAAAATTTGTTATGATTATTTGTGGTAATGTTTAATGGTTTAACACTGTCTCTATGATCTTATCTAGTTTAGAATATACAGTATCTCACAAAAGTCAGTACACCCCTCACATTTTTGTAAACATTTTATTATATCTTTTCATGCATAAGTACTCCCTTTTGTTGCCAGCCTTTTTGACATTAATAGCTGTATGTTGAGTTATTTTGAGGGGACAGCAAATTTACACTGTTATACAAGCTGTACACTCACTACTTTACATTGTAGCAAAGTGTCATTTCTTCTATTCATGTGTTGTCACATGAATAGATAAAATATAATATTTACAAAATGTTAGGGGTGTACTCACTTTTGTGAGATACTGTATATATATTTTTTTTAATACATATATTTTTAATCTGGGTTAGAGGTATTTTTAAATTGTTTTTCATTTTATTTTTCGTTTTTTTCATTTTCATCTTATTTGTTTCATTTTTTTGTTTTTATTTTTAAATTTTTATTTTTTTTAGTTTTCATTTTTAATGTTTATTATCATTTTTATTCTCACTGTTATTTTTATTTCACATTTTTTATTTTTTTATTTTTATTATTTATTTTTTATTTTTTCTTTATGGGTGTTTACCCATTTGGTAATTTAATATCAAAATATGTATATTTAAGAAATTAGAAAATATTTTATCTGTCTTTTTAATGAAAAAATATTTTTTTAAACTCATTGCAGATAAAGACCTATGGCCCGGTGAGGGTTCTTTCAATATAGTTACAATCTCTGTAGAACATGTTCGATACAAATTCAAAAAGGGGGGATAGGTGGGACTTATATGAAACAATGACTGGGTAGAGTCATATGCTTCCATCCCTGGTACAAAAAAAGGAGGAGGGAGGTTTGGGACTTTAAATGAAGCACACGGCTATAAAGTGATGAAAAATCAATGTATAATATGTTTATTTGTACATATGCACATACTGAGTCATTTAAAAAAACAGTAAATACATAGTATTGCTCAAAAATAACACAAAGTACATGTTGTCTGGATTATCGGGGATTAAATAATAGAAAAAAAATGGATTTAAAAATCCATGTATATTCAGTCTCGTATAGATTTTGAACAGCACAGCTAACATTTTGTTTGAAGGTGAATGAAAGTTCATATATGTTCTTTTGCAAAATATCTCTTACAAGAGACATCTAGAAATTCAACAGAGATCTTTGTATTTCTTTTAAAATCGTAAATAAGGGGTACATAGACATCTCATCAGATAAGACATAATGGTATTGCCAGCCTGTCTGTAAGTATTGCAACAATGGACAATAGCCCAGTATACTCTATCAGACATTTAAAATATATAAGTTTTAAAGATACATTATTATGTGTGAGAAGATATTTGCAATAATTATGTCATTATATTATGTAAGGCATATACATATTTAGAAATTATCTGTCTACCATATGTTGGGTTTATATTCTTGCTAAATAACAAATCTTACTTAGAATACTTTTCTATTAAGTGTAAGGACATGTGTATCTTGTAACTAATTACCTCACTTTATGTAAGTTTGTGTTTAAGTTTTTAAGGTAATCATAAATACTACAAGCCAGGCGCAATGTCTGACAGCATATGGCATGGTCAAATAATTAATGGATCTTCACTAGCCAAGAGGTCAAAAGGTTATCTTTGAATAGTGATCTCATTGTATGTTCTAATTATTTTAAACACAAAATCTAATGAACAGTACAATACTGCCCCTTTTGGACATACTAATAAATGCAATCTCGGGATAAATGAGATATTTCCAATATAAAAATATTATATTGTATTAAATAATTATTATTGAAATGGCATTAATTGCCAGGGTACATGATGGAGATATAGATGGACATTTATGTATGTACTGAGAGTATTGACAAGTTTTTATGTTGCTTTTATGGTTAATCTTGAATTTAAAGAAATCATCATTTAACTTTATTATCCGAAATATTGGGCATGATTAAAGAGGTGTGACTATGACCTCACCAGTTAATGGATAGAATGTCCCAACCAGTGGGGATAATGTTTCATCTCTCTGGGTTTAACTTATGGTAATTTTAATAGTCCTTTGTTCAATACCATATAAAAAGAAGAACCAAGATGTAGACACATTACATTACACAACAACCATTACACTTGCAACATACACACTACTGCATCCATTTATATACTTATCTGAACATACTCCATCTTGCTTCATCATTTATCTGAAACTTTGAGGGAAGCCAAACGAAACTCCTCCCTCATTGGCCACCATCTTAGGACTCTGGTAATGACCATATGAAGCTAGTAGCCATCTTAAGTGTGGTAAATATAATCTTGCTGTGTTATTCGAGTTTATTCAATTGTTTATTTCCTTCCTTATATGTTTTATATTGCATATTTAAGGGTAATAAGATTACAATCCCAGCCGTATAAACCATAGTAGATTTTTCTCTAAAAAGCTGATTTTTGTTTTTATACATTTTTATTAATATCATATTTAGCGCATTATTTGCAATTTTAGTCGCCCGTTTTGCATGGCTTATTCTCGCTCGATCTGCAGTGGAACGACTTTCGGCTATGCAATTCGCAGACAATTGTGGTCTGTTTATATAGAATACTTACCTATGGTTTATGCTATACCTGGAGAAAAGGTAATCTTGTTTCATTTTCACTTTCATTATTGAGCTAAACATCACATTGCATTTATTGTTTTAAGTTTGTATTTTATGTAGAGTTATCTTTTTGTGTCATCTTAAGTTTGATCATATATTGTGAATACATGTCTTGTGAATAAATATTTTATATATATTCCATACTGTAGACTGTACTCACTAAGATTGGTATATGCTTTTAAAAAGAAATTAATCAATTAAAAAGAATTTGCTACATATAGTGGAAATAAGTGGAGATTCTCCTACCTTACAGATCTTTGCTTATTGACATAAATAGACACTGTTGTATTCAGAGCAGTATAAATATTCTGACAATGTACATACACAGACAAATCGCCACACCCCCGTGGTGTGGGTTGTGTTATTAGATGACCTAGACCTCTCTATCAAGATACATAGATGGATAATAATTGTAAAAACAAGTAATCAATCAGATGGTAGTAATAATGTAGCATCGAAAAAGGGCTCTACGCATTTTGTGGATTCTTTCCACTCATCAGGAGCCGATGCAGGGTAAATATGCTTGTATCTGGGATAAAGTGCATATATAAGTAGTCTAATGTTAAATACAAAAAAAGGGAGACAGACATGAAAAATGGGGAGAGAATCCCCCCCCCCCCCGGTTACTCACAGGTCAGCTAAAGGTTCCAAATGAGGTGCTGGAAGCCGAAGACATGGTGGGGGACTCATCTCCAGGAGCTGTGGCATTGGCCAGCGACATGAAAACAACACAAACAATGGTGTATGGACTACCATGGGAGTGGGGTCACCATTACAAGTCAAAAATGATACTAAATGTGTCTCAAAGGACACTCTGTGGAGCGTAATGAAATATATATCAATGTAAATAGTGCATGTCTGATGATATAGTGAGGACTGAAGCTCAAAAGCAAGGTGTCAGTAAGAGTAGATCCTCGCTATTAGGGTGCTCGGCAGGGGGGGGGGGCTTGCGTCAGCACCCAAACATATTAAACATTGATTTTTCATCACTTTATAGCCGTGTGCTTCATTTAAAGTTCCAAACCTCCCTCCTCCTTTATTTGTACCAGGGATAGAGGCATATGACCCTACCCAGTCATTGCCTCATATAAAGTCCCACCTATCCCCCCTTTTTGAACCAGTATACAGGGATGGAGGCACAAGGCTATTTATTTAATGGTTTACCCCGCACATGCACAGTCCCATGTATGAGCAGGTTCCTTACCCCCCCCCCTCCATTCCTTTGATGGAGGGGTGGGCACTTGGCAGGTGTTGGGGTCAGGAGTAGGGATGATTGAATGGTTCGGGTCGCCATCGGTTCGACCTGAACATTGACTGTTTAAAATTAGCCCGAATTCCGAACTTTTTGCGGAAAAAGTTCGGAATTCGGGAACCAGAACCGACCAAAATGCAATGGGACAGGAACTGGGCTTTAAAAGCCTGTGATTGGACCAGAAACATCAGTAAAAGCCAATTGAGGGGGCAGGAGGATGCTAGGAATGTGATTGGAGTGACTAGGGGGTCCAGAGGCCAATCAGTAGTGAATACGCCCCCCAGTATATAACATAGCCCCGCCAAATCTCTAGCACTGTAATACAGGGGCTGTGGAAGAGAGTGGAAGCAGTTCTGTTACTCTTGCTGCAAAGGTGTCATTTAGAAATTATTAGTGTGAGGAAAGGGATATCTAGTCTAGTTAGGGTACTATAGATTACTATAATTAGATTTAATAATCTAGTTTCTGTAGGGAAAGTGTTAAGTGTCAGGGTGACCGTAGTGTAGTTTAGGGTGAACTGACTCTGACTGCTATGCCAGGGTGACCAAACTCTTCCATGTCAGGGTGACCGCCAGAGAAAAAAGATCTTTTGTCTTAGAATTGCAGTAGAGCAGGGATGGGGCTCCGCTACTTTCACACCTGGGCGTTTTTGTTGCAGGCGTTTATTGGGCTTTTTGTGGACGTCTTTGGAGGCAGGCATGACATCTGAACTTCTGTGTAGGGGTATATACACACACACACACATATATGTATACATACACATACACACATATAGGTGTAAAAGTAGCGGAACCCCATCCCTGCGCTAATGAAATTATTTGCAGGGATGGGGTTCCGCTCCTATCACACCTGTATGTGTGTATGTGTATATATTCCCCTATACAGAAGTTCAGATGTTATGCCTGCCTCCAAAGACGCCCAAAAAATGCCCAATAAACGCCTGCAACAAAAACACCCAGGTGTGATGTTGCAGGCATTTATTGGGCATTTTTTGGGCGTCTTTGGAGGCAGGCATAACATCTGAACTTCTGTATAGGGGTATATTGTAACGCTCTGGGTTCTTAGTTCAATGGGGCTGGATCTACACCTGCAGAATTCCACTCAGTAGTCTTGTAGAGATATGTTAAATCACCTGATCCAACACTCTTGACTCATCACAGTGGTTCAGCCTGATTCAGTATGCACATACACAAACACTCAGTTAATGATGTTGCAGGAGTGATAGGTAATTATGCAAGTAGCAGTGAAATGATACACTGAAGGTATAGGCTTTGAAGAGTGACAGTAGATGATGATAAGCACTCAGATAGTGATGTTGCAGGAGTGATAGTAGATGATGATAGGTAGAAGTAATAGTTACAATGGATAACACAGGTATGTTAGTCTCTTTGTAGGTGTGTGGAGATAGGTTGGTAACTGATGCGAGAATCGGATATAGCTGGTAACTGATGTGAGAATCGGATAGGGCTGGTAACTGATGTGAGAATCAGCCAGGCTGGTAACCGATGTGAGAATCGGATAGGGCTGGTAACCGATGTGAGAATCAGATAGGGCTGGTAACCGATGTGAGAATCTGATAGGCTGGTAACCGATGTGGGAATCGGATAGGCTGGTAACCGATGTGGGAATCGGATAGGCTGGTAACCGATGTGAGAATCGGATAGGCTGGTAACCGATGTGAGAATCGGATAGGCTGGTAACCGATGTGAGAATCGGATAGGCTGGTAACCGATGTGGTGTTCAGAGGTATGCACAAACAGAGTTGCAGGGTAACAGATAGCAGTAGACACAAGAGCTAGCAATCTAGTTCAGGAATGCAGGGTTTAGTAAGCAGTAGGCACAAGAGCTAGCAATCTAGTTTAGTAATGCAGGTGATAGATACTAGAGAGCATGTATCCTAGAGCTAGCAACAGTTCTGTAATGCAGGTATTAGTTAGCAAGTGTTGTTGATAAGAGGGGGTCCCCTGTGGGGTACTTATCAATAGCCAGTAGTGAGGGAGTGCAGGACAAGGTAGCGAGGCTCCGGTCAATCCAGGTATAGGGTATGTAGCTGGAAGATTCGGCAGCATCAGGTTAGGCAGGTATCAGGAGCGGTTGCACGAACCATGTGTGAGTGCAGACCGTCAGTTGAAATAGCCACTCAGTGCGGCGCCTGATGATGATGTCAGCCCTGTTAAAGGAATACACACCTATATGCGTTCCACCTACCTGAGTGGTGGAACGCAACCCGGAAGTGAGGTGATAGAAAGGCACTGAGAGTACCAGGATCTTACATATATATACACACAAACATATATGTATATATACACATACACACATACAGGTGTGAAAGGAGCGGAACCCCATCCCTGCGCTAATAAAAATTCTAAGAAAAATTATCTTTTGTTTCTAGTTCTGGACATGCTACAGAGCTGAAACTTCACAGGTACACCTTTTAGACCCCCCAGACACTAAATCCAAAGAAATCTCATTTTTTTTTCCAATAATTTTTTCAATAATTGGCTCTCTATCAAAAACGACAATTTTTAAGAACTTTTTTCTGTGTGATTAATAGTCCCTGGGGCATGACCCAGAACCCTAGGCACTTTTTAGGGGCATTTATTGGGTTTTAGGGCTTCAAAATGGTGTTTTTGGATTACCGAAGTTCGGGTCCCATTGATTTCAATGGGGTTCTGGAATCCGGACCCAAACTTTCGGGAAGTTCGGGTGTTCTGGTCGAACCGAACTTTTCAAAAGTTCGATCATCCCTAGTCAGGAGTTATACCCAATATGTGCTTTTGACATATAGCAAATACTAATTTAGGTTACTTTTAATGGTTGTTTCTTTCATGTGGGACTGATTGCTGGAGACTTTGGGGTTTTTGCATAATTCCAGGAGCTGCGATGCCCACCTGGAACCTTCCTTTTCCCCCCTCAATCCAACTTTGTACAGGGGGCCTTGTGGACTCTCGACGTGCATCAACGCCCCACCTTCGCCCTGTGCGCATGGCGTCACTTGTGGCATCGGCATGCTGTTTGCCATCTGCATGCTGTGTTGTGTAAGGGGGGGGCTCCTTGGTGCCGAGCAAATATGGCTGCTTGGGTGCTGACGCCGCCCTCCCTTTACCGAGCACACCAATAGCGTGGCGTTTAGGAGTGGTTTAGTGGTGTGACCTCACTATAAATATCACTTCCAGATTGAGCACTTACTTTCTGTTTCTTGCTGTCTGTTATACCACACACCTGTTTAGATCATGCTCTCTCACCTAGGATTCAGGTATCACTTGATTACATTGTTCACTCTGGCTGGTTTGTTGGTTTTTTTTCACTGGTCTCTTGGTATTTTTCTCATATCATTCACTCCTTTGGTGAGAGCTACAGGTTTCCATTTTATGTCATTATCTACTTTCACTTCTCACCTGGGTCTACTCTTACTGACACCTTGATTTTGGGCTTCACTCCTCACTATATCATCAAAAGTGCACCATTTACATTGATATATATTTCATTACTCTCCACAGAGTGTCCTTTGAGACACAAGTAGTACCATTTTTTAATGGGGACCCCACTCCCATGGTAGTCCATCCACCATTCTTTTTGTTGTTTTCTTTCATGCCACTGGCCACTGCTACAGCTCCCGGTAATGAGTTCCCCACCATGTCTTCGGCTTCCAGCACCTCATTTGGAACCTTTAGCTGACCTGTGAGTAACCGGACGGACCGGGGGGGTTCTTTCCCCTCTTTTTCACTTCTGTCTCCCCTAGAGCCCTTTTCTATGCTATGCTATTACTACCATCTGATTGATTACTTGTTTTTACAATTATCATCCATCTATGTATCTTGATAGAAAGGTCTAGGTCATCTAATAACACCACTCACACCATGGTGTATGTATATACATGTACTATGTGCTATTTATGAGCAAGACTATTTATTTACTGTTTTTTTTAAATGACTCAATATGTGTATATATGTACAAATAAACATATTATACCATGATTTTTAATCACTTTATAGCCGTGTGCTTCATTTAAAGCCCCAAACCTCCCTCCTCCTTTATATGTTCGGTACAAAGTTCAGTTTCATCCAAATGATCAGGAATTAAAACCAAATGGGTCGTAATGACAGACAGGGTGAACAGGAAGTAGTTTTCTTCCTGACCCTGCGGTCCCTTTGCATGCCTTCGCACGCCACCGGAAGTTCAATTTTTTCCACTGTTATCCAATCCCAGTTAAAGCCTTCTGAGGGAGAACGCGTCGGGCGTAGCCAGCAGTATCGTCAGTGCGCACGGCCTGTACTGCCAGCGGCTGTGCCATTATGAGATTGTGTGCTAGATTCAAGCCTGTTTCTGTGAATGTGATTCTTTTTAATAAAATTCTTTTTTTTTTATTAAATACATTTTTATTGGGTTTTCACAATAAAATTAACATCAATAACATTTCATATGGTTGGTAAAAAAGACAATAGACCAACCAACAAAGGTAACAAATGCAGAAGCAGGAAAGAGAGAGGTAGGAAGGGAGTGGGCGGGGGGGGGGGGGATGTGGGGGGAGGGGGGGCGTAGCCAGAGTGTCCAAAAATTAAGTCCCAAATCAGTATAGAAGATGACTATGTTGGAATTATCAATGGATGGGAGAGAGCAGTTCACATCGACAATAGGACCACAATGGGTAGAGGTGCCTTAGAGCTGGATAGCATTTATGTTGTGAAGGGCATCAGCTAAGTTGCAGTTGAAGTTGAAGCAAAGGGGTAAGAATATTGGCAGGCGGTCGTCCTTCCAGTACCGCATGTTAAAGTGGAGGTAGAAGTTATAATCCGACGTCAGTCAAAATAGTGGTGAGCAACCCAAAAAGATGTCCCAAGGACAGGTACAAGCACCGGTATTCTGGAAAGGTCCACACATATTCAATAGGGTAATCAGGTAACAGCTAGGTTCTGCAGGAATGAGGCCCATTTGCGGTGAAATTTAGCAGAGGTCTGGTAGTTCAATGTTTTATTATCCAGGGCCTCTTTGTCATATAGCTGTTTGAGTCCTAACTGTAAAACTTGAAAGCAAAGGGGGAGAGGTCTGTGTCCACTTGTGCAAGATGCATCGTCTGGCTACCATATAGCCTGTAGCCAGCCACGATTTGTGATAATGGAGGATGCGAAACTCAGGTGTGGATAATTTGACAGTACTCACCATCACTGGAAGTTAAAGACAGAGGATTAATGGTTTGAATTGCTTCAGATGGGACGGTCATATTTGCCAGCCATATCTCCATATAGGAATATAAAGATGTATTCCCATTTGCTATGAAATCTGTTCTTCCTAAATGCTGTGTATATTAAATATCTTTCAATGTCAGACAGGTGTTCCTTTTGTTGTGTATTGGGAGGGAATGTGGATTGCCCTTTCGCATTGTTAAGAGTTAATGGCCTCCCATTGTTCTGTGTCTGGCTATTGTGTACATTGATTGCCCCCTGGGGCTTCTGTCTCATTACACAGAACAGTCCTTCTAATCAAGCTATCGGACCAATCCCTGCTGACTCATTTTCAAGTCCTCATTTGCATGGCTAAGGAGGACCTGAAGGAGGACTACATGCACTTTACAATTGACCAATAGGAAAGCGGTTGTTGGGGGCGGGATGTTCCAAATTCTGTATAAAAGTGTGTTGTGTACTTCCAATAAAGGTCTTCCTGTTTGAACTTACATACAGCCTGCCTGGTGTTTGTTCTAATGTATTCCGAACGGCACATAGCTGTAGTTCGGATCCCGGAGCCTTGGATGAGCGAACCTTTAGACATTGAGATCTGCAAGCTGACTCACTAGCAGAGGAGTGTCGGGAGAGTGGAAGCGAGCGAGCAAGGGTCTCGTTACAGATAAAGTCTGAAGAGTACCGTCAAAGGCCCCAAAGAGTAAGAGAAAAGGGTCCATAAGTGGGGTCAGGCCAATTGAGGATGTAACAAAGCGGTCTACCTGGATCCAAAATGCTTGTATCTTAGGGCAACTCCACAGCCTGTGCATCAAAGATGGTTTGGGGAAGTCACATAGCGGACAGCAGGCAGCAGAGGATGAGTGGTGGTTCCTTAGAAATGGGATGTAGCTGCGATGAAGGATCTTAAATTGTTGTTCCCTCCAGAATTCGTTAGTAATAAATTTTCAAGTGGTAAGGTAGCCTGATATTAAAAGCTCATGAACATCTGGAGCATGGAAATCCTTTTCCCATGGAGTGGTTATGAAAGCAGACTTAGAAATCAGAGGATGATTCTGTAGACGGCAGTAAATGTCAGATATTTTATGAAGATTGAGGTCCAGTAAGGTGTTGATCAAAGTCTTTTTGAAACGGAGGGAGCGATTGGGACAAGTTTTGGCCACAAAGCTCATGTTTTGAAGTATTCCCAGCGTGTGACTTTTAGGGAGATTAAGGCTTTGGAGCTATAAAATTCATTTTAAAGGGTAATGTACTATTAGTCCTCCTTGACTAACTCGGTAGACTGTGGCTGGTGTTGTGTTGATTGGAGAACTGAGACCGAATGCAAAACTAGGGTTCATTCGCACATGCGGTTCAAGGGTGAAAAACACATGCAGTTGTTTTACCACCCCTCAAGCATTTCACTCTTTAGATGCAAGGGCAGCAGTTGGGAATGTACACCAGCTGTGGCTGTGATGCTTTGCTGCTGTGGAAGGAATTTTATCCCTGTACACCTGTTGAATTGTGATCTATTCAAGTTGTTTTTGCAGAGGGGTTAAAGTAGGTTGGGAGGAGGCAAATACTTACTGCTGGTCAAATGCTCACACATGTAAATATGCCTTTATAGTGACACAGTGACTGCTGTGGTTGTGATCAGGGATGCTGTGACTGCTGTGCCAGTGATCAGGGACATTGTAACTGGTGTGGCGGTGATCAGGGACATTGTAAGTGGTGTGGCGGTGATCAGGGACATTGTAACTGGTGTGGCAGTGATCAGAGATACTGTAACTAGGGTGGTGGTGATTAGGAAAAAAATGACTAGTGTGGTGGTGATCAGGGACACTGGAGCTGATGTGATGGTGAGCATGGACCCTGTAACTGGTATGGCAGTGATTAGGGAAAATATGACTGGTGTGGCAGTGAATAGGGAAAATATCCCTGGGGGTGTGTCCTGGCACCGGCTCGGGAAGTGATGTTCCTCTATGTCTATGTAATCCGCTCTACGAGAAACCAAAGAAGGGCAATCCGTGTGTGCGGGGAGCGGGATGAGGACGGGGACAGCAACAGAGTTCACATTTTTGGGCGCTAATATGTGGAATAAATAAGGAGATCTGAACCGCTGTGTCTATCTGAGCCTTCAGACGGAGAAAAGAGCGCATTTCCTCAGAGCAAGAGGGAATTTGATGCGAACGATCGGTTCTTTTGTGGATCATTTTGCCTGTGTGAACCCCTATAATCAAGGGGTCATTTACTTCTGGTAAGGAGTACCTTATAAGAGCACTGGGTGAAAGTGTGGAGGTGGAAGCTTTGCAATCTCATTCCTATCAAGTCTGTGCTTCTATCAAATTGTTGCTGCTAATCACTGAACTTTATATTGAAATGAAAGCACTCAAAGACTTTTTATACTAATTTATTTGCACAAGTGCACTTTATTGTGAATATTAATGTGTTGAGCGAATATATTTTCTATTTAATCATTAGGGAAAATATGACTGGTGTGGCAGTGATTAGGGAAAATATGACTGGTGTGGCAGTAATTAGGGACAATATGACTGGTTTGGCAGTGATCAGGTGTAACTGCTGTGGTGGTAACAAGGTGTATCCAATAGCAATCACTGCATATAATTGCTGGCTGTTCGGAGAGCAGTGAATAGCTGCGGCCGTCGGCGACCTGCCATTATAGTGAACATGGCCGTTGACTGCACCTAGCCACTCTGATCTGCTGCTGTAAACAAAAGATTCTTTCTGCTACAATTGGCCCTGGCCTTAAAAACCTCCTCTTATGTTAGCTTTCTGTTACTATCCATGATGTTAACGGGTCGGTTTTGACCCGTGTCTTAAATCAGCCATAAAATACCCTCTGAACAATTATTTATCATCCAGTTTGTTTCCTAGCTCTTGGTTACCTTGTTAGGCTTCTTTATCCTTGAAAAGATTGGTTTTAATATTTTTGGTGTGACCCCCTTAGACCTTTCTTTTGATAGCATACCTCTCATTTTCAAATTTAAAAAATGGTAAAATAAACCAGCAACTCTGAAATGTATTGGTCCTATGTTTCTTTACTTTATTTAGAGAAGCAGACAAGCAGGCAAAGAGATATGCCCCTCCCTAACTACAGCTCACAGGGTTGAAAGGTGATTGGCTGTCAGTGTTACTAAGCAGAGAGAGTGTTTATGATTTCAGTTTTGCCACTTATTAGTGTCCTATAATCCTATATTATAACTGGGTCAGAATTGACCCTAACACCATAAACGTCTTAATTTTCACCACAGTATTTTATAATTTAGTGAAAAGGATTATTTTTCTATTACGTTGTTTAAATAGAGGTTCCTGACAAAGTAAAACAATCTTGATGCAATAAACAAATTTATGTGATACTTATAGACATTCAAAACACAAGAGGAGGGTTAATCCCAGGTTTGAATGTAGCATAATTGGTGTGGCAGTGATTAGAGATAATATGACTGGTATGTTAGCGATCAGGGGCTCTGCAGCAGTGATTAGGGTTGTGATTAGAGACTGGTGACAGTATGTAAAAAAATATACTCATTTAATTTTTATTCTTATTTTTTTACATTATTTTTACAATATTTATTTTTGTATTCCTTTTTTTAACATACTGTCACCAGAGTAGTGCAGTGTGAACAAAAGAACTTTGGGAAGGTGATCAGGATTTTTTTCTTAACTATGATTGCTTATACAATGATCATTGTAAAAGCAATAGTTTTAACTGTCATAAATGGCTTTCATTCATGACTCATTGTTTACTATTGTGAATGTTGTAATTGGATACAGCTATCACATGGTAGAGGGCTACAGTGACTGGCCCTGTATCATGTGATTACTGTGACCAGTCACAGTGATCACAACATTAAGCAATGCTGTCATGAATAGAAGCCATTCATGACTATTGTTTACTTGTAATCATGTGATTGCTGTGATTGATCATAGTGATAGCATGGTACCTGGGCCAATTACAGCATCCCAGTGCCAAGTACTGGGATGCTGTAATTGGGGGTGTGTGTAAGGTGTGCAAATGTACCCATACTTCCTCCCAGGATTAAAAGAACCACCGCTCAGCTGTTTATCTACATTGCCCGGGGAAAGCAGTTATAAAAGCTTAACCTAAAACATTAAAATGCACAATTATTTCAAATAACACACTTGGAGGATGCCTTAAACCTACCTGTGAAATGGTACACATGATGTATACAAGGTTCTGAAGAAAATGTGACAAAGAAAAAATAAATACCAATTAAATCACTGCTAAATTTATTTTCCCAGTTGCTTTTTCTGTTTGTAAACATACTGTAATGCTGAGAATCCCCTCATCTATACTAGACCTCTATCCTCAATAAGGGTCTGGTATAGATGTTAAGGGGACATCACACAAAAAAGTGATGTGGGTTTCTGCTACAATACATGACAGACCCTTATCCTGGATGAGGGTCTGATATGGATTCTAAGGGGGACCCCATGAAAAAAAATCACAGTGTGCCCCCTTCCAAATACCATACCAGGCCCTTTGGGTCACCAGAACCTAATCTGAGCATGAAGTCTGGCTAACCCTCAACACTGGCCTGGTGTTTGTGGAGGTCTGCAGAGGAGACTTATCAGAATCAGGTTCCCCCTGCAAAATATGGTTAATTACCACCCAAATTATTAAATAGAGGGTACTTAGTTTCCTTTGACAAGTCATGAAAAAAAGAAAAGAAAAAGTTCCTCACTGTGCAAGGTCATCGTCAATCATATTGTCCAGTAACTATTATTAGTTACAATGATTGACAACCTCTGAAACAAACACATCCACTTCTGTTGTCCTCTTGTACACAACTGACAGATACTTAGGTCATAGGCTTGCTGGTAAACAAAGGAACAGGGATGCTCACTGATGTTGTTGTTTACCAAATATGGCTGTGGCCTTTTGTCTACATTCATCTGCTGGCAGGGAATCCCAGAAAAATGGGGTTGGGGATGCGTCACTGGTTGCTGGTTACCCTAACATTTAATTTAATGTCTTTTTAACACTTAACCCTTAAAAAATCCTTTATAGTGAGTACCCGGTATGGTATGTACTAAATACTAACCTTATACTGTGGTGGGAGGCTCTGCTCCAATGATATGCAGGTCCTGCCCCACCACCATGCAGTGCCAAAGTTTTACACAAATGTGTTCTACTTTTTACAGATTTCTATACAACTTCAAGCAAGCTCCCGACTGCTAACAATCTGACTCACTTCACTACTGTTAACTTCATTAGTGTTTAACAGCATAGTTTATGTCGGGGAAATGGCCATGGAAGAGCTGGCAATATTGCTAGTAGTACTAATGGGCACTCTTGGCGCATCCGGCGCATCCCTGTACGCCCTGGCATAAGAACGGCGATCGCCCAAAAGCAATGGTGCGAAGGCGCGTACAGGCGAATACAGTGCGTGACAGACACAGACTCATGCTGGCCTATAAAAGGTTGCTGTGGGATCCTACTTATTGCTGGATTACCATCAGCTTCCCTGTGTTCCAGTGCCTCCTGTATTCTGCTATTGGATCTCCTGTTGTGACCCGGCTTGCTCCTGACGCTGCTTGATCTCTTCCTCCTGGTTTGACCCTTTGGCTTCCTCCACCAACCTCACTCCTGTTTACCTACTGTGTATGACCCCGGCTTGCTTTAAGGACTTCTCTCTTTTATTCTGTCAGTTTCCTGTGCATGATCCCGGCTTTCACTATGGATCCCGTTACCTTCTCCAGCCCAATACCTCGGCCAGTAACTGTCTCTTTTACCAAAGATTTATCCTTGGATTGTCTTCCAGTGTTTGGCGCTCTGCCTGGACTTACCACTGCATAAGGTTGCCTAGTTCCCACAGAGTGCTTTAGAGACTTCCACCCTGCTGTGCTTCTAGTTCTTTCAGCGCGCTCCTGGAGTCCTTCGGATCTACCCACTTGCATCCAGCTGGTAACCCATGACACTTGGGGCGCTACACCTCCTGTACCACACAGGGGTGTGCAGCACTGAGCCACAAGGGGAGCCCTCTCAGCACCTTGGCCTCGTTTCAGGTATCTGACAATTTAACAGAGTAAATACCAAGGGATAGCAACAACTTCAGGGCTTAAAACTACCAAAAAGTTAAAAAGGAAAACCTATGGTTTTGATGCAAAGTGAAATATGACCCCTGATTTGATTGATGACTGTCTTCCATGTTTGTTTTAACTGAATGAAGCAGATATGTTAAGCTCATAGTTATTTTAAAGATCAACTCCACTTTTTTTGAGGGGAAAAAAAAAACAATCCCCTCAGGATGATCTATGTACATTCCAAAGATTTTAACAAACCATTTTGAAGATTCCAACCTGTCTCTGCTCTGATGAAAAAGTTGTTTGTTGTGTGCAGAATGAATCTGAATGGGAGTGACTTTTTCATTATTAATCAGCTGATGCACTTGCAGTGTTTCAATAAGGGGCATTTCAGGGCCTGCATCCCTTTAGAAGTAATTCACCCTTTGAGGGTATCTCACCAAAAATGATTTTGTTGCAGAGGATGCCTAACATCTGACTAGTAACTTAGGCCCTGTTCACACCTGAACGTTTTTCAGCTCATAAAACGCTCCTCTCTAAAGTCTCCAAATGCCCAACAAGCAAAATCCTATTCATTTCAATGGCCCCTTTTTACATATGAGCATTTGTTGCCTGGAGCAAAATGCCTGAAGCTCACAAAAAGTACATGAGCTTCTTTTTTTGGCAGATTACAGGGGTTTTTGTTAGATGTCAATGCCTGCCTCCAAACACCTGCAAAACAAAATGCCTGAAAAAAGCCCCCAAAAAAAGCCTGAAAACAATACGCTCAGGTGTGAATGGAGCCTTAATGAAAAGTTTAGGGAAAATCAGTGAGCCAATTACACATGTAGGAATGGCATTCTGGGGAAGTTCTCTACACTAGCTGTGTACACAAAACCTCCTGAAATTTATATTGCATTGAATTTTACAGCTAATTCAAACACTATAGATATAAAAGGAAAGGTATTTTTTTTTTATAACATTAAATTACAATAAGGCCTGCACAGCAACTGTATATGCTATATTCTTATTTTTTTTATTTGCGATATTTTAAGTTTCATTGTTTCTTTATTGATATATAAAGGTATAGACATTACAGAAGGAAAAGAGAAAAAGAGCACTGAAATAATATTGATTAGGCATATATAGTATACAATGGTACACTTACAAGAAGTAAATGTTCAGTTTATGCCAAATAAGACCATTTCTAGTTCCATTTGGTAAATCTGTATATGTCCTTAATAAATTTAGGATTTATGGATGGGGTTAGGATGTAAGAGAACTATGTGTAACAAATGTATGTTAGGGTCCTTTCACACGGGCTTTCCGCCCGGCGGACTCCATTTTGCTCAGCGGGGATCGATCTGCCTATCCCCCACTGAGCAGGCAGATGACAGATCCCTCTCCCCTTACTTTGCAGAAACAGACCTGTCAGTGTTCCGCTCTCTTCTATGGGAGATTGGATGAAAACGGAGCGTCTGTCCGTTTTGATCCAATCCTATCCGATTCTCTAGATGGATGGCAAATAGGATTTCCATCTGTCTGGATTTCACAGACAGGATCGGATTGGATAACAGCGGGTGTCAGCGGACATGTCACTACTGACATCCGACACTCCATAGGGGTGCATGGAGCATCCAATCAGGTCCGCCTGAAAAATTGACAAGTGGACCTGATCGGAAAAACCGTGTGAAAGGGGCCTTACAAGGCAATAGACCAACATGACAAAACAGAACAATAAGACAAAACAAAACAGCACAGTCAATAGGTTTATTTTGAATTTCCATCACTGCAAATAGCAAATGTAATCAGTAGAGAATGTTATAACAATCTAACCATACTTTCCACCGAGAGTTAGCAGTTTGATATCTGCCCTAAGGCGAACAACATCTCGTATGTGGCATGCGTGTGCATTTATTTGCTATATTTTTTCCACAAAATTAGAATTACTCTTTAACAGGTATGGATTCAAACTGCAGTAAAGAAATGAAAATTCTTGGCATGATTTATTAACAAAGGAATATTTTTACACCATAAAACAGAATTTTATGAAACACAGATATGAATGGGTTTTTGATGGGAGTCTATTAAAACAAAATTAAATGACTATACATTGACTTTTAGAAATTATTGAAATACTTTCATTTTTGTGTCAGGTAAAGTAGCGGTACAACATGGTAAAACAAAAGTTCCATTATCTCAGCGATACCCAATATCCCTAGGGAGCTTAACGTCAAAGCTTACTTTTGTATAGATAATAAGATAATAACATCATGCATGCATGTTGGTGAAGTCTAATATTTCTTCTGTATTCACTTTATTGCTAACCTGATCTGATATGGATGGTTAAATGAACAATGCTTATATTTAATTTCTGTACTGCTCAGTTAGATGTCAGCATGCCTATTGATACTAAGAAAATGGTTTATGGAATTTCTTGCTGTATTAATAAAAACCATTCATCCAGAAGTTACTATCAGCAGGTTACTCCATTTCCTGGTAAGATGTACTAAAACCAACCCTCTTTCATATTGCTTCCCTGCAGTGTGAAAATGAATACTGTTAATCAGATTGTACCCTTGCTCTATGTGCTGGTGGATTGTTGAAGAGGCTCATATTTATTACAGATACAATAACACGGTGTTAGCAGTACAGTACATTTTTTTTATGACATTGACTGCTGAACTTAATAAATGTATACTACATCTTCTACATTACAGGTACCAAAAAGAGTGTTCATACACTCATATACTCTACAGGTTGATTGTTACACAAGAATCTCAGGAAGACTGGCAACCAGTCAGAGCAACAGTGGAATGAGTGGAAGATAAGTACAGGTTCTGCCTCCACTAGAGTGAACCAGTTATTTATATGCTATGGGCAAGGTACCTGTTCACTTTAAACAATTTTACTGGTATTCTAATTTAATTTGCTTTCAGTAAAGTGTCCCCTTTACACTTGAAATAAATATAATTTATTGAATATAAAATTGTACAGATTAATATACTGTACAAACCCTCATATAAACCTCATTTTATTTTCAACATTCGATTACTTTTCTTTTTCAAAATCGCACTATTCTTTAAATTTACCCTAAGAAATTTCATGAGTGTTCTTAAAAGTGATTGAAAATCAATAGTCATAAAATTGAGTTGAATGTTGTAAAAAATTAGAGCAGAAAACAGCACAGAAAATAACAGTTTATAATATAATATAATATCTAACTTAATAAACAGCATGAAAGGATTTCATATAAAAGCAAAATGAATAATAAATATGAATAGATTTTAATAAAACTTTGCAAGTTGGATGCATTTTACAATTCAGACTTCTCCAATAGTGTACTACACATATAAACCAGAGACCAAGTCAGGTAACTTATTTTCATTCCTAACAACAAGAAAAAACAACAACTTTGGTGTAAACTATGTCTTGCAGAGTAGTTTGATATAAACCTCAGCTTCAGCCAATAAAACATTTATTAGGGGTTAGATGTAACCTAACATGATCCTGTATGAATGCTGTGCAAGTTATCCTCCTCCTATCATTATTATAGTTTGACTGCTTATCCTAGTGGGTGAGAACAATTTTCCTTTTGCCTGGTCCAGGGCCAGTATAATTGCCAGCAGGCACTATCTTTCCAAAATTAATATTAACCCCTTTTCTACCACCTATTTATCTCATACTGAGAATTCCAAATAATTAAACATATAATGCCCCTTCTAGAATGGGTGTGGTTCCAGCTCTGGCCTGGTTACAGACTATACTTTATCCTTTGACATTCTAAGTTGCTATTAGACCTCCTTGAAGACATAATTATTGATGTAAAATATTTTCCTAATGTGTGTAATATGCTTTTTTTGGTTTCTCTACAATGTGCAATTATCAGAAATAGATCAAGCATAAATCACCCAACTGACATTTGCACAAGTAGACAAAAAACTAGTAACATGTATATACATTTTTTTTTTTACTTTTCATTAAAAATGGAAGTATTTAATGCCTGTATCCGAATCTGATTCCATTTGAACACCTTATCAAATTAATTGCATGGCTTCTTCAAAGATGCTGGAGCATTTTAAACCAATATAGAATAATATGGCAGTGACAGTGCATACAGAGCATTACATAAAAACATGTAATGGTGGATGCCTAAATGTACTGATTAATTATAAATGAATGCAAATTACTTTGCTCAAGAGACATTTTCAATGTGGGGTCAATGACAAGTTATACAGTTATGTCTATTTCCTTCTCTCCGTAATAAAAAACGCTGATTACTTGGA
This sequence comes from Pelophylax lessonae, assembly GCF_965119305.1. Taxonomy (NCBI): domain Eukaryota; kingdom Metazoa; phylum Chordata; class Amphibia; order Anura; family Ranidae; genus Pelophylax; species Pelophylax lessonae. Next base: position 763,149,136 of record NC_138768.1, read on the forward strand.
GCAATATGTCAAGAGCTCTCAAAACATTATCAGAATTAAGTTAGAGAGAATCAAGATATTTGAATAATTTGCTAAATAATGATGATAAACAAGTTAGAATACTACAAATTAGAAAAGGACTATTAGAAGTGACTTGACAAACAAATTATTTGAAAATTAGAGAATACTATTTCTTTTCAGAACAATGCTAATTCATTTTATGGCTAATTTTTAATTTCACAGTTTTGAATGTGTAAATAAATTGTCTAATGATTTGTGTAATTTAAGCTGGATGCAGCTTGCATAGTTGGCAAGTTGTGCTTATGTTTATAATTTACTTCTTTAAATTATATTATGTTATATTCATTTAAATTTAAATGTGCCTACATGCTCACCAATTCCCTAAAAATAGGCATTCCAGAAAATATACTCAAAATGTCAGTTCGATATCTGTATGAGAGAGTTGCACACATTATAAAAACAAAGCGAAGCAAAACATTTAAATAAAAACCTTTTTAAGAAAAAAATGAAAGGAGTGGATCCAACCTTTAGATTAGGAATAAGGTCAATAAAGAAAAAGAAGGACAAGGAGGAAAAAGAACAATTTTAATCGGTAGATCCATACCATCATTCTCAGACTTAGAGTGAGTTTCTATGTAGTAACCCGGGTGTTAAAATTTTTAAATATTTTTCAGACTTGCTCTTTAGAAATGCTGTAAGTTGTATGTTGTCAGGACTGTTTTTTTTTTTCCAGAGAGCTGGAATGCAATCTTTCGCTGCATTTAAGAAGTGTTTGAGCAGTGAGTTCTTTTTGTGTAAAAGATAAATGGTTGCTCTATTTGGGAGAGAACAGCCTGTCAAATATTTAATGGGAGTATTGACACCAGAATAGAAGTTGGCTAGTAATGGGCAGTCCTAGAAAATATGTAGGATTGATCCTATCCATTTTTAAACATTGCCAGCATTGAGGGGATATCTGAAGATTCCTTTTATGTAAAATGTGAGGGGTTTATACCATCTTGAGAGTATTTTATATCCATTTTCTTGATATGTGTTTGCTAGGAATGTTTTCTATTCTCTTTATGCATATTTTAAAATGCTTTATAAAATTGATTGTACATCTTTGTTCTGTCATTTATGCATGTGATATCATTCATGGAAATTGGTTACATGTTGTTTTCAGACACTGGATTCATTTTTATATATTAATTAATTAATGTTTCATGCTAAGTTTCTTGTGGTGGTAGAATAATCATATCAGGAGCACTGCATAATATCTAAACATATATATAGTACATATAAATGTGTATGCCCCAAGTTATTATTATTTAATTTTTAAACTATAGAACACAACACAAATGTATAATATAACATCATGTTTTCCCTTAAGTTACAGAAAAGAAAACTTAAGTTGCCAGGCCTGATAGGTAAGTTTTTTTTTCTTGTTTTCGGGAAAATTATTCATTTAATTAATTAAAGTGGTAATAAACCCCAAACCAAAAATGTAATATATTGTAGCTTGCCAGTGATTAGATGTGGTGGCTGTATCAGTTTTCTTAGGGCCCATTCACACCAGAAACTGCATATAACTGCACATTCTTGACTGTATGTTTACGTGCAGCATGCTCTAACTTTTTTTAATTGCGCTCAACTGCACTGCAATGATTTGAACTATGCCCATAAGATTACCTTGACTTTGGGATGTCTATGCAGTTGGAGTGCAGTTCAAAATGCTGCATCCAACTGTAGTCAGTGTGAAAGGGCCTCTAGACTTTTTTTCCTCTGTTTTCACCTGATGATCTGGCCAGTAACACACCACCTCTATTAGAGTGTCCTCTCTCTCTGGATGAATGAGCACAGGGGGCACCTTTGGAGAGCAAAATTGTCATTCTGGGGGCAGGGATATGTTAGTTGTACTAGGAGATTTAGTTATACTAACAACTGAAGCCAAACTCCAGCTTACAATTTATAAGCAGTTACATCAATCCTTTTTTTTTTTTTTCCTTTTGGGATAATAATCTTACATAAATAAATAAGAGCTGATCATTTTAAGCACCATTGCCAGTGTTAAATGGTTTGTCTCATATGTGTAACTGCTACATTTTTAAAAGTTTGTACTTATGAAAAACAACAGACTTACTGACCAGGTCACCAAATAAAAATAAAGGAAAGAAAGCTTAAATAAAGAAAATGAATGCAATCTTCACATTTAAGAAATGGTAAGCTGAAATACAAGCAATGTTTGCTTTTGGGTTTCATACCGCTTTAAGTATGAAAAAAATATTATAGCCTGTAAACATTCTGCATCTGATTACCAAGAGCAGATTGAAATGGCAGTGGCGACACAATACATGTTGTAAATATCAATTTTCCATCTATTATACTAAGCATAGCTTATGCACACATGGGCTTATGTGCTTTAAGGATTTTAATTACATCTGAACTTTCTTGTAAAGGCCACTACATGACTATGTTTATTAACATTTATTGTCATTGTTTAAATGTATATACCTATCTCTGTTGCTTTTGAAAACTGCTCTGAGCATATCAACCTTCAAGCTGAGAAGAGACTTTATAGCTACATCGTTGTGCGGAATATATAATAAAACCTTGAAATGGGAAGGAAGATCAATGGATGTAATTATTTCCCTTAACTTCACAATATGTTACCAAACAGTATTAATCGATGATTGTGCATATTCATTTATTTATTTTTCACTTCATGCTATTGATTGTTCAAGACATCCAAAGGCAATATACAGAATTACACTGGGTCTGGGAGACCATCTTGAGTCCAACCAAGTACTTTAGTGTGATTCCCTATTGCAGTGCAGAAAGCTAGCGCTCTTTCCAGTTTTACAGCTCCGAACTGGCTACACTGTTTGGAAGTCAATAGTATTGCTTTATTCATATTTTACTCCGCATTTGTTTGATCTTCCTATTTAGGCTGTTACCCCTGGCCCAAGAAAAATAAATGGGCAAATCGTGAGCTTAATATTGCAAAATGTTTTTGCTTTGTTGTGAATATATTCTGTTTAACAATAGGTGTTTGAAGCTAAATATATATATATATATATATATATATATATATATATACAGAAGATGTTTAACTCTGTTCAGACATCTTTGCAATCCAGACACCCCAATAATTTCCTTAACCTCCACTGCAGCAGCAGAAAAGTTTAAGAAAGAACGCTAAGAAAACCCTATTGCTTGGGAATAGGGATGAGCTTCAAGTTGGAGTTAAACGTAAGTTTGACTCGAACATTTGACCTTCGTGTGTTTGCTGAACACACGAACAAATGGGGCCGTTTGTGGGAAGTTCGCCAGCCAATGCACCCGAAAAATATAAAAAAAAAAAACATGCTCCCGCCTCTTGAGATGCCACCGGCGTAATGAGCTACTGGAGCTGTGACAGCTCTTTTATAGGAAAGGGGTGGGGACACCACCTGGTGGCACCGCACCTTTTGACGACATCAGTAATTTATTCACTGCACCTGAGCAGTGCGTTATGGGGTGCTCATGACGTCAGATTTCTATGTCAAACTCAAACAGCTCATTACCCGGGAGGCATCTTGAGAAGCAGGAGCTTCTTTTTTTTTCTATTTTTCAGGTGCGGCAGCATGCAATGTGATTGACGATGGATTTACATTGGGAATACTATTTTCAAAAACTGGTTTTTGTCTTTATTTTTTTGTACACTTTTCTGGTGAATGGGTAGGGGTATGATGTACCTGATATCCATTCACATGGGGGGCGGGATCTTGGGGCCCCCTTGTTAAGGGGGGCTTCCATATTTCGATAAGCCACCCACCCAGACAACCACAGCCCAGGGTTGTCAGGAAGAGACCCTTTTCCCCATCAATATGGGGACAAGGTGCTTTGTGGGGCACCCCAAAGCACCCTCCCAATGTTGAGGGCAAGTGGCCCAGTATGGTTCAATAGGGGGGGGGCGCTTACTCATCCCCCCCCTTATCCTGTTCAGCCAGGCTGCTTGCTCGGATAAGGGTCTGGTATGGATTTTGGGAGGTGCCGGGTATAGACTGAGGGGGGGACCCCACGCCGTTTTTTTTTTTTTTTATCTGTATTGCCGGGAGCCGACAATACATTACAGCCACAAGCAAGTTTAAATTACATTTTTTCCTTTAGAAATGTCAGTATTGCTGCAGCAAGCTACAAACATTGCACAAATACGCTACTTTACAGGCACATTAAGGGGTACCCCCAGGCACGATAAATAAAGGAATTTTTCATTTTTATTGTTTCACTAGAATTAAAATCACTGCTCCTGTAAAAACTATGTTTTTTTTTTTTTTTATTTGCATTAGTACATTTCCCCCAGGGCAGTACCCAGGTCACCATACACTTTTTTTGGGTAATAACTTGCATTTAGGCCTTTAAAATATAGACTTCAATGGAGTTTGCATGTTCTAACAAACTTTTTCCCTGTTCGGTGTTCTGGTGCGAACCGAACTGGGGGGGGGGGGTGTTCGGCTCATCACTACTTGGGAAATAATACTTGCAAGGGGTGCATGTAGAGGATGGTAGGAATCATGTCTCATCCTAACAATTATATATTTTTTATTTTGAAAAGAAGAAGGTATCCAGCACTCTGCAGGCATCAAAAAAACGTAAAATACATTAAAAGAGGACTATAAATAGAATTAGGAAATAACTAAATACCTGATGCTGGGAAACATAAAAAGGAAAAAGGAGAAGATAACGACAGAAAACAAGATGGATAGATAGCAATATCAAAACAATGAACATGAAGTTAAGCCAGCTCCGCGAGGCAGTGGAGGGCAGAAAAGCCTTGCGTGCTATGGTTCATGAGCTCATGAAGAGTTGGGCATGACTAAACAACTGAACAACAACAACAATTACCTGTGGTCAACTGCCCACTCACTGAAATAATAAACAGTGGGGCTCTATGGTCAAACAACAGCATACACAAAAAGACTAGCAGACAGAAGTATTTTACCAAAACAAAGGACCATATAGCTGAGCCTCTTGGGCATACATAGACCTCATTAAAGAAAAAACAATGAGTAATGAAAATCCAAAAATCTTTTTTAAATCACAAAAAAAGCACAGTTCATTAAATAAAAAACACCACCATAAAAAGACAATGTTTTCTCAACACTAAATAGTACGTCTAGACGTCATACACACATCCACACAGTTCATTGAATCTGCACAACAAGGCCAGATATTAAAAATCTATAAAAAATCTAAAAGAGGTAAACACCTTACTTGGTTCTGCATTAGTGTTACCAGGCCAGAAGAGACCCCCGGTAGAAGAGGCCATTGATAAGGATTAGAAAAACTGCTAGGGGGGTCGTGTCATCCAATGAATATGTCCTTGATGCGACTGCAAGTCAACTCATACGAAAGATTACATCAGGCCAAATGGCAGCCGCATGAGGGGCAGCCCGCCAGCATGTCCCCTGGCCCCCGAATAGGAAACAATTATTATAAAACTTAGTAGAACACAATACTCTCGATGAGGAGGTACGTAAAAACCTCTGTCCAGCAGAGGAGAGCAGTCCCTAGATGGCAAGAGTCAGGATATTTCAGCTAGATAGACACAGTGTAAAAGAAAAAAAATGAAGGAGCTAAACTCTCTAAAGGGAGTATGTCGTTGATATGTGATGGTGGCCTGGAAACCTGCTCTCATCAGGGAAAGGCTGGCTGCAGCTAAGCATGAAAAAAAAAAATAAAGTTCAATGTCCTCCAAAATAGGAAGCAGTTTATTTCAAAAGCTGGTAATATGCTCAGGGAGCAGGGGTCAAGGAACAGCCAGGGAACATATAGCGCCAAATGGTGGGGACTGGTCTTCAGCAAATAGAGTTCCTAGAACTCATGTGCTGTGTCTATAGGCAGGGTACGCATACCATACCTGGGTCTGGATGGTCAAGGTGATAGGCCTAGTCCAATAATGGATGCGCCTGTGCGCATAAGTTTTCTTGGCAGAAGTTGTAGCCAGTTAGGTACCAAAAAAGGCGTTACCAGGAAAGAAAAGATGTCAGGTAGACATGTGCAGAACGGAAAGATTTGTTTCGTTTCGGATAGATTCGGTATGTTACTAATTCCATTTTGTTGCTTTGTTTAGTTTAGTTTTGTTTTCCTTAAATTTCGTTTTGCTTATTAATTTTCCAACAAATCCTAAATGTTCTAATGTTTCAAATTCAGATCGGTCGAAAAATTATCGAACAATTCTCTGTGAAGAATAACTGGTTCTTGAGCAGTGGTCCTGGAAGCCGGCCACCGCGTCCTTAACAACTGATGAGTCATCAGCTGTCAGCGGGCTTCCCCACTGAGAGCTGAAATGTAAACAAAACAATGCCCGCAATAGAAAATTCCAGGAAAAAAAAACTGTGTGCCTCCCCCCCCCCCCCATTTATTTATATGATTTAATTTGGAGATTCAGATACATCCGAATCTCTGAATAAAAAAAAAATTGTTTCAATTTGTAGTCGGACCAAAACAAATTGCACATGTCTAAGGTCAGTTAAGACTGCATAGGGTAAGCAAGGTAGAGCATTTGCAGACCATCAGGGAGAAAGTAAACCCAAAGGGTATATGTGACTCAGTTAGAGGAGCTTATCCAAGAGCGGGTACAGTAAGGCCTGCTGCTGTAAGGTGACACAGGACAGGTTGGGTAGAATCTTCACTACGGCTCTGTCAAAGTCAATTGTGCCCAGAGTCCAGAACCATCAAAGAATAGCTTCCTTATGGGTATAATCACGGAGCCTACAGATGACATCTTGCAGTCTGTTGGGGTCCGTTGCTTTGGGACCCAGTGCTAGCTAGCATCTTGTCATGGAGGTTCTCCACCTCTGTGGCCCCTGGGAGGCCTCAGCAACAACCTGTGGCTCCGGTCCTCACTATCCTCCAGGTGCAGCTATAATGCCACAGTGTCAGAAGATCATGAAGAACATTTCTGTTCCAGTATAACTACCCGGTGATCCAAGGCGGCGAGAGAGGTCCCCCCACCATGGATGCACGGTCTGTAAGAGATTGTACGAATGTGCGGATGGCCTGGATGTCTGTGGGTTTCCTCAAGCCAGGGGATTCATGTTTCAATGTTCGACTTAGTCGGCAGAGCCTTAATCAGCTCCCTAAGCTCCATATTCTCCTAAAGTGGAGGTGATGCCGCCGCATGAGAAGGAGAGCAGGGTAGCTTAGAAGGAAGAGCCACTGGGAGGTCTGAGAAGGTACCTGAGGCTGTTGAAGAGGCCAGAGAAGCTGGCCACACCTGAAGGAAGGTTGAGTCCGGAATAGCACCTTGTGCTTCTGCCATGTTGACTCAAGATCTAGACTGCAGATTACTGGGGAAGAACTACTTGATCTCTGTACTGCCGGGAGTCTTATATATGCTCTTTACTTTCCACCTCTTGATTGCACTCATGCCGGGGAGAAAAGTCGCAGGAGATAAATATTTGGAGCCCAGTCGGAAGCTCAGAATGAACGGGTCTTTACCAAGCCACGCCCTCCTAAAAATTATATCTAAAGAGCAATGGAAGCCATTCAGATAAAAACAGAGCAACAAGAAAAAGAGAAATCCTGCCCTGTAGAAGTTGGTCTACCCTTTTCATATGCATATGTAGATTTACATGAAACCAAAACATGCAAAAGCAGTACCATTCTAAAGGTAAACAGATGTCACAGGACTTTGAAAGCCCTACAGTCAATACTGCTAGGTGAGTGGGTTTGAGTCTAGTTAAGATCATAATCAAGGACAATCCTGTTTTGCATTAATGTCGGGTCACAGCACATTCCTGTACAATTCACATGCAGTTCTGTGTGGTGCAGGGGTGTTGCTAGGTGGGAAAAATACCCAGGGCTTCAGCCCAAAAGATACATTTGATAAACCCCTACCACATTTTAAAGTAAGTCCCGCCCAAGCTCCTCCCACATTTAAAGTAAGCACTTCCCAAGCTCCACCCGATGCCCCACCATAAATAAACCCATTATGAAACCAAATCTTGGAATTGTTATTATTTGTGAACAGGCCCTTTGGGTCTGATATGGACCTGGCGGACCCCATGCTGTTTTATTTCACCAATTTTCTTTTTTTTTTAAGGTAATTTTTTTTTTACATTGAGCTGTCAGTGGGGTACCCCACTGACAGCTGATGACTCATTGGTTGTTAAGGATGCGGAGGCCAGCTTCCCAGCCCGCTCCTTAGCAACCAGCTATATACAGTATTTAAAGTGGAAAAATAAAAACCGCGAAACACATCAAAAATCTTTAAAATCAGTATTTCCTGCTAGAAAATTACTTAGAATCCCAAAACATATAATATACTGTATATATATATATATATATATATATATATATATATATATATATATATATATATATAAATATATATATATGTGTGTGTGTATACACACACTTTAACAGAGACTATAGAGAATAAAATGGTGGTCGTTACAATATTTTATATCACATAGTATTTGCGCTGCAGTCTTTTAAACGCAATTTTTCTTTTTTTGGAAAAAATACACGTCACTGAATTTAAAAAAAACGGTAAACAATGAATTTAGCCCAATTGTTTTCTTTCCATAATGTGAAATTATATTAGGGAAAAAGGTTGAAGGGCCTTCAGCCCTTTTCCCTTATATAAGTTCACATTATGGAAAGAAAACAATTGGGCTAAATTCACTGTTTACCTTTTCGTTTTTAAATTCAGTAAAGTAACTTGAGTACTGACTGTGACTGACAATACCTTCCTGCCTCCTGGCACCCCCACCCTCCTGCATTCGTGTCTAGTCTCCAACAATTACATTATGTAATTTACATACCATTCATTTTTTGAGGTGCAGGCAGCCAGGTGCGTACAGCAGCCATCAGGCCAAGTGCTGGCCTGGCAGGTGGAGGAGTCGGTGTGTGGACACTGGACACAGAGGACAGGACAAGTCAGCTCCTGGAGTAGTGTCTAGTCAAACGGCGCTTCCTTCAAGGCCTCCCTTGGCTCTAAGCTGAGCCGCGCTGCCGCCACTACGGGTCATTCATTGTTAGGAGTTTAATCCCAATGTAGTCTGAACATCTAGCAGCGGCGTCACAATGTGTCCAAAATGTGACCCTGTAACATGGAGCATCAAGCTTTGCTGTGCTTCGTCATTCCTCTCAATCCGCTGTATCGCCGTGCTGGATGACAAGCATCTCGTCTCCCTCCTCGCTCGGCGCCAGCATCATTCAAAGTTCCCGCTGATGCCGTCCATGATGCGTGAGTGACGTCCCCTGCCACCTCTCTCCCGGCGGCTGTATGTCTATTCATGTAACAAAGGAGCGGAGCACTGCATTTCGGTCCCACCCATCCCCAACATCAGTGATTGAATTTGACAGCTCCAATCACTCTCATTGTGGCTGCCACCAGTACAGCACATCCAATGATTGGTGGGCAATGGTGGGACAAGGTATTTCCGTGCCCCAGGGCGAGGATGCCAAAATGCGCCCCCCTTGCAGAGCAGGGGGCGGAACTAGTAGAAGCATTTGCAGCACACAAAAACATATGGTGATGGTTGCTCAGTACACCAGTGTTTCTATTTACATTTGTGATTGGTCATCACAAGGATCACAAAGCACACAGCCAATTAGATGTCTTTGATGATGGCTTGGTATACAGCTAATAATGAATAACCTGGCTGTCCAACTAGCTGAAGCTGATCTTGGTCCTGCTTGAAAACCTATCTGAGGCTGCAGCGCTGATCATTGTATTCTGACAGTGAAGGAGTCCTGCTGTCAGAGAACAATAGCACAGGCTGGGGATTCCTCCTTCCACCTTGTTTGAGTGGATGCAGGGATCTTTTTAGCCTGCTGGAAAAAAAATAATAGCGTGTACTATAGTTGATACCGGTATGGTTGTTGACATCTAAATCAATACTTTGTGGTGCTCAAACAAATTCAATGGGCTCAAATCGCACTGGAAATAATCATGGGATTTGAACAGGAATGTGATTCCCGTCCGAATCACTTGCGGTTTCCCACACAGCTTCTGTGTGAATCCAGCCTTGTCATAGTGACTTCAGTCTGGGATCACCCAGGAATGGTGGGTGAAACTGCACGTGATTCGGACAGGAATCGCACCACATTCCTGTTCAAATCACATGAGATTCTTTGCAGTGCAATTTGAGTCCTTTAATTTTTTATGGGCTCAGATTGCACCGCAGAGGTATCAGTAACTGGTATCAGCGAGTACTTGAGCACAAGTATCGGTACTCCTAATTGCTGGCACAAAACAGGTATTGGTGCAACCCCAGTGTGTACCCAGCTTTACACAATGTGTCAGGGTGTTTAATGGACTCAAAGACAAAGCTCCTGGGCAAACAAATCTACATAGATGAAATTAAAGATAACAGGAAAAACATTTGTCATTGTTAGTACTCATGAACAAGAACACTGTAGGTGAATATACACTATACAATCTGATTGTACAATCTTTGCACAACCTCCTTTAGATTTACCAAAACTTTGTAATATGAACAAACCTAAACAATCAATATAAATAGTATCCGTGAAATGGAGGGTTGCTGGATAGGCTAAAGTAAACTTCAGTCCCTTTTGGAATAAGGCGTTGCAGCATGGTTGGAAGGCCTTGCGTCTGCGAGCCACCTCCTGGGAGTAGGCCGCAAAGAGTAACAGCTTGCTATCATCTAGAGTGAGAGACTTAGCATTTTTAAATGATTTAGGGATTGCAAGCCTGTCCGCATAGTTCAAATATCGTACGATGACTGGCCGTGGGGTTTTGCGATCGTTTGAAGGTGCACCCAGGCGGTGGGCTCGTTCAATGGTGCACGGGGATGTCAGGCCAAGGGCTTGGGGGATGCGTGTGGAGCAGACATCAGAAAGTAGCCCCATGTTGAAAGACTCTGGCAGGCCTATGATCCGCAAATTATTCCTGCGGGACCTGTTTCAAGGTCATCAATCTTATCCAGGAACTGCTGCGTTTGGTTGTTTTTTTGCCTCATTGGAGAAAGTGGATTGCAGTTCATCTTCCAGGTCAGAGACCCTATGCTCCACCTCAGTGATCCTTTTGGCCTGGTCCCCCAGCTCTTTGCAGAGCAGCGAGATTCCTGCTGAGACCTCCCGCTCCACCGCCTCAGTTATAGTGGGGGATATAATGGCAGCCACCGCTTCTGCCATCAAATGATACTGAGGGTCCATGTCCGGAGAGGATGCTGGCATGGTGAGTAGGGGGGCCGTGCAGTTAACAGTGGAGGTGGCGGCCATATTGGCTGCAGTCTGAGGAGCGGCCTGTGGATGGATATCCTGCTGCAGCGGCGCGGGATTGCCGGTGCCTCTGTGCACCAAGAAGCGGTCCATGAGAGCGGGGGAGTGCGGCGCAGCTCACCGGACGAGTGGGTGGCGGAGGCAGGTCAGTGCGAGCGGGTATGAGAGACTTTATATGCTGGGTTTGACGGAGCCGCTGTAGGTCACTCCGTCCTCATACGGCACCGGAACCGGAAGTTAAATAGTATCCAATCAGGCAGGCCTTTGTACTACATAGTCGGTGGTAGATCCAAAAGATATTGTACAATCAGATTGTATAATGTATGGAAAGCTGGAGACTGGCCGTAGATGGATCAGCTTTTTTTTTTTTTTTATCAGTCAGTGTCTGATAGAAAAAAAATGAGTGGATCCCCCCATCCACACAACTAAGGTGGATGAGGGAATCCTTTCTGATGAGACATCTATGTCAGTGCTGCAGATCGAAGGAAGCAATTCTGCTGGTTTGAGAGAAGTTGCTCATTAAATTAACGCCTTTTTAGCAAGAATGACCATAGATGGATTGAACTAATCCAGTCCTTGTTGGACCAGTTGAATTTACATCCATCTATGGTCAGCTTTATTATCTCCTGAGTAAAATCCCTGTTTTCTTATATCTGGGGAGCTCACTAAGCCTCCATGCACATTCTTTAGGGCCCATTCACATGCAGAGCTGATGTGTAACCTGTGCAGGGAGCTCTGTTATCAGCATAGGGATGTTCGGGTGCTGTGTGCGTCCCTGTGCCAACGTCCCATACATTTCTATTGGAACCCGCATCTGCATGTCATATTAGCATACGGAGGCTGTGTCCATGCAGCCTCATGTCTCAGTAGATATGAATGAGGTGCTGGCACTGGGACCCGCACACCTCGCCCCACCCCCGTGCTGATAAAAGACAGCCCTGCATGGGAGACACATTGTTTGCAGCCCTTGTTAATAGATTCTTACTAAAAATTGAATTTGAAAGAACAGTGGTCTGCACAGCTATATCAGTAATTAAAAAGCCTGAAATTGTTACCTGTTAGTTGAGTTAGCTGAGATATTGGACAGAGAGAGAGCAACACTCAACTTTACTGTACAGCTAGAGAGGAGGGGTCACTACATAGAGGAGGAGGGGTCACTACACAGGGGAGGAGGGGTCACTACACAGAGGAGGAATGGGCTCTGAGATCGTCCAGAGCAGGGAGAGATAAAAACAGAAGGATGAGGGGGGGGGGGGTCAGGGTGGTGTTGTCCCACGGACATCAAGAAACTGTGACAAAGAAAGCAGGAGTGATAGAAAGGGACCAATTGTAACTACTGTATGTGCCTCCACAGCGGTGTATAATTCAGGTTTATTATACACTGCTGTGTATGCATATACAGCAGTTACAACTTGTTCGGCCCCCTGCCACCTTCCTCCCCGGCCAGCTTCTGTTTCTCTATGCACGGAGCCCCACATACCGGCCCCGCCCACACCCGACATCAATGCCCAAACTTGACAGCTGCAAGCACTCTCCTTGCGGCTGCCACTGATCGCCCACAAATCATGGCTGTGCTTAATAAATGTTATATTTCTGAGGTATGTAGCCCCAAGTTCCCGGCCAAACCAAGGCCTTGGGACTCAGGGCTAATCATTTTAAATAAGCAACAGGAGACCTGGGGTTTTTGGGGGGCCCACTCGGGGCTATAGCCCCGGTCAGCCCCCCCTCCCGATGGCACTGGTGTGGTGCAATTTCAACCTATTCATTTTGATTGTAGCCACCATATTTATTGATTGGTAAGCTGCAATATATTACATTTTTGGTTTTGGATTTTATACAACTTTAAACATTTCCAGTGATCACCATGACCAGCCGTTATAACCACATGATCAGAAATCCTAATGAATGGTTAGTCTGAGATCTTAAGATCTCAGTGAGAGGTTTGTGCTTCTAGTTCAGTGCTGCATTGTAGTTTAACCCTTTTATAGAATAGGAAAATGTACTGTGGAAAATTATTTTAAAGATGTAACACAGCTAAGTGTCATGCTACACATTGGCTATGTTATACATATGAATAAAACAGTAACCTGAGTTTTCTGTTGAACAAGAAGAAACAACATCAATGCAACAACAAGAGCTCAGCAAATGACCATTAAATTGATTGTTCTCCTCTTTATAACTAAAACACTGCATAAGGACAGATTGTGGATCGATTACACTGGATCACCTGAACTAAAATCATTTTTATGTAAACTGAAATTTGAATGCTATGGGACATTGCCCTTTGCATATCATCATTATTTTTTGCATACATTTGTGAATAAACCCATTTGTTTGTTTTTTTATGGGTTCTTTCTCTGACTGAAACATATATTTAACCTTTCTTTAACCACTTGCCGCCGCCGCACGACTATTTACTGCGGCAGTCCGACTCTCCTGGGCAAACCGCTACGTCGCTCGCCCAGGAGCCTCTAGGGGGGGAGCGCGCGCCGCCGGAGGTGCGCCCCCGCCCCCGCTCGTTCGCTGACATCCCCGCGCAAGTGACCGGTGGCTCCGATGTCCGCCGGCCACTCGCAATCTCCCGCTGGAGAGGGAGAAAGGCAGGCGGCTAATGTAAACAAAGCCGCCTGTCATTCTCCCTGATCTAACTGCAGAGACTACACAATCCTGCTATGTAGGATCGTATGTCTCTGTGGTTACATCACAAGCCATGCCCCCCCCCCCCCCCACAGTTAGAATCATACCCCTAGGGATACATTTAACCCACTGATCACTAATAAAGTGAACCCCTTCCCTGCCAGTGTCATTTTTACAGTAACTGTGCATATGTATACCACTGATTACTTTAGTAATGTCACTGGTACTCCCAAAAGTGTCAAAAATGTCAGTCAAGGGTCCAATCTGTCCACCGCAATGTCGCAGTCCCGCAAAAAAAATTGCAGATCCAGCCATTACTAGTTTAAAAAAAAAAACTATAAAAATGACATAAATCTTTCCCATAGTTAGTAAACCCAGTAACTTTTGCGCAAACCAATCAAAATACACTTATTGCGAATTCTTTTACCAAAAATATGTAGCAGAAAACAATTTGGCCTAAAATGTTAAAACATTTTGATTTTTAAATTTTTTTTTTGGGGGGGGGGGGAATTTCATATAAAAAAATGTGAAAAATATTGTTAGTTTTTCAGTTTAGTTTTTCGCACAGGTGATCAAATACCACCAAAAGAAAGCTCTGTTTTTGGGAAAAAAAGGATGTCAATTTAATTTGGGTACAGTGTCGCACGACCGCGCAATTGTCTGTTAAAGTCACACAGGTCTTTAAGCAGCCAAATCCTCCAGGGCTTAAGTGGTTAACACAATGTTTTTTACATTTTAGGGAAAACATGAAAAGTGTATATTCAGTGTATGAATATTTGCATATATCTTACATTTACATTTTTACCTATTTGCTCTTAATGTTTCATTATTAGGAAAAATTGTTTTATTGAAGTAGTTTCTACTTGACATTTTGTGTTTTGATTGGCATTTGCATCTAGTCAGCTGTCAAATCTAAAACCTGCAAACACAAGCCAGCAGCAGAATATGCCTTTTTTAGGCAAGATATAACATTTTTACAAATTATATATACATACATAAAAGAAGGGAAACTGTAATGATCCATAAAAGGCTAGGCTTTCATTAGAGTACTGCTTGCAAAGATATAATTCCCCCAGGGCTTAAATTCCTCACTTTCACACAGAAATCAGAAATGTAAAAAAGGGCAATATTTATTTCATTAATTGACACAACTGTGTTTATTTTGCAAACTAATTAGCATATATATATGTTTCAGCATACAGTCTTATGCCGAAATAACAACCACTCTGTAAGATAAATTTAGCAGTAAATTTATACCAAGTGATTTACTAGTCTGTTTTTCTAATTAATGTATAGCTCCTAAATTACTCACCAGCAGGAGAAGCATGTAAAGACTGTTAGTAAAAGAAGGGATAGGAAGATTTGGAGGGATTACCAAATGTTAGGTTAGGTGGAACAAATTAAATATTGAGAGGAGTAAAGTGATAGCAGGAAAGCATGGAAAGGAAGAATGAAGTGTGGAGTCACAATGTGGGCATAGGGGTGGGGTGACTAGTACTTGTTCTTTTTAGTAGAGCCCGGGGGGATAGGAGCCTATAGTGAGTGATGAATCTGGACTAGGCTAATTATAAAAATGAGTGAATTGGCAAAAGGTATTGCTGAACATTGAACTGTTTTGGACATTGGACTGTTAAATGTAGCTTTCAAATCTCACTCCTAGTGGAGGTAAAGCCTACACCTGGAGAGAAGAGTCTTTAAAACTGGTGTAGTTGGGAAACAGGTGGTGACCTCCTTTAGAAGAGTCAATCTGTCTGGAAGTAGAAAATGGCCAATTCTTTGCACCAGTAATCTAGCCCCCCCCCCCATGTCACGCAGGCCCAGTAATAGTGTGGGACCCTCCCAAAAAACTAGGCTTGGAATTATCAGATTCAGAAAGGCCCCTCTTGTGTAAGTTAATGAGTATTTCCCTACAAGGCTTAAAATCTGCCGAGAAGTGAACTAGAGTGATTTCTTTGCATAGTTCTGGACCCACCATCACAGAAAGTGTGCAGTGGACCACATGCAGGGCTGCTGTTAGAAATCACAGGGTCCCAAGCAGCCTTCCTGACAAGGTTCCACCATGTGTAAACATAGGTGTGAGCAGACAATTACATTAGGGTGTGCACCCTAAGGCTTGGTTCACACATGACCGGCTGCGAGAGTCCGGTACAGTTCTATTCACCAGTCCAGGTGCGATTCACGTGTGTATTTTTGTTTGAAATCGCACCTGAACCAGACCCATAATCACACAGGACTCTTTTTAAAACTGTAAATTATATATTTACTAGCCTCTTCCTGAAACATTCCCCCAAAACAGCCGGGGGGAGGAGAGGAGGGAAGCCAGCAGCACTGCGGAGTGGGGGGCCAACAAGGGGGGGCTGGGCAGTAGGGGTAATCGGCATTGCACATAGTGACAAGGGTGTGCTGAGGAGCACCTGGCACACCCCCTGCGCATGCCTATGTGTGTAAATTAGGTCTTGGGGCTCATTCATATAGGTCCTGGGCTTGTACAGTGTGAATCAGTGTTATTTTTTCGATGTGGCTATTGCTGTGTTCAGGCAGCCTATGTTACACTATGGGGAATCAGCACCTGTACGAACACAGCCTCAGGTCCTCATTTGACAGGCGTGTGGATGCAGGTGTATGGCCTCTGAACATTGACAGTGTGCATTCGGGTCCACTCACCCACATCTGTACACCTATCAAATCAGGACATATGGCTGTGTTTATAGAGCCACTGCACCAGAGAACACATGTCAATTAGCCCTTCATTTTCACAATTTTTTTAAATAATATTATTTGTTTGCATTATATAAATAGTTTTTATTTTTTTATTTTTTTCATAATGTTTTTGGGGGGTTTTGGTGAGATATCAGGGGTCTAAAGATACCCCTTACATCTCACCTTTGAGACAGAAAAGGAGTTGAGGACACAGATTCTTCAGTTCCTTTCTCTGTAGCCTTAGCTACACTGAAGATGAATTAACAGGAGATAGAGGATTCAGTTTACTTTGCTCAGTTATCAATGGACACAGGAGGAATTGATATCGACCACTCACTAATTCAAAAAAGTATCCTCAATCCAGACACATGCCCTGTACCCGGTATGCCGTGTAGCCGCGCCCTGACACGTGTTTCATCACATTCAACTTTGTCAAAGGGGGGTGGCTACACAACACGACAGATCGGCTTTTCAAACCTCCTGTCATTGATTGTTTACTTAACCCTTCCCGAGCCCAACTCAAATCATCACTGTGCGGTGTACTGCAGCTAAACGTTCACATAACATCCTCAACTAACCATCTGTGCAGTTAACCCATTGCTGATTATCCGTCTGTGCAATTAACCCATCAGTAACTCACACTGACTTCATAGCAGGAATCCAAAAGGTTATATTGATACACACGGCATTCCTGCCATACATGGTCAAAAGCTTGAATAACCTGCTCAGTCAACCATCAATACAGTTAACCCATTGTTAACTGGCCGTCCGTACAATTAACCCATTACTTAACACCACTAACTGCGTAGCGGCGATTCAAGTGGTAATAAAGATAGTAAAGATGGAATGGTATTTCTAACATCAATGCTCAAATGGAACATCAAGCTTTTAGCACATACTATATAGTTAGCGGATTTTTACATCCTTATTAATGAAAATAAACCCAATATCCGCATAAATGATTTGATAATGAGCTCAGCAAGGTGATTCATAATAAAATCAAATTAAATCAACTGTAGATATATAAATTCCATCAAACAGTATAATATAAAACCTATGCATAAAAGATATATAGAATGGTAAAAAAGTATATCTAAACAATATACTTAGAATTAATTAACATTCACAGCATGGTATTGACTGCAAAGAATAAAATATTATCAACAGCATCACTAAAAACTGAAGATAAAATGCCTAAATAATAAAACATAAAGGAATGTAACTAGTATTGCACTAGTGGACTCTTTTTCTCCTCACATATACATCTGAGAGAGGAAGAGGTGACATGCAGGAGCAGTCTGAGGAGGATTCCTTGATTTTGCTACATTGATTTATTATGCGTATTGGGCCCTAACCATGAAGATGGTGGACATTAGTATGGGGTGAGTTGCCTAGCTGAAAGGTGTGGATACGCAACGGTGGTGGATTTTGTGGTGACCCATTACTCAGCAAGAGATTTTAACACCAAAGATCACTAAGGGCTCTTTCACACGGCCGCTCCGTGTGAGAGCTCCGCTGCGGTCCTTTTTTTTTTTTCACGGGTCCGCATATCATCCCATCCGTTTGCGGATGATATGCGGACCTAATGTAAGTCTATGGGGATTGCGGATGTCAGCGTATGACACCGCTGACATCCGATTTTCCTTCCTTTCCGTTTTTTGAACGGAGGAAAAATAATGTTCTGTTCCGTTCGAAAAAATGGAACAGAACTGAAAGGAAGGAAATCGGATGTCATCCGCTGACATCCGCAATGCCATAGACTTACATTATGTCCGCAAATCATCCGCAAAAAAATAGGATGATTTGCGGACATACGGAGCACCCGTGTGAAAGAGCCCTTAATTCCCTGATTACACTCACTGTGGACTTTTTGGCACTTTGTAATTGATTTATTGCAGTGCACGTTTTTGGACTTTTTTTTTTTTTACATAGTTATATGTTTATGACACTGATTCATTTATATATTAATATATTTGTTTTGGGTTAATGCGCGGCTAGTGGGAATATAATTTCACTTTAATTAATTGTTGATCTGGTTTAAAGCTGCAGCACTGTATATGTGTGTTTATAATATTTGAGTACCATTTATTGGAGTACACTTTTTTCTCATTGTGGTGTACTCATAATTAGAGTTGAGCGAACACCTGGATGTCCGGGTTCGGCAGGTCCGGGCTCGTGATACAATTTCAAAGGCCAGGAATTTTGAAATGCTGGCATTCAGAGCCTGGGATTGGGGGTGGGTAGGGGGGTACTTCCTCTTCCGCTACAGTGTTTGGGATATAGAAAGCTGAACGCTTCCACGGGACATTGTGAGAGATGGTTGTTGGTGACCCAGGTGGTGGTGTTGCTGGTGGATCCTATGTTTGCGGGATGGCAGGTGCCACTGTCACTACAGAGGTGGATGAAGAGGCAGAGACTGCAGCAGCAGAAGAGGAAGCAGGAGGGGCCAGAGACTTTTATTGGTTTTTGAGGTGTGCACTCCACTGCAGCTCGTGCTTTGCACTTAGATGCCTGGTCATGCAGGTTGTGCTTCAGGCTCTGATTGCACAGCATGCAAGCCACTCGTGTCCTGTCATCATCACATTGTCTGAAGAACTGCCACGTTAGGGAACTCCTTTTAGCTGGCTTTGGTGTGCTCGGTCCCTTGCTGCGTTGGGCAGTAGCAGGCGTAGTGTCTAGGGCACGGCCGCTCCACTTTTGCACCCTGCTCCCTCTTCTGCTGTGCTGGTGGCTCTGTGCGACCACCGCCTCTTCCTCCAAACTACTCAGGTCTCCTGCATGACGTTCATTCCATGTGGGGTCGAGGACCTCATCATCCTCCACATCGTCTTCCACCCAGTCTTCACCCCTGCCCTCCCTGTCGGTCTCCACAATTCAGAATTCCGCAGCAGTTGGCACCTGTGTTTTGTCATCATCCGAGATGTTCTGCGATGGTCCTCCCATGTACTCATCTGGAGACATAAGTGGTTGAGCATCGGTGCACTCAATCTCTACCACTTCTGGGGCAGGGCTAGGTGAATGGCCCTGGGCAACCATGGTCACAGGGTCATCAAAAAGAAGAAGAGACTACTGCACGACTTGGGGCTCAGACTGCTTGGCTGATTTGCAGGGGGGTGAGGTGAAAGATTGATGGACATCGGCTGCAGGTGCCAACTCTGACCTTTCAGCGGAAGACTGGGTGGGAGACAATGTAAAGGAACTGGAGGCACTGTCAGCAACCCAATCTACTATCGCCTGTACTTGTTCTGGCTTCGACATATGTAAAGGCGCATTAGGCCCTGCCAAATATTGCTGCAGGTTCTGTCGCCTACTCGCAGCTGAGAAAGGTGTTTCACCTGTGCGTGTAGCTGGCACAGATCGACCACGTCCTCTCCGTGCAACAGGAGCTCCACCAGCAACACCACGACCCAGGCCACATCCCTTATTTGACCTTCTCCTCATATTTATCGAATTTTAGATCTTCCCCTAAATGGGTTTAATTAACTTTTTTTCCCCTAAATGGGTTTTTATTGCAAAGCGGAATACAACAGTATGCAATGGGTGTATCTCAGTGTAACATATGCAGACTAGGCTGCAATTAACATTTTTTTCCCCTAAATAAGTTTTTATTGCAATGCGCAATATAACAGTATGCAATGGGTGTATTTCACTGTAACATATGCAGACTAGGCCGCAATTAACTTTTTTTCCCTCTAAATGGGTTTTTATTGCAATGTGCAATACAACAGTATGCAATGGGTGTATCTCACTGTAACATATGCAGACTAGGCCGCAATTAACTTTTGTTTCCCCTAAATGTTTTTTTTTTTTTGCAATGCGCAATATAACAGTATGCAATGGGTGTATCTCACTGTACCATATGCAGACTAGGCCGCAATTAACTTTTTTTCCCCCTAAATGGGTTTTTATTGCAAAGCGGAATAAAACAGCAGTATGCAATGGGTGTATCTCACTGTAACGTATGAATGAAAATCTGAAAAATAATTGTCCCCTTAATTGGTGCTTGTTGAATAGCAGATTTTAAATGCAGTGTCTAAACGCTCTAAGTCATAGTAAAATATGAAGGAAAAATGTTTTTTTCTTTTTTAAATGCAGATTAAGCAGACACATATGCACTCAGCTTGCATGAAATGGCCGCTACACACCGCACGCCTAAGAGGTTGGATATTGTTGTTGTTCTATTCCACTATTGAATAAAAAAAAAAACATTTGATTGAAAAACGGAAAAAAAATTTTTTTTCCCTAAATACTGAAAAATAATTGTTTTCCCCTTACATTGGTGCTTTTTGAAGAGCAGGTTAGAAAAGCAGTGTCTGTCTAAACACTGTATGTCAAAGTAAAATATGAAGGAAAAAAGTGTTTTTCTTTTTTAAATGCAGATTAAGCAGACACATATAAACTGAGCTTGCATTAAATGTGCAGCACTGCACACTGCACGCCGCCCACCTAACAGACTGATAAAAGTTTTTTTTTTTTCTCCTTTCTCCTCCTCACTGGGCTCAGGTCAGGGCATAAAGGTCATGCACTGCACCCCCACACAATCAAATCAATGTAGATCGCTGTCTGGTTAAAGAAGATTCTTCCTATGCTTTCCCTCAAAGCAATCTCCAGGCTGACCCTACAATAATCTCCCTATATCTCCCTCAGCAGCATCAGGAACCTCTCTCTAGTATAGTTTGAGCAGAGTGATGCGCGGCGCTATGTGACCCCAGCTTATATAGACTCTGGGTCACATGCTGCACTGGCCAATCACAGCCATGCCATTAGTAGGCATGGCTGTGATGGCTTCTAAGGGCACACTAGTTAAACTCTTGCTGATTGGCTGCCTTGCACCTGTTGAAACCGCGCCATTAAAACCGCGCCAAAACATCAAAAAACATTACCGAACAATGGACAGTACCCGAACATACAGTGAAATGTTCAGGTCCGTGTCCGGGTACAGAATATTTAAAAGTCCGGTACGATCCCGAATAATACAGTCCGGGTTTGCTCAACCCTATTCATAATTATTAGCACAAAAGTTTTCCTTTATATTTGTATATCACAATTTAGCTTTCTTTTTTCTCATACTCTTCAAGATCCCCAAATATTATTTATTTTGCTGGTGTTGTCTGCGTTCCTGTTGAGGGTGGCTATGTTTATTCCTCATGGTCTCCATGTATGTGGGAATGTATCCATACAAAATTCATATATCCTGGATCTTTATATGATGCACATGACTAGGGTTGAGCGAACACGGACTGTATTATTCGTGTTCGTACCGAATAATTGGATTTTTCTTACCCGAACACGGACCCGAAAACTTTACTGTATATTCGGGTAAAAATCCGTGTTCGGTCGTTTTATTTCCGGGTTTTGCATGCTTGGCGTGCTTTTCATGGCAGGCTTTCAACAGCCAATCAACAAGCGTTTAACTGGTGTGCCTAAGCCATCCCTGCCATGCCTACAAATGTATCAGTAGCTGTGATTGGCCGTCTGAAGCATGTGACCAAGTCTTTATAAGTTTGAGGCAGCGCCGCTGCGGCGTCATTCTGCTGTTTAGTTCAGGGAGAGAGCACACATCAACGTGCTGGCTGCTGATTAGGGACAGACAGGAAAAAAAAACATTTGTGTCTGGATAGAATTGAGGGACAGGTCGGAGTGTGTTAGGCAGGGCGAGTTGTAGGCATTTTAGGGAGAGAGTCTGCTGATTTTTAGGGTCAGTGTGTTCTACAAACTACAATCGATATTGTTGTGTGGGGTGGGGTTTGCAGTGACCGATCTACGATCTTAGCAATCCTTTTAGGGACAGAGTCTGCTGATTTTTAGGGTCAGATAGTGCGTTCTACAAACTACAATCGATATTGCTGTGTGGGGGGGGTCACCCGATCTACGATCTTATCAATCCTTTTAGGGACAGAGTCTGCTGATTTTTAGGGTCAGACAGTGTGTTCTACAAACTACAATCGATATTGCTGTGTGGTGTGGGATAGGAGATAGGCAGGTGTCAGTGGTCCACATCCATTTTGCTGTGTGTGGGCTGCAGTGAGCACAATCTTTTTGGGGTGCAGTGAACACAATCTTTTTGGGGTACAGTGAACACAATCTTTTTGGGGTGCAGTGAACACATTTTTTGGGGTGCAGTGAACACAATCTTTTTGGGGTGCAGTGAACACAATCTTTTTTGCCCACTGAGGAGGAGGGAAAAAAGTATTTTTCTATCAGGCACTGTGTGCAGCATTTTTCCTTCAGCTGTGCTGTGCTGAGTGACCGATCATACACTGCTGTGTTCAGTTCACATGTGCTAATATTGAGTGGTTTCAGAAATCATACACTTTTTTTCTATTCCACTATTCAATATACAGCCTTGGGTTAAAAAAAAATAAATTGTGGCCTGCAGCAGACCTGAATGATATTTGGGGTTTTTGGGGTTCATCTCATACTTCTGAAGATTTGAGGGTGCTGCCTGTTCCATACTCCTCCTACTCCTCATTCAGCCTTTTAGGGGTACAAACAATAGTAATTGGGGCCTAGTGTGCTTCTGTACGTGTGAGATACATACACTTTTTTTGATCATATTTCCTATTCCGCTATTCAATAAAAACCTTTGGGGATCAATTAAATTGCGGGATAGTTTGTGTTGGTACGTGTGAGATCCACCTTTCCAAGTTTTTGGGGTTCATCTCATACTTCTGAAGATTTGAGGGTGCTGCCTGTTCCATACTCCTCCTACTCCTCATTCAGCCTTTTAGGGGTACAAACAATAGTAATTGGGGCCTAGTGTGCTTCTGTACGTGTGAGATACATACACTTTTTTTGATCATATTTCCTATTCCGCTATTCAATAAAAACCTTTGGGGATCAATTAAATTGCGGGATAGTTTGTGTTGGTACGTGTGAGATCCACCTTTCCAATTTTTTGGGGTTCATCTCATACTTCTGAAGATTTGAGGGTGCTGCCTGTTCCATACTCCTCCTACTCCTCATTCAGCCTTTTAGGGGTACAAACAATAGTAATTGGGGCCTAGTGTGCTTCTGTACGTGTGAGATACATACACTTTTTTTGATCATATTTCCTATTCCGCTATTCAATAAAAACCTTTGGGGATCAATTAAATTGCGGGATAGTTTGTGTTGGTACGTGTGAGATCCACCTTTCCAAGTTTTTGAGGTTCATCTCATACTTCTGAAGATTTGAGGGTGCTGCCTGCTCCAAACTCCTCCTACTCCTCATCCAGCCTTTTAGGGGTACAAACAATAGTAATTGGGGCCTAGTGTGCTTCTGTACGTGTGAGATACATACACTTTTTTTGATCATATTTCCTATTCCGCTATTCAATAAAAACCTTTGGGGATCAATTAAATTGCGGGATAGTTTGTGTTGGTACGTGTGAGATCCACCTTTCCAAGTTTTTGGGGTTCATCTCATACTTCTGAAGATTTGAGGGTGCTGCCTGTTCCAAACTCCTCCTACTCCTCATCCTGCCTTTAGGGGTACAAACAATAGTAATTGGGGCCTAGTGTGCTTCTGTACGTGTGAGATACATACACTTTTTTTGATCATATTTTCTATTCCGCTATTTAATCAAAACCTTTGGGTATAAACAATTAAATTGCGGGATAGTCTGTGTCGGTACGTGTGAGATACACCTTTCCAATTTTTGGGGCGCATCTCATACTGCCGAGGATTTGAGGGTGCTTCAGTCTGCCTCCTGCCTGTTCCGAACTCCTCCTACTCCTCATCCTGCCTTTAGGGTACAAAAAATTGTAATCGGGGCCTAGATTGTGTTTGTACGTGTGAGATACACCGTTTTGTAAAATTTGTCCTATTCCACTATTTAATATACACCCTGTTTGAGTGTAAAAAATTAAATTGCGGGATAGTCTGTATCGGTACATGTGAGATACACCTTTTTAAATTTGTTTGGCGCATCTCCTTCTACCGCTGAGGATTGCAGGGCGCTTCAGTTTGCCTCCTGTTCCCAACTCCTCCTACTCCTCTTCCTCATCCTGCCTTTAGGGTACAAAAAATTGTAATCGGGGCCTAGTAGGTGTTTGTACGTGTGAGATACACCGTTTTGTAAAATTTGTCCTATTCCACTATTCAATATACACCCTGTTTGAGTGTAAAAAATTAAATTGCGGGATAGTCTGTATCGGTACATGTGAGATACACCTTTTTAAATTTGTTTGGCGCATCTCCTTCTACCGCCGAGGATTGCAGGGTGCTTCAGTTTGCCTCCTGTTCCCAACTCCTCCTACTCCTCTTCCTCATCCTCCCTTTAGGGTACAAAAAATTTTAATCGGGCCTAGTCTGTGCTTGTACATGTGAGATACACCGTTTTTTTATCCTTTTTCCTATTCCGCTATTCAATATACACCCTTTTGGGGTAAAAAACATTAAATTGAGGCATAGTTTGCATATTTGACTGTCATATACACCCGTGCGATACTGTTGTTGTTTTGTTCCGCTATTCAATAAACACCTTTCTAGGGCAAGATCATAAATTACAGAAATATGAGGAGACCGTCAAATAGGGGCCGTGGCCTGGGTCGTGGTGCTGCTGGTAGAGCTCCTGTTGCAAGGAGAGGACGTGGTCGATCTGTGCCAGCTACACGCACAAGTGAAACACCTTCCTCAAGCGTTAGTAGGCGACAGAACCTGCATCAGTATTTGGTAGGGCATCATACGCCTCTAGAAGTGATGAGGCCAGAACACAGAGAGGCGATAGTAGATTGGTTTGCTGCTGACAGTGCCTCCAGTTCCTTCACATTGTCTCCCACCCAGTCTACTGCAGAAAGGTCAGAGTTGGCACCTGCAGCCGATGTCCAACCATCTTTCACCTCACCCCCTTGCAAATCAGGCAAGCAGTCTGAGCCCCAAGCCATACAGCAGTCTCTTGTTCTTTTTGAGGACTCTGTCAGCAGGGTTTCCCAGGGCCATCCACCTAGCCCTGCCCCAGAAGTGGAAGAGATTGAGTGCAGCGATGCCCAACCACTCATTTCTCAAGATGAGTACATGCAAGGACCATCGCAGCACGTCTCCGATGATGACGAAACGCAGGTGCTAACTGCTGCGGCGTTCAGCATTGTGGAGACCGACAAGGAGGGCAGGGGTGAAGACTGGGTGGAAGATGATGTGGAGGACGATGAGGTCCTCGACCCCACATGGAATGAACGTCATGCAGGTGACCTGAGTAGTTTGGAGGAAGAGGCGGTGGTCGCACAGAGCCACCAGCACAGCAGAAGAGGGAGCAGGGTGCAGACGCGGAGCGCCCGTGCCCTAGACACTACGCCTGCTACTGCCCAACGCAGCAAGGGAACGAGCGCACCAAGGTCAGCTCAAAGGAGTTCTCTAGCGTGGAAGTTCTTTAGAAAATGTGCTGATGACAGGACACGAGTGGTTTGCACCCTGTGCAATCAGAGCCTGAAGCGAGCCATAAACCTTCTCAACCTGAGCACAACCTGCATGATCAGGCATCTAAGTGCAAAGCATGAGCTGCAGTGGAGTAGACACCTTCAAAACCAAGAAACGTCTCTGGCTCATCCTGCTTCCTCTTCTGCTGCAGTCTTGGCCGCTCCAGCCACATCTATAGTGATACCGGCACCTGCCACCCCGCAAACAGAGGATCTGTCAGCAACACCACCACCTGGGTCACCAACCATCTCCACAATGTCCTGTGGAAGCGTTCAGCTTTCCATCTCCCAAACACTTGAGAGGAAGAGGAAGTACCCCCCTACCCACCCGCGATCCCTGGCCCTGAATGCCAGCATTTCCAAATTCTTGGCCTTTGAAATGCTGTCATTCCGTCTGGTGGAGACGCACAGTTTTAAAAACCTTATGTCAGTGGCTGTCCCACAGTACGTCATGCCCAGCTGCCACTACTTTTCCAGGCAAACAATCCCTTCCCTGCACAACCAAGTGGGGGAAAAAAAATCAGGTGTGCACTGCGCAACGCCATCTGTGCCAAGGTCCACCTAACTACCGATACGTGGACCAGTAAGCACGGTCAGGGGCGTTATATCTCCCTAACGGCACACTGGGTAAATGCAGTGGCGGATGGGCCTGAGGCAGATAGCAATTTGGCGCATGTCCTTCCACCACCGAGGATTGCAGGGCGCTTCAGTTTGCCTCCTGTTCCTAACTCCTCCTACTCCGCTTCCTCATCCTCTACCGCCTCCTCATCCGGACAGCGTAACACCTTCACCACCAACTTCAGCACGGCCAGGGGTAAACGACAGCAGGCAGTTTTAAAACTTGCCTGTTTGGGGGACAAACCACACACCGCGCAGGAGTTGTGGAGGAGCATGGAACAGCAGACAAATGAGTGGTTGCTGCCAGCGAGCCTCAAGCCCGGCCTGGTGGTGTGCGATAACGGGCGAAATCTCATAGCAGCTCTGGGCCTACCCGGTTTGACGCACATCCCTTGCCTGGCGCATTTGCTGAATTTGGTGGTGCAGAGGTTCCTTAAAAACTACCCCGATATGTCAGAGCTGCTGCAGAAAGTGCGGGCCGTCTGTGCGCACTTTCGGCGTTCTCACCCTGTTGCTGCTCGCCTGTCAGCGCTGCAGCGTAACTTCGGCCTTCCCGCTCACCGCCTCATATGTGACGTGCCCACAAGGCGGAACTCCACCTTGCACATGCTGCAAAGACTGTGCGAGCAGCAGCAGGCCATAGTGGAGTTTCAGCTGCAGCACGCACGCGTGAGTCGCTCTGCGGAACAGCACCACTTCACCACCAATAACTGGGCCTCCATGCGAGACCTGTGTGCCTTGTTGCGCTGTTTTGAGTACTCCACCAACATGGCCAGTGCCGATGACGCCGTTCTCAGCTTAACTATCCCACTTCTATGCCTCCTTGAAAAAACAATTCGGGCGATGATGGAAGAGGATGTGGCACAGGATGAGGAGGAGGAGGAGGATGAAGAGGTAACATTTCCAAGGCTTTCAGGGCAGTCATTCGCAAGGGGCTCCGAGGGTGGGTTCCTGCACACACAAACGCCAGGGACACAATTGTCCAGCAGGGGCACAGTTCTGGAGGATGAGGAGGATGAGGAGGATGAGGAGGAGGAGCTGGAGGAGGAGATGGAAGCATGTTCACAGCAGGGTGGCACCCAGGCCAGCTCATGGCCATCACTGGTGCGTGGCTGGGGGGATACGGAGGACACGGACGATACACCTCCCACAGAGGACAGCCTTTCGTTGCCTCTGGGCAGCCTGGCACACATGAGCGATTACATGCTGCAGTGTCTCCACAACGACCGCTGAGTTGCCCACATTCTAACTTGTGCTGATTACTGGGTGGCCACGCTGCTGAATCCCCGTTACAAGGACAACGTACTGTCCTTAATTCACTCACTGGAGCGCGATCGCAAGATGCGCGAGTACAAGCGCACGCTGGTAGACGCCATGCTGCTGGCATTCCCATCTGACAGCGGGGCCACAGTGGAAGCACAAGGCAGAGGAGGAGGAGGAGGAAGAGGTCACCAACGCAACCAGGGCACCGCCAGCACCTCAGAAGGCAGGGTTAGCATGGCCGAAATGTGGAAAAGCTTTGTCAGCACGCCACAACAAACAGCAGCACCAGCAGCTCATATGGAACGTCTTAGCAGGAGGCAGCATTACACCAACATGGTGGAGCAGTATGTGTGCACACGCCTAGACGTACTGAATGAGGGGTCTGCCCCCTTCAACTTCTGGGTCTCCAAGTTGGGCACATGGCCTGAGCTTGCCCTTTACGCCTTGGAGGTGCTGGCGTGCCCTGCAGCCAGTGTATTATCTGAACGGGTATTTAGCACGGCTGGGGGCGTTATCACAGACAAGCGCAGCCGCCTGTCCAGAGACAATGTGGACATGCTCACGTTCATTAAAATGAACCAGGCATGGATCCCACGGGACTTTTACGTACCTTGTGCAGAATAGCGATGGATACCGACCTTACCCAGCCATTGTTCCATTTTTGCTCTTTCTCACTCTTTTGGGGTGTACCCTCATTTAAAATTTGTGAAAAGAAGCAGTGTTGGCTACCTCGTCCTCATCAGGGCCAGATTAACGTAGGGGCTATTGGAGCTGCAGCTCCAGGCCCCTACCTTTATATAGGCCCCAGGTTGGCCATATTCACTGTTACCGCTCTTCTGTCACTTGTAAACACAGAAGTCTGGCTTCTATGCTCGCTTCCCCAGGCAGCTCCCTCAGAACCTCCCCACACAGCACCAAGGCCGGACAAGGAGGGACAGTTGCCGATGCATGGATGTGTTTATGGGCTTCAGAGACAGCATCCCATGTGGAATTAGGCATGCATGGCTGCACCCTTCCTCCTCTGGGTGCATGCCAAGGCACGGCCCTTAAGGCCCTTCAAAATCCTCAGCACCAAGCCCATGATGCTCTTAATCCGGCCCTGGTCCTCCTCCACCGCCGCTTCCACCTACACTGCCCATAGGTGTGCGCAGCCTATTGCATTAGGGTGTGCACCCCAAAGTTTAAATACACATGCATGTGTTTGCCTACATGTACATGGCCCCGATACATTACTCTCCCTGCTGGCAAAGTGAAATAGAGCAGAGCAGGTCCGAGGGAGATCTTTCCCATCTCCTCACTGGCAAACAGAGCGATAATGCTATGTGCCCTATGTGATTAGGGTGTGCCCAGGCACATCCGTTACACCCTGTGCGCACGCCTATGACACCGCCACATCCACCACCACCTCAACCTCCCTCCTACTCCATATGGGCCTCGTCCTTCAGAGATGAAGAACATTGTTTTATTTTTCCTTTTTTTTTTTGTTGTTTTAAGTTATTTCCCTATCCACATTTGTTTGCAGAGCACTTGCCATGCTCTTAACTACGTTTTGCTGCCATTTGCAGCACTCTAGCCCTTTCCATTGGTGTTTTAGAGCCATTTTAGTGCCTGAAAGTTCGGGTCCCCATTGACTTCAATGGGGTTCGGTGTCCGGGAAAAGTTCGGCAAAAGTCCGGGACACGGACCCGGACTTTTTTTTAAAGTTCGGCCGAACCCGCCGAACACGGACATCCAGGTGTCCGCTCAACTCTACACATGACTTACAAATTAAGGACATTTTTTTCATACTTACTGTAATTTTCCTTTCCTGGATCCTCCTCATGTCAGCCTACTATGGGTCAGCTCCGCCTCTCTGACCCCTCTAGGACAACCTCTAACTAGCCTTTAAAGTACAGCTGTCTCCCCTAGGAAACTGTTCCCTTACAAGCCTCGCGACAGAGACCTGGGTGGGAAATCCTCGGCTGACAGGAGGATCCAGGAAAGGAAAATTACGGTAAGTATGAAAACAATTTTCCTTATTCCTGGACCTCCTTATGTCAGCCTACTATGGGACGTAACAAGCAATACCATTTCAGGAAGGGAGGGAATAAAGACTACAAAATAACACAACCTGCTATCTAAACCTAGTTACACGAGAGACAGCCGCAGAAAATCATATGAAGAAGTTCCTCAGAAGGCAGCAAGGTCAGGACCATCCTTTAGTGGTGAATGAAAGTGTTTGCCAGCATAGCCCAATGCTTACACTCTACTTCTGCCAACCCCCTGGCCTATATGCTCAAGGAACTGCCCTAGTTTTGTGCAATGTGCCATCATTTCTGAAGACAGAGGAAGCCGCAGGGAGCTAGTCGGACTGAACCACCCTGACTGTTTAGTAAGAACTAACCCCTGCATATGACGTGAAACTCCCCTAAACCCACTTGGGACACCAAGTGGTTATTCCCCTTGAAAAGACCAAACTGATCCCAAGTAGGCCGAAAGGGAAGAACCAGATTGAATTCCTTTTCATATTCTCTCTCTTTAATCTTCCGAAAAAACAGGAAGAGTGGTTTTTCAGTTCCCTTGGAACGTAGTGCATGGAATGTTGGAACTTGGGAAAAAGCCATATGGCTGAAAAGAATGAAGACTTTTTTTTTTTTACAAAAACGCATAAACCTGATACTATCTAGAGAAGCAAGTATCCATTGCCACAGGATGTAGGGTTTACAATGAGTTGAATGCCACATCATTCTCTAACCAATTTGGTGGCATAAAACAAAATCTAAACCTGGAGGAGACAAGGAATCCAAACTCTTCCGTGGAGAATCGCATAGGAAGACTGCCACCTGTGGTGATAAGTGGAATAGCCCGAATCTCTTGATTCTGCAATATGGAGCCTATTCTCCCTCTGGCAATATAAAATGATCACCAATATCACATTTCAACCTACAGACCATTAATTTCCACCTTCCAAAATCTGGATGGAAATACTAGTCTCCTGGAGTATGAAATCATGGCAGCACAATAGTCAAAATAGCCAACGAATCCTTGGAATCATCCTGAAAATCAGCAGAGCTGGAGGGAAAACCGCACCAGGTGGAGCTTCCACATTTTAGGCAAGACGCCCTGACGTATGGTCTGAGAGTCCCAGGACCAGGACAGTAGAAAGGACACTGGGATATCTCTGCTGATCCTACCAAACCTACGGGTAGCGTAACCTAACATTTTAAGAAGAACCACACTTGTTCCAGGTTGAGAGTCAATTCACAGGGATCTATGAATTTTCTGGTCAATCAGACTGGTAAAACTCTGACCCTGGAAGATTTAATACCCTCCAAGATAAAACCTGCACTCAGGACAAAGGATAAAATCAGCACAATACCCTCTAGAGTGGTAGACCCCTGACTCCCTCTTGGGCGACTAAGCAAATTACCATGGTAGTTGTCTGAAAATCACACCCTGACCTCCTAAAAGAGACTGAATTGCTATCAGAACAAATCAGACTTCCTCTGGTTTCAACAGACTCAAACTGAGGTTGAGTCTTGCCATCTCTAATCCTTGGCATAAAGACCCACACACTGAGCACCCCAATCCCAAGGACTGCCGTATGTAGACACTAGTTTGGAGCGGCAAGACCGAGATCAAAAACAACAAAACCATCAACCATACTCTCCTTCCCAACTCCATCAAAAAAGAAAAGGAGGTGAAACTATGCTCCAGAGACAAAAATCTAAACCCCAGCAATAGGCAAGTTATTTGTTCCAAGACTGAGACACCCTGTCTACAGAAGAAACAGAGGTGTGCAGGAACCGCCCTCCCTGACATTACCCTAGGACTAAGGCCTGTTACAGAAAAGAGCAGAACCAGGAAGAGACAGAGCTATCAATAAAAAAAGAGCCCCTGTCCTGAGCAGTGTGCAGGAATATCCAGATATTCAAAAAGGTGAGTTAGTCCCAGAGACGATCTCTGGAGGTTCTGGCCCATCCAAATTACTGGAATGTCTGAAAGATCTTTTTGGGTCGGTCAATAAAGCCCATGCCAATTTTAACCTAACAAGAAGTCACCACAAGATCACACGAAGACTCTAAGGCTAATATTGGGCCTAGCCTCCTAGCACCCACAGCACTGGCAAGAGGCAGAGGGTCAATTCAAGTGGGCTATTGGAACTGGGAAGAACCACCTCTCAGAACTGAAGAGTGGCAATCTCATTGTCGAGGAAAAATAAATTCAAGTAATCTACTTCACCGCTTGCCCCTTGCCAGCCCAGGCATGGTGGAGGATAGGAAGACCAAGCAAGCACACATCACTTGCTAATAGACAGAGCCTGTCCTCCACCTTCCTCCTGCATAAAATGCTCAGGATCCCAGGCCCTAGAAGGATGGGCATGACCTTAACTAGCACTGAACAGTGATCCAGGACTAAGTAGACTGAATTTGATTCTACTAAAAATTGACAAGATGAAAGCTCTTGTGGGTCCTGCAGGCTAAAGCGTTATCTAGCAGCAGCGCTCCTACGTAGCTATAAGCAGGATATCACTGAGGAAATGAATGCCCTAAGAATAGATAGTACCTCCAAGAGGGTTCTGGAATGGTTGCAATGACCAAAAAGCATACCAGGACCCAGAACGATGGACATGACCTTCGCTTGCAATGAACAGCGATCCAGGACTTAAGTAGACTGAATTTGAATCTACTAAAAATTGACAAGATACTTCAAGATCTAGAGGGTCCTGCAGGCTAGAACGTTACCTAGCAGCAGCCCACCTACTTAGCTATCAGCAGGATATCCCTTGAGGAAATAAATGCCATAAATATTGATAATACCCTCAAGAGGGTTCTGGGGAGAATGCCAACCAAAAAACATACCATGACCTAGGCCAAGTCATCATCTGCTAGAAAACCTGAGAAATTCTGGCAAACCCAAATTATATATGTAGACTAGCGTCTGCTAAGTCCGGAAATAGGCACCAGCCTCCCTTCCTCACCATCAGAATAATGGTTTTCCAGGATTCTGTCATGAAGACAAGAACCTTCATAAACACATTCACGTGCTTGGCAATAAGATAAATCCAAAGCCCTTTCCGATATTTGCGACCCAAGAGAGGGAATGAATATTCGTGCTCTACCTCTGCATCTCTATCCCCTGAGCCACAAATCACTCCTTTAAACTGTGACAGATTGGTGGAGTATGGGAGCTATGGCAAGGAACAGGAAACTGCTGCAGGGATGAGAACATTTAGCTATCATTGATACTCAAAAAGTTAAAAAGGTCTGCTTTCTTTTTAAAACCTGCATTTGACTGTAGCCCTAGAACAGTGATGGTGAACCTCAGCACCCCACCCCCCACGATGCCCAACTACACTGCATGAGTACCATGGGAAATGCAGCCCCAGGCGCCAAGGCTCGCCACCACTGCTCCAGAGCAGGGTAAACTAGGGTAGCAAATCACAGCCCTGCAGATGATCTGAAACCACAAACCCACTGTTGCCTCAGCCTTGAGGAGACATGCCTATGCCTGTAGACTTTTGCAAAGCCTCAAGATGCAGAGCATGTAAGGGCCCCCATGGACTTAGAGTGGTGAACTGTCACCCACAGCACTGGGGCAGCTTGACCCAGAAACCTAAGGAAGCTAAGTGCACAATTATCAGTATTACTGCCCTCTTCTGGTTAAGAGGTATATGTGCTGGGGTACAGAGCCTGGTAGTCCCCCATCCATGTACTAACCAGGTCTGATCCTGCTTAGCTTCTGAGATCAAGCACATACAGGGTGAGGTGGTGTGGCCATAGGCCATCACCACTAAGGCAACTCTGATGCTGTAGTCCTGGGCCATCCCAAGAGACACTGTCTTCAGCCAGGCAAACAAGCCTTTACCTGAAACTGAGAAAGCTTAACACAAGCTTCCCAACCAGAGCCCTTTCTCCTCCACTCATGGAGAACCTCATCTGCTCTAAGCAATAAGGACTAATAGGATAGCCACAGGCTGCACATAAAGTGTCAGCTTATGCTGTTGTCTGTCATCTGGCAACAGAAGAAACCTTGTTGTGGGAGGCTCTCTGCAGCAGGTAGCAACAGTATTGTAAAGCTGCGCAAGCTATATGCCAACACTTGGGTATGGTAACTACATCCAGTGTTCATAGCAACTTTGAGGCTATAAATAGTGGACAGGAGAACCTCTGATTATCCCATTAAGGCATAGACACATTCTGCCTCCTGGCAACGTAGCCTCCCAGCACCTCATTGGGGCTAAGCATAATGAGAGGAAGATCCTTGGACTACCTCATTAAGGTATTGCTGACACAACCTCCAAATTAGTGATAAGATAAAAGTGACAGCATTCACAGCCGTTTCAATATTTCAGTATGTGATCTACTGGGGAAGTGAACTCAAGATTGCAGGGTGCATAGCTCGCATTTATCCCCACTACACCATGGAGTAAGCCTAAAAAGACATCTTTTACATATTCCCTATGCTGACCATGCAGCCTTCCAGCACTTGATTGTGGCTACACACAATGTGAGGGAGATCCTGTCTCCCTCTTTAAAGCAGCTCTAAATCCCCGTACACACGTAGCGATTGTCGGCCGTAAATATTCGGCCGCTGAACGATCGGCCGATTGTCGGCTTGTTAGTATGATGCTTCCGACAACCGACACCGACTTTTCGGCCGAACAGAATCGGGTGTGCAGGCATTAAAATTTTTGTTGGCCAACACCAGAACTGCCGATTGTTTGCCAGTCAGTACAGAATTCGGCCAAAAAACAGCACATTTGCAAGACTGGGCATGCTCAGAAAAGAAAAAAGACACGGAAAGTTAACCATCACATGACATCACTTCTGCAGTCGGCTGTTGTTGGCCGACAAAATTCGTGTGCAGTCTTTAGCACTTTTCAGCCGACAGGACAGCACCAGACAAAAGACGGCCGATCGTTCGGCCGACATTCGGTACTGACCCCACTCAATCAAACTGACCCCACTCAATCAGGTCTATTCGGAGTGACCAACTGACGAAAATGTATTCTGTCCTGGCCACATGCATTGTTCTCTTTTTTAAAAAGATAAAGAAAAACAAAACAAATTCCTTCTCAAAAAATCTTCAGTGCTTTGAGGCTGTCGGCAGCTTTAGACAAAAATACCCCAAGCTTCAACACAGGCAAAATAGACCAGGATGTGCATGTACTCACAGTGAGGGCAGCAGAGACCCAGTTGCACACAGTGTATTGGCCACAGAGGAAAAGGAAAGCCAGCCGCACCTGGAGACTGCCGCCACTGATTAAAAGTGTCCCGACAGCTCCATAGTGATCAGAGGAAGCCCGGGCTGGCCCCCTCCCCCCACGCTGGAACATGCAAAACCACCATCTCTAGTGAACTACAAGAGCCAGCAAGCCTGTTTAGGGGGAAAAATACAGCAAAAAAAATCTCCAGCCAGCTTCATTATCATCATTCATACTGTAACAATAACTGGAATATGGCATCTGTGGCAGTTTTTAACTGTCAAGTAATGGTACCAGTATGAAATGCAGCAATTTATGCTGCAATGTAGCTTACCCCCAGCACCAAGGGGAACCCACCATCGAGGGAGATTTACAGCCCATAAGAGGGGGTTTTCTTGCCCAGGGGAGGCTGAACCTGGGAAGGCCACAAGGAAAGGTTATCTTTTTTTAAAACCACTTTAAGACCGGAGGATTTTCCTGCCTAATGACCAGGCCACTTTTTTCAACTTGGCACTGCGCGACTTTAACTGACAATTGAGCGTATTTTTAACCACTTTAAGACCGGAAGATTTTACCCCCTTCCTGACCAGGCCATATTTTGCGATTCGGCAATGCATTATTTTAACGGACAATTGCGTAGTCGTGCAATGCTGTACCCAAATGAAATTTACATCCTTTTTTTTTTTCCCACAAATAGAGCTTTATTTTGGTGGTATTTGATCATTTGTGAGATTTTTAATTTTAGAAAAAAAGAGCATCAATTTGAAAAAAATATATATTTTACATAGTTACATAGTTAGTGAGGCTGAAAAAAGACACAAGTCCATCCAGTTCAACCTATGATGTGTGTGTGTGTTTGCTTTTAACCGTACATTGTATACCCCTGTATGTTGTGGTCTTTAAGGTGTCCATCCAATAGTTTTTTGAAACTATCAATGCTCCCCGCTGATACGACTGCTTGTGGAAGAGAATTCCACATCCTTACCGCTCTTACAGTGAAGAACCCCTTACGCACTTTAAGGTTAAACCGCCTTTCCTCAAGTTTTAGTGAGTGGCCACGTGTCTTATTGCATCTCCTTTCTCTGAATAGTTTGTCCCTTATGCTAGAGTCGCCAGTACAGTATTTGTACATTGATATCATATCCCCCCTCAATCGTCTCTTCTCCAGAGAGAATAGGTTCAGTGCTTGTAATCTTTCCTCATAGCTGATGTCCTCCATTCCCCTAATTATTTTTGTTGCCCTTCTCTGGACTTTCTCCAGTTCCAGCACATCCTTCCTGAGGACCGGTGCCCAGAACTGGACAGCATACTCCAGATGTGGCCGGACCAGAGTCTTGTACAGTGGAAGAATAATCTCTTTATTTCTGGAGTGAATCCGCTTTTTTATACAACCCAGTATTCTGTTGGCTTTGCTTGCGGCGGCTTGGCATTGCATGCCACTGTCAAGCCTGTTGTCTACCAGTACCCCCAGGTCCCTTTCCATCCTAGACTCACCCAGAGGTTCCCCCCCTAGTGATTAGCTTGCTTTCTGGTTTCTGGCCCCCAAGTGCATTACTTTACATTTTTCTACATTAAATCTCATCTGCCATGTAGTTGCCCACCCCGTTATTTTGTTCAGGTCTGCTTGCAAGATTTCCACATCCTGCATAGAAGATATCGGCATGCCTAATTTAGTATCATCTGCAAATACTGAGATTGTACTAGATATCCCCTCCTCTAGATCATTTATGAATAAATTACACAGGATTGGTCCCAGGACAGAACCCTGGGGGACCCCACTTTCCACACCCACCCAATCCGAGTACTCCCCATTAATCACCACCCTCTGTACTCTCCCCTGGAGCCAGTTCTCTATCCAGGTACTCACCTTATGGTCCATACCTACCTTCCTTAGTTTGTACAGTAAGCGTTTGTGGGAAACGGTGTCAAAGGCCTTTGCAAAGTCCAGATACACCACATCCACAGGCTTACCTTTATCTAAGTGGCAGCTCACTTCATCGTAGAAGGTTAATAGATTGGTTTGGCATGAACGATTTTTCATGAATCCATGCTGATTACTACTTATAATACCGTTTTCATTACTAAAGTCTTGTATGTGGTCCCTTATCATCCCCTCCAAAATTTTGCAGACTACTGATGTTAGGCTGACCGGCCTATAGTTACCCGGGATATATCTCGGCCCCTTTTTAAATATTGGTACCACGTTGGCTTTTTTCCAATCAGCTGACACCATACCCGTCTGTAAACTATCCTTAAAGATCAAGAATAATGGTCTGGCAATCACCTGGCTGAGCTCATTAAGAACCCTTGGGTGCAAGCCATCCGGTCCCGGGGATTTATTTATGTTAAGTTTCTCTAGTTTAGCTCTAAGTCTATCCTCTGTTAGCCATGGCGGCACTTCCTGAGGTGTATTATTTAGTTCGGCCTTACAAGCGGGGTTCGTGTAGCCCCCCGATTCCTTTGTGAAGACTGAAGAAAAGAAATTATTTAACACTTCCGCCTTTTCTCTGTCCTCTGTGGCCATTTTTCCTTTATCATCTTTTATGGGGCCAATGTGCTCTGGCCTCGCTTTCCTACTGTTTATATACTTAAAGAACTTTTTGGGGTTCTTTTTACTCTCCTCCGCTATATGTCTCTCGTGTTCTATTTTAGCCGCCCTGATTTCGTCTTTACATTTCTTATTACACTCTTTGTAGTGCTTAAATGCTGCCAATGACCCCTCAGTCTTGTATTTTTTGAAGGCCTTTTCTTTAGCTCTAATATACATTTTTATGTTGGAGTTTAGCCACCCAGGGTTTAGTTTTGCTCTTTTAAATTTATTTCCCTGTGGAATGCACTGGCCCACCCCCTTGTTAAGTATGCTCTTGAAGCACTCCCATTTTTCCTCCGTGTTCTTTGTTTCCAGGGTTCTATCCCATTTGATATTTTCTAGCAGCGAGCGCAGTTTAGGGAAATTGGCTCTTTTGAAATTCAGTGTCCTTATATTACCCTTGTGTTTCCTATTACTGTAATTAATACTGAAACCAATTGACCTATGGTCACTGTTCCCTAAGTTGTCCCGTATTTCTATATCCGTGAGCAGGTCTGTATTGTTGGTAATCAGTAGGTCAAGTACCGCATTGTTTCTTGTCAGTGCATTCACCATCTGACCCATGAAATTGTCCTGCAAAACATTTAGGAACTGCCGAGCCTTGGCTGAATGCGCGGTTCCTTCTGCCCAGTCTATATCAGGATAATTAAAGTCCCCCATTATAATGACATTTCCCATCCTTGCTGCCAATCCTATCTGTAACATGAGGTCCGCCTCACCCTCCTCCCTCTGGTTGGGGGGCCTATAGCATACGCCCAATATTACCTTCCCCACCGTGCCTTTCCTTTGAAGCTCTACCCATAGGGATTCTGCCTCGTCCATAGCTCCATTATTAATATCATCCCTCATATTTACCTGTATACTGTTCTTAATATACAAACATACCCCTCCCCCTTTTTTACCCTCTCTATCTCTGCGATAAAGGGAATGCCCCTGAATGGTCGCCATCCAGTCATGAGAGCTGTCAAACCAAGTCTCAGTTATCCCCACAAAATCTAAGTCCTCCTCAAACATCAGCAGCTCCAGCTCTCCCATCTTGTTGGCCAGGCTTTTGGCATTGGTATACAAGCCTCGTAATTTTGATGTTTTTAGGCTGCTCTCTTGATTTTTCCCCGTACCCACCCTGGGTATAGGAGCTCAGAACACCCTACCGCTAATGCCCCCATTTCTGCCCTCTGAAACTTGCTTTCCACTGGCTAATTCTACATCTGTACCCTCGCCCCCATTCCCTAGTTTAAAAGCCCCTCTAACTTTTTGGCCATCCTCGCACCCAGTACGGCTGCACCCACCCCATTTAGGTGCAATCCGTCCCTACCAAAGAGCCGGTGACCGACTGAGAAGTCGGCCCAGTTCTCCAGGAACCCGAAACCCTCCTTACTACACCAGCTCCTCAGCCACTCGTTAACTTCCCTAATCTCCCGCTGCCTCTCTGGTGTGGCTCGAGGTACAGGTAGTATTTCGGAAAATACTACCTTGGAGGTCCTAGTCCTCAACTTAGCGCCTAAGTCCCTGAAGTCGTTTAGGACTCTCCGTCTTCCTCTGCCTATGTCATTGGTACCCACGTGTACCATGACAGCTGGGTCTTCCCCAGCGCCACCCAATAGTCTGTTCAACCGATCCGCGATGTGCCGAACCCGAGCGCCCGGCAAACAACAGACTGTTCGGCGCACACGGTCTTTGTCACAGATTACACTATCTGTCCTTCTAATAATTGAGTCCCCTACCACCAGCACCTGTCTTTCCTTTCCCTTTCTCCCGGCCTCACTGGAGGAGTTTTTCCCCTGGCAGCTAGGGACGTCGCTCTGCTCCAGCAATGCTGGTCCCTGACTGGTTTCCCCAACATCACACAACGGGGCGTATCTATTGGGGTGCTCCAGCCCAGGATCAGCCTCCTTGCCATGTCCCCTTCTACCCCTCCTAACTGTCACCCCTCTACTCTGCTCTGATGCCTGCACCTCCAATACTCCGCCCACCTCTGTGCAGACCACTGCCTGCATCTGACTGGTACAATCCTGGCTCTCCTCCGGTATGGACATTCGTCTCAGTGTTGCCAGCTGCTTCCCTAGATTCAGGACCTGAGCTTCCAGGGAAGCAACGTGCTTACATTTTGCGCATTTGTATTCGCCCTCGATCACATGTCTGAGGAACGCATACATATCACAAGATGTACACCGAGTCGCATCTCCACACCCGCCGGGCATTGTACCTACTATCTAATCTAATGGGGATTCAGCGATTTAAGTCTATCCTATGTGGCTATTTCCTGGCTTCCTAACGCTACCTTCTCACCCTCTGGTATTCCGCTCCACTCACTTGACACCGGTCAGTCACACAACACTCACAATATCACAGTCCGGTCAGACGCACAACGCTGAGTCGCACAGCCCGGTCAGACGCACAACACTAAGTCGCACAGCCCGGTCAGACGTACAACACTAAGTCGCACAGCCCGGTCAGACGCACAACACTGAGTCGCACAGCCCGGTCAGACGCACAACACTGAGTCGCACAGCCCGGTCAGACGCACAACACTGAGTCGCACAGCCCGGTCAGACGCACAACACTGAGTCGCACAGCCCGGTCACACGCACAACACTAAGTCGCACAGCCCGGTCAGACGCACAACACTAAGTCGCACAGCCCGGTCAGGCGCACAACACTGAGTCGCACAGCCGGTCAGACGCACAACGCTGAGTCACACAGCCCGGTCAGACGCACAACACTGAGTCGCACAGCCCGGTCAGACGCACAACACTAAGTCGCACAGCCCGGTCAGACGTACAACACTAAGTCGCACAGCCCGGTCAGACGCACAACACTGAGTCGCACAGCCCGGTCAGACGCACAACACTGAGTCGCACAGCCCGGTCAGACGCACAACACTGAGTCGCACAGCCCGGTCAGACGCACAACACTAAGTCGCACAGCCCGGTCACACGCACAACACTAAGTCGCACAGCCCGGTCAGACGCACAACACTAAGTCGCACAGCCCGGTCAGACGCACAACACTGAGTCGCACAGCCCGGTCAGACGCACAACACTGAGTCGCACAGCCCGGTCAGACGCACAACACTGAGTCGCACAGCCCGGTCACACGCACAACACTAAGTCGCACAGCCCGGTCAGACGCACAACACTAAGTCGCACAGCCCGGTCAGGCGCACAACACTGAGTCGCACAGCCGGTCAGACGCACAACGCTGAGTCACACAGCCCGGTCAGACGCACAACACTGAGTCGCACAGCCCGGTCAGACGCACAACACTAAGTCGCACAGCCCGGTCAGACGTACAACACTAAGTCGCACAGCCCGGTCAGACGCACAACACTGAGTCGCACAGCCCGGTCAGACGCACAACACTGAGTCGCACAGCCCGGTCAGACGCACAACACTGAGTCGCACAGCCCGGTCAGACGCACAACACTGAGTCGCACAGCCTGGTCACACGCACAACACTAAGTCGCACAGCCCGGTCAGACGCACAACACTAAGTCGCACAGCCCGGTCAGGCGCACAACACTGAGTCGCACAGCCGGTCAGACGCACAACACTGAGTCGCACAGCCCGGTCAGACGCACAACACTGAGTCGCACAGCCCGGTCAGACGCACAACACTGAGTCGCACAGCCTGTTCAGACGCACAACACTGAGTCGCACAGCCCAGTCAGACGCACAACACTGAGTCGCACGGCCGATCAGACGCACAACACTCGGTCGCACAGCCCGGTCAGACGCACAACACTGAGTCGCACAGCCCGGTCAGACGCACAACACTGAGTCGCACAGCCTGTTCAGACGCACAACACTGAGTCGCACAGCCCATTCAGACGCACAACACTGAGTCACACAGCCCGGTCAGACGCACAACACTGAGTCGCACAGCCTGTTCAGACGCACAACACTGAGTCACACAGCCCATTCAGACGCACAACACTGAGTCGCACAGTCCGGTCAGACGCACAACACTCGGTCGCACAGCCCGGTCAGACGCACAACACTCAGTCGCACAGCCCGGTCAGACGCGCCACCCTGAGTCGCACAGCTCGGTCAGACGCACAACACTGAGTCGCACAGCCCGGTCAGACGCACAACACTGAGTCGCACAGCCCGGTCAGACGCACAACACTGAGTCGCACAGCCTGTTCAGACGCACAACACTGAGTCGCACAGCCCGTTCAAACGCACAACACTGAGTCGCACAGCCCGGTCAGACGCACAACACTCGGTCGCACAGCCCGGTCAGACGCACAACACTCAGTCGCACAGCCCGGTCAGACGCACAACACTGAGTCGCACCGCCCGGTCAGACGCACAACACTGAGTCGCACCGCCCGGTCAGACGCACAACACTCAGGTAGTGATAGTTACTCCCAGACACTCAGGTAGCAACAGGTACTCCCAGATACTCAGGTAGTAACAGGTACTCACAGATACTCAGGTAGTAACAGGTACTCACAGATACTCAGGTAGTAACAGGTACTCACAGATACTCAGGTACTCACAGATACTCAGGTACTCACAGATACACAGGTAGTAACAGATACTCAGGTAGTAACAGGTACTCACAGATACTCAGGTAGTAACAGGTACTCACAGATACTCAGGTAGTAACAGGTACTCACAGATACTCAGGTACTCACAGATACTCAGGTACTCACAGATACACAGGTAGTAACAGATACACAGGTAGTAACAGGTACTCACAGATACTCAGGTAGTAACAGGTACTCATATATATATACTGTTATATATATAACAGTATATATATATATATTTTTTTTTTTTTCACATTCTGATATATAACATTCCCCCAAAAAATGTACTAATCAAAATTTCTTAACATTGTAGGCCAATTTGCTTTCTGCTACATATTTTTGGTAAAAAAAATTGCAATAAGCGTATTTTGATTGGTTTACGCAAAAGTTACTTACTACGGGAAATATTTATCATTTTTATTGCTTTTTTTTTGTACTAGGAATGGCGGCGATCTGCGATTTCTTGCGGGACTGCGACATTGCGGTGGACAGATCAGACCCCTAACTGACATTTTTGACACTTTTGAGGGAACCAGTGACATAACTACAGTAATCAGTGCTAAAAATATGCATTGTTACAGTAATAATGACACTGGCAGGGAAGGGGTTAACACTGTTGGTGATCAAGGGGTTAAATGTGTGCCTCATGCTAACGTGTGTGGGGGGAGGGGGCTGTGTGACACAGACAGAGATCGCAGGTTCAGCTATGCTGAATCCTGTGATCTGTCCCTGCTTGTCACAGAGAAGATCCACCCGCTTTGTTTACAGAAGCGGGCGGATTTTCTCAGTCTTTCCACGACGATCGGGGAAGAGAGACGGTGATCACTGTCTCTCTTCCCCTGGCCCGACTCCCGCTGTGTCTAAACACAGAGGGAGCGAGCCTCCGGTGGCCACCGAGACAGCAGGGAATCCAGTGACGTAGGTCTACGTTGCTAGACCCAGGGCTCACACCTTGCTGCAATAGGAGCAACGTGAGCAGTCCTAAAGTGGTTAAAGGTGTCCGGAGTGAGGACGAAAAAAGAACAGTTTCCTAGGGGAGACAGTCCTACTTAAAAAGCTAGTTAGAGGTTGTCCTAGAAGGGACAGAGGGGCGGAGCTGACCCATAGTAGGCTGACATGAGGAGGTCCAGGAAAGTTGTATAATGAATATTGATTCATAATAATTAAAAAAAAACCCAATAAAAAAATCATGTTGAGCTGATTTATGATATATGTAATTTACCCACATGAAAAATCACAATATAAATACAAACCCAAATCCAAAAAAGTTGGGACACTGTACAAATTGTGAGTAAAAAAGGAATGGACTAATTTACAAATCTCATAATCTTATATTTTATTCACAATATAATATAGATAACATATCAAATGTTGAAAGTGAGACATTTTGAAATGCCATGCCAAATATTGGCTAATTTTGGATTTCATGAGAGCTACACATTCCAAAAAAGTTGGGACAGGTAGCAATAAGAGGCCGGAAAAGTTAAATGTGCATATAAGAAACAGCTGGAGGACCAATTTGCAACTTATTAGGTCAATTGGCAACATGATTGGGTATAATAAGAGCCTCTCAGAGTGGCAGTGTCTCTCAGAAGTCAAGATGGGCAGAGGATCACCAATTCCCCCAATGCTGTGGCGAAAAATAGTGGAGCAATATCAGAAAGGAGTTTCTCAGAGAAAAATTTGAAAGAGTTTTGAGTTATCATCATCTACAGTACATAATATCATCCAAAGATTCAGAGAATCTGGAACAATCTCTGTGCGTAAGGGTCAGGCCAGAAAACCATACTGGATGCCCGTGATCTTCGGGCCCTTAGACGGCACTGCATCACATACAGGAATGCTACTGTAATGGAAATCCCAACATGGGCTCAGGAATACTTCCAGAAAATATTGTCGGTGAACACAATCCACCGTGCCA
The DNA here is from genome assembly GCF_965119305.1 of Pelophylax lessonae. Lineage (NCBI taxonomy): Eukaryota > Metazoa > Chordata > Amphibia > Anura > Ranidae > Pelophylax > Pelophylax lessonae. The sequence continues at coordinate 763,193,201 of NC_138768.1, forward strand.
TTCGCCGTTGCCGTCTAAAACTTGATAGGCAAAAAAAGAAGCCATATCTAAACATGACCAAGAAGCGCAGGCATTTTCTCTGGGCCAAGGCTCATTTAACCACTTTACCACTAAGTACTGTAATAGTACTGCGGCAAAGTGGCTCGTTCCCGTCTGACGACGTAGACCTACGTCGCCAGACTCCTCCCCTGTAGGCGGAGCTCGCGCGCCGCCGGAGGCGCGCTCCCGCTGTTTTCATTCACAGCGGGAGTCGGGCCAGGGGAGGAGCAGCGGCGATCGCTGCTGCTCTGCCCCGATCGTCGGGGATCTAGTGTGGAGATCCGCCCGCCTGTGTAAACACAATTGGGCGGATCTCCCAAGTGACAGGGAGTGACAGATCGGAGTGTTCAGCATAGCTGGACATCTGATCTGTCCCTGTCTCACACAGTCACCTCCCCCCCCACATTTTTTTTACCAAACATATGTAGCATAAAACAAATTGGCCAAAAATTCTAAAAAAAATTGGTTTTTACATCTTTTTTGGGGGGAATTTCATATAAAAAAAATTGAAAAATATTGTTATTTTCTCAAAATAAACGCTCTTTTTTTGTTTATAACGCAAAAAGTAAAAATCGCACAGGTGATCAAATACCACCAAAAGAAAGCTCTGTTGGTGGGAAAAAAAGGACGTCAATTTCGTTTGGGTACGGCGTCGCACGACCGCGCAATTGTCAGTTAAAGTCGCACAGCGCCGAATCGCAAAAAGTGGCCCAGACGTAAGACAGCAAAATGCTCTAGTGGTAAAGTGGTTAAAATGGACTGTGGCAAAGTGGAAAACTGTTCTGTGGTCAGACGAATCAAAATTTGAAGTTCTTTGTGGAAAACTGGGACAACATGTCATCCGAACTAAAGAGGACAAGGACAACCCAAGTTGTTATCAGCGCTCAATTCAGAAGCCTGCATCTCTGATGATATGGGGTTGCATGAGTGCGTGTGGCATGGGCAACTTACACATCTGGAAAGGCACCATCAATGCTGAAAGGTATATCCAAGTTCTAGAACAATCTATGTTCCCATCCAGACGTCGTCTCTTTCAGGGAAGACCTTGCATTTTCCAACATGACAATGCCGGACCACCTACTGCATCAATTACAACATCATGGCTGCGTAAAAGAAGGATCCGGGTACTTAAATGGCCAGCCTGCAGTCCAGATCTTTCACCCATAGAAAACATTTGGCGCATCATAAAGAGGAAGATGCGACAAAGAAGACCTAAGACAGTTGAGCAACTAGAAGCCTGTATTAGACAAGAATGGGACAACATTCCTATTCCTAAACTTGACCAACTTGTCTCCTCAGTCCCCAGACATTTGCAGACTATTATAAAAAGAAGAGGGGATGCCACACGGTGGTAAACATGACCTTGTCCCAACTTTTTTGAGATGTGTTGATGCCATGAAATTTAAAATCAACTTATTTTTCCCTTAAAATTATACATTTTCTCAGTTTAAACTTTTGATATGTCATCTATGTTGCATTCTGAATAAAATATTGAAATTTGAAACTTCCACATCATTGCATTCTATTTTTATTCACAATTTGTACAGTGTCCCAACTTTTTTGGAATTGGGTTTGTACATTTCTAATCTTATTAACTTATATATCAATTTACAATATTTATACATGATTGTACAATTGTATCCTAAAAACTGGACACGTTTCATGGAACACCATCCACTTCCTCAGGAGTAGATGCAGGATGCATATCTGCAAAGATGGATCAATAACAATAAAATAGTATCGGATGACCGAACAAGAGGCTCCCCATAAACGTTAAATAGCCCTACTACTCACAAATCAGCTTTAACGTGAATATTTCAGTGCTGGAAGTTGAGAGGTACCTGGGGACCTGGGGATGTCTACCCCAGGAACTGTGGAAGTTTAACCTTGCGACGACCTAATGGGCCAATGGAGAGCAGATTGACTGTAAAGGAGTGCAGTATCATACATAATGATCCATCACGATACCCACTGGAAATTACCGTCAATTTCTTTAAAAAAATATTTTTGAATGTGCATCACTACCTAAATACAGAACTTTTTCCTCCTAAAAATGGAGGAAAAAGCAATAGTGCGTGTTATACGCTGATATTAAAAAAAAAGGCCAGGAAGCAGCGCCGAGAGCAGAAGGGGGCGGGGCGGGCTGGGCCGAGGAGAAGGAAGGACGAGCTGTCATAGGAAGTCCCGCCTCCTCTGCCGAGACGTGTGACGTATATCATAGGCGGGACTTCCGATGACAGCGATTGCTCGTTCTCCCTTCTCCTCGGCCCGCTCCCTTCTGCTCTCGTCGCTGCTTCCCGGCCTTTTTTAAAACTGATTTGGATAGTGTCAATGGCGCTTGCGTGGCTGCATATATGGACACTGCGCTGGGGAGGCTGCATTGCTGGATACTGCTGATTAGGCTGCATTGCTGGAGACTGCTGATGAGGCTGCATTGCTGGACACTGTTGATGAGGCTGCATTGTTGGACACTGTGCTGATGAGGCTGCATTCATGGGCACTGGTAAGATGTCATTTGATTTTAAAAAAATGTTCTGAGTTCAAAGCTGTTTATTTTAAATTTAAGCTTTTTTCCTGAAATTTCTCTCCAAATATTGAGGTGCGTGTTATACGCTGATAAATATGGTAAATATGTCGGTATATAGCATATGACCGCTATATAAATCAAAGAAACAAAAAATAGACCAGAAATGTGAAACACTTGGATAGTTAGAAAAAAACAACAAAAAACAAAACAAAATGAAGAATGTGTGAAGTTTGATCCAGAAAGGTGTATAGTTTTGGAAACCCTAGAGTCCAAGCAGTGTGAAAGGAGCACTGTAAGTAACACATTGTACGAAAAAGGACTATTCGATGTTAATGGGGAGCCTCTTGTTCAATCATGCCATATTATTATATTGTTATTAATTCATCTTTGCAGATATGCACCTTGTATCTACTCCTGAGGAAGTGGACGGTGATCCACGAAACATGTACATTTTTTAGGATGCAATTTATTGTACAATTATGCATAAACATTGGAAAGGAATATGTAAATTAATATTATAATTATAATTCTACTTATATTGTGATTTTTTCCTGTGGTTATATTATACTATATATACTTTATCATAAATCAGCTAAACATGATTGTTTTAATGGGTTTAATTGTAATTAATATAAATCAATACATTTGCAATCATGAATTGTGATTATACAACTATATTCATGTGTGTGATTTAAAGTCCCAGGATTTATGGATTTTGTATAGATACTGTATGTATTTAGGGATGGAGGCACATGACTATTATATGGTGCTCAAGACCAAAATTTGTTTATGTTTATTTGGGAATGTAGCCACCCTATCTGAGGTGTACTACAAAGTTGCACACTCAGCCTCAGCACAGTCTCCACACCCTCCTCTTTTCAGTCTCATAACTGCCTACATATCTCCGCCCCTAGCTTCTTGACCCAGAAACCACCACACATTTATTTGTGAAGTCGTAAAAGCTCTCTATTGATACTTGAGACTGCCTGCATGCTCAACAAAGAAAGCAGAGGTTGAAGGAACCAGCATACGCAGTATGATCAGCTGTGAATTATGGGAATTGTAGTAAGCAGTACAAATGACTAGAGCTAGAGTGTACTGTAATTTCCATGTATAAGGCAATGTGGAGAATAGGAAGATGGCTGAGATGCACTGCCGATATTACTATATAGAAAAAAATCCCAGAAAGATAAACGTTTTGGGAAAATCTATTGCAGTACCATTATGAAGTTTGTGTTTTATGTTCTTTCGTTTATTGTCACTTTATTTTAAATAATTAAGTTTTACAGAGAGGAAAACAGAATATAACAAAACAATGCAGACACGTCTGACGAAATGTCACGTCATGAGTTACATATTAATAAGTACATTGCTTCAAAAGGAGGAACATATGTCATACCTTTAAGAAATCTGAATATTAAGCCCTCTCATAATCTCTCTCTACTGGTTAGAGGGGCTTTCAAAACCAACAAAGGGGCTAAGACAGATATACCTCCTCGTAAGGTCCATATACCAAGGTGGAAGAATTTCAACAGTATACCTTTAACCACTTAAGCCCCGGAGGATTTGGCTGCTAAAGGACCAGGGGTTTTTTTGCGATTTTTTACTGTGTGACTTTAACGGACAATTGCGCGGTCGTGCGACGCTGTACCTAAACGAATTTGACGTCCTTTTTTTCCCACAAACAGAGCTTTCTTTTGGTGGTATTTGATCACCTGTGCGATTTTTTGATCATGCGCTATAAACAAAAAAAGAGAGTAAATTTTGCAAAAATAACAATATTTTTCACATTTTTTTATATGAAATTCCCCAAAAAAAAAAGTAAAAATCAAAATTTTGATTGGTTTGCGCAAAAGTTATCGCGTTTACTAACAAAGGGAAAGATTTTTGTCATTTTTGGTGTTTTTTTTTTTAACGCGTAATGGCGGCGATCTGCGATTTTTTTTTCGGTACTGCGACATTGCGGCGGACAGATCGGACCCTTGACTGACATTTTTGACACTTTTGGGGGTACCAGTGACATTACTGCAGTAATCAGTGCTATACATATGCACTGTTACTGCAAAAATGACACTGGCAGGGAAGGGGTTAACTTTATTGGACAGGGAGGGGTTAAGTGTGTCCTAGGGGCGTGATTCTAACTGTGTAGGGACATTCCTATTGGTGTAAAAGCAAAGATCAACCGTTCTACATAGTAGAACGGACAGATCTTCACTTTTACACAGGGAGAACTGACAGGCAGCTTGTTTACACAAGCTGCTCTGTCTTTCTCCCTTCACAGGAGCGATCGCAGTGTGACTGGCAGACATCGAGTCCGCCGGTCACACGCACTGACCTGTCTGTGAACGAGCCGCGACGGGCGCGCGCCTCGGCGGGCGCGCGCCCGCCCGCGATAGGCTCGCAAGTCAGTGACAGGCGAGTGACGTACCGATACGTCACTCTGCCTGGCCGGGGCTGACCGCCGCAGTATATAGTCGTGCGGCGGTCGGCAACCGGTTAAGAGTTAGGAGAAAGAGCAAGGATAAACAATAACAGTGTTGAATATATAGTAGTATAGCAAAATCTTGGCAAGTAGAGCACAGGGCAATCAGACAGACTGTAAGGCTGCATGTCGTGGTAGAGATATGAACCATTACACAAAGTATAATACATACACACTGTAGTAGGGCAAGGAATGCTAGTCTAACATCAGTAAAAGAGGGGTTAGTAAAGTTGAATCCTGGTTAAATAGACTTTTTCCTCAAGGAAACATGTGTCTACAGTTAACATTCCTTATACAAGTTGTGTGACATCCATAGCTTCCAAGCAGAAGAGAATATGTGGATCTTGTCATATTTAAGTGCATACAGGCGTTCAAAAGAACAACTTTGGTGGAGATCAAAGACAACATCTGATGTTAGGGGCTGTTAGGGATTTCCAACATCTCGTTATGTTGAGTTTAACAGATAGAAGAATGTGAATGACAAGAGTTCTGGCATCTATGGGTATGGATTCTATGTTCAAATGTAAGAGTGCCATGCTAACGTTACAAGAGACAGGTTGAGGGGTGAATTTAGATATCGATTTGAAAATTTGATTACAAAAAGATGTAACAGAGGAGCAGAACTGCAGAATATGTATTCAGGAGTGGATCGAGCCACATTGGCACCAGCAGTTAGCTGATGCATCGGGGAATATTTTGGAGAGTTTATAAGGCGTAAGGTACTATCTGTGAAGTGTTTTTAGGAACAACTTCTGATAGTCAGTGCACAATGATGCTTTATATGCCAATCTGATGGCCTTTTGCCACATAACATCAGGAAATTGGTGACCTAGGTCTCTTTGCTATTTATAGATAGTAGCTGTCTTAATGAAGTCATGAGAGCCACTAGTAGACTTATATAACAAGTAGGATATGCCCTTTATGAGTGACGTATGTGCTTCATAATGTCAAGAAATTGATTGGGGCAGGGAAGCTTCCAAGGGGAAATCTTTCCTTTTAATAAGATGATATATTTGAATATAGCGGCAATATTCAGTGGGTGGAAGCTTAAATTTATGTTGAAGAGCAGAGAACGGGAGGATGGAGTCACCATCTATTATGTCCTTGATGTGTTGGATACCTGATTGTACCCAAAGCTTTAGCTTCAGGTAAGGTACTGTCTGTAATTATGTAAGTCTGTAATTGGTAAGGGGGTAATATGATCTGTGTACTACGAGTGGAAGTTGGTATAGGTATGGCCCGGCATAGGTAGAGAAGTTTAGAAAATGTAGTCTTCCTAAAGGCTGCTATTCCTCCTATTGTTGATAGTTCTGTAATGTTGAGTTTTTCTAATTCTGTGGATAGATTATCCAACAAGGGTTCAAAATTTAGGGTGAATAGTTTCACTGAGGATGAGGGAATGTGGATGCCCAAATATTTCATATGGGAAGAAGCCCATGCATATGGCACAGCTGTGTTGATGACCTGTTGAAGTTGGGGTGAAATATTAAGTCCAAATATCTGTGATTTGGAGTAATTAATTGTATAGTAGTATAAGGTGCCAAATCATGATAGAAGATCTTGAACTGCTGGTAAGGTGCCGAGTGGGTTTGTGGGGATTAATATCAAGTCGTTCACAAAAAGACCTATTTTATTAATTATGTGGCCGACCTGAACTCCTGTGATTGGGGTGCAGTTCTGACCGAGTGCGCTAGGGGTTCCATAACCAGTGCAAAGATGAGTGGAGATAAGAGACAGCCTTGCCTGGAACCGTTGCTAATGGAGAATTCCAAGGATAGTGCTCCAGAGGAGTACACCCTGGTGAAAGGAGATGTGTAAAAAGCCATAATGATGGAGAATATTGGGCCTTGGAATCCTAATTTCTGCAGTACTGCTTTAAGGTAGCCCCAGTGCACTCAGTCAAATGCTTTATCAGCGTCTAATGTCAGGAAAAGCGCTGGTGTCCTTTGAGGTTCTAAATATTTAAGCAGATGAAGCTTGTCATGAGTAGCATCTGGTGCTTGACAATGTTTATCAAACCCCATTCTGATCCGGGTAGATCAGGGAGGGAAGTAAGTCCAACAAGCGAAGGGCTAATGATTTTGCATACATTTTCAAGTCAGAGATCAAGAGTAAAATGGGCCTATATTTACAGGGCAAGGAAAAGTCTTTATCTGGTTTGGGGAATGTGGTGACTACTGCTTGCCACATCTCTTTAGGGAAATGGGCTTAATGTCATTTTACGCCACATGTTTATGTTTGAGCAAAAATTACCCTTCCAGCTTTCTCACATACACAGCTGCTCCATGGGATGTTGTTCCTGCAATATGGATACCTCCCATTCAGGTCTATGAGGTGCGCTAAAGCCAGCCTGGCATTAGAATTTTACTGGCTGGGCTGAAGACTGCACAAGAGATTCTTAAAATCATGGGGGGGGGGGTAAGTCCAGATCTGTGGGATGGGGAACCCAGGTAAGTGTTTAGGGGACTAGGGAGGGGATAGGGTTATATTTTTCAGACATGAGCATGTTTCTTAAAATCTAAAGGATGAGTATATTTTAAAACATCCAAAGTGTTTTCAAACCAAGAAAACTTGCTAAAACATTACAATTAAAGATCATATACTGTGGACTAGGAAAAGCCCTTATAAGATAAGGCTGTGGAAATACAGTAGGTTCCTATTGACTCCTTATCATAAGATCTAAAATGGTAACTCAGTAAATATAACATTCTGCAAGTTTTGGCTATTTTGACTTTGTCACCTCCACTTTACCCCATTAATCAGCCAGTATTTGAGGATTTTTTATTTTTTATTTTTAGCAAAACATTCCCACCATTTTAGAGTGGATACTTATAAAAATAATGTTTTAGTTGTTGCCAAGTCTAGTATGCCTTTATATTGCTCTGTAAGTTTCTGAGTTTCTGGAAAAGTGCAGAATGCCAGTTAATTTGGAAGTTTTTATTTGCAAGTTTTGAATGCTGTGCTTATCAGACCCAGTAGAGTGGGACTAATAGTATCAAAACCGCTAAAAGCTGCAACATTTTTCTCGTGAAGATGCACTCCATTGGGTAGCTGAGCTAAAAAAAAATGCATGACGTTACTCTTCAGAAACAAGAGCCAAATCTTGGCAGTTCCAGACAAGTTACCTTTGTCCCGCCTTAGTGGGCATCACATAGTCTGTAGTAAAGAAAAAAAATCAATTGAATAACTTCTTGCAGAGAGCTAAACCAAACAGAGATTAGCCTATATGTGGAGGTTGACAACAGGTATCTGACATTTACTAAAAAAAAATGTTGGATTTTGGAAAGCTCAAAATTTGAAGTAAGCTACTATATTAACCCTTCTTTGAGCACAAGAGATTCATTAGAAAAATAACACTTGAATTACTGAGTTCCATATATCATGCTTTCATTCATGCTAGAAAACTTGCATGTGCGTTTTCTTAAAGCATAGCTAAACTTAATAAAATATGTAATATATTACAAATTACTAGTCCTTAGAGGTAGCTGTATTCATTTTTTTTCATGCTTTTTTCTCTTGCTTTTACCTGGTAATTGTGCCTATCATTATATGCATGCATTGTTGTTTGTTTGCGTTAAAAAATCGGTCTCTTCCTCACTCCATAGCTAGAAGATGCTCTGTATAGATAGCCCTACCTTCTTTTCAGTGTGTCTTTAGTTTTCTTTCTTAGCACATGTAATTGCTGGAGCTAGAAATACTTTCATTTTTTTTTTTTTTTTACCTATTTGATGTTCATCTGCTAACATCTGCATGAGTTTTGGATTACAACTTTCTACAATCTGTAAGATGTCATTTGGATCATGTGACTGTCTGCAAATTCTACTGAGACTGTAAGTTACAGCTATCTTGTTACAGCTGGATCAAGTAAAGGAATCAAACTTCAATGCTTAGATTGGAGAGGCAGAACAGTGCCAGTTACACACTTCCTGTCCTATGGTGACAATGCACATTCACCCTGCTATAAAAGGACAATAGAAACAAGACAGGACTAAAAAAATTATCTTTACACCTGATCAATAGTAATGTTTTTGCTCTTAAAAACAAATAAAACAAAACACTTTCAATGGTATTTGTAAAAGATCATTATAGTATATTTGATTACTGTTAGGCAGCCCAATCATAAGTCAGTTTTTTTGTTTTGTATTTGTTCAACCAGTGGGTTAACTGAAAAGAAAACTGACCCAAACCCTCCATTCACACATTTGAGCCCCTGTGGAGCTTTTGCATTCTGTGATGTGAAAATCACCTGCAAGACGCACACTGCTATGCGACCCAAAGTTGTCGCTAAATAAAGCAGATGAGTGTGACGCAGAGTAGCAAAGCCTTTTGCAGTGGACTTGACACTTACAACAAGATCAGCCGTTAAGTTGTCACTGAGGCTTTGGCAACTCTGCGCGGTGAAATTCACCTGCAAAACGTACACTGCTATGCGACCCAAAGTTGTCACTAAATAAAGCAGATGTGTGTGACGCAGAGTAGCAAAGCCTTTTGCACTGGACTTAATGCTTACAACAAGAACAGCCATTAAGCTGTCACTGAGGCTTTGGCAAATCTGCGCGGTGAAATTCACCTGCAAAACGCACACTGCTATGCGACCCAAAGTTGTCGCTAAATAAAGCAGATGTGTGTGACGCAGAGTAGCAAAGCCTTTTGCAGTGGACTTAACGCTTACAACAAGAACAGCCGTTAAGTTGTCACTGAGGCTTTGGCAACTCTGCGCGGTGAAATTCACCTGCAAAACGTACACTGCTATGCGACCCAAAGTTTTCGCTAAATACAGCAGATGTGTGTATCGCTGAATGTATTTTGCACAATAGCTGACTAGCAAGCACGTATACCTGCTGTAGATATATCAGCAGTGCAACGTGCTCACTAGACGGAACCCTGACACTTAAAACTATCCCTACAAAAACTAGATTATTGATTCTAACTATAGTGGTATATAGTACCCTAACTACACTGCATATCCCTTTCCTCACACTAAAAGAACAGCTCCATACAGCAGAAGATAATTTCTAACTGACGCTGTTCCTTTAATTTTTTTTTTTTCTAACTCAAACAGCACAATAGCTGTATTTCTAACTACACTGACAATCTTTCTGTAAGCTGACTGCTCTTCTGCTGATCTGGAGCTTTACAAGCAATCGCCTATGCAGCAAACGTTGTTTAAGACAGCAGGAGAAACACAAATGCTTTCACCCTCTTCCAAAGCCTCAGTATTACAGTGCTAGAGGTTAGGCGGGGCTATGTTATATACTGGGGGGCATATTCACTCCTGATTGGCCTCTGGTCCCCATAGTCACTCCAATCACATTCCTCGCAGACTCCTGCCCCCTCATTGGCTTTTACTGATGTTTCTGGGCCAATCACAGGCTTTTAAAGCCCACTTTCTGCCCCATTGCATTTTGGGCGGTTCTGGTGACCCGAATTCCGAACTTTTACCGCAAAAAGTTAGGAATTCGGCCGAATTTCGAACACCCAATGTTCGGGTCGAACAGATGGTCGACCCGAACCGTTCGATCATCCCTACTGATTAAGCAGGAGAATCCAACTGTGGCACTTGTACAGAAGTCAGATTTTCCCTTCTGCACAACAACAGTTCCCACACATAAATGTGGCTGGTCCCTGCTGAACCAGCTGAATGTCAGTCTATGTATAACCAACCTAAGGGTTTACATATCATTTAATAAATGTTGGTTCTAGCTTGAAACCATCTTTGTTACAATCCATTGCTTACTGTTTTTGTTTTGTTTAATAAAGTTTATAAGACATTTAACACTTGAAATGAAAAAAAAAAAGTTTGATGAAGAAAGTTTAGCGCACTTGGTATAATCAAACATATATAAAATGTATAAAGTTCAATAATGGAAACATGAAAGTCAATGCATATTGGTGTCCTTAATGGCAAACATCAATGATATGGCAATGGCTTCAGAGTGCAGATTATTAATGAAAAATAATAATGCTCCTGCGCTTGAGGGATAGTTGTGCGACACGGATAGCTGGAACACAATTTCAGCTGGTATTGTCATTGTCCTGCCATGCTGCCACTCTTAAAGGGTCGGGGAAACCCAAAGGAAACTGAAAAAGAAAGGAATACAGAGGGCGCACCAGTCTGGCGCATTACCTTTAAAACAATTTTATTATTTAAAATCGTATGTAAATCATACTCACAAAAAAGGCTAAAAAACAGGCACAAAATAGAACAATGAGTCCCCCAGAAATGTCCACTGGGCGTAGTTCACTGGTACAGGCCGTGGTAAGATGTAGACCTCTAAATACAGCTTATGCATTTTGGGGGTGTCCCCCCTTCCTCAGAGCTCAGGAGGAAGGGAAGAAGATAGAAGCAGCAGTTGACACAATAGACAGAATTTTTAGTGCTGTAGGAAAACTATTAAGTAAATCTTCCATAATGTGCCAGTATGCTGTGTATACTTGCATACCATATCAAATGCACTGAGAACCTGCTGCAGGTTTAGTTTCACTGTATCAAGAAAGCACACATTCCATTTCATCCTGTGAACTAAACTATTTTTTTGCAACCTGCACCTGTAATATCTGGTACTTATAAAAATCATTTCACATTTTGGATGGCCTGGCTTCTAGCTTTGGCCTTTGAAAAGCATTCTTAGTGTAGGGGAAGAGTCAGTAATGAATATGAACCCATTGAGAGAGTAAGAGTGTGCACATTTATATTTCAATAATGAATGTGTTACAGTGCTATAAAAGTGCTAAAAATGAGCATGGTAGTACTACGGTGCTGTATTTGGCTCCAATAGGGACTCAGTATTAAGTTTCTATACTGTGCTATTGTCTTCAAATTTGTTTATGTTCTTCCTGTGTTCTACACTCTCACAAGCCAAACTATAATGATAAGTAACCTGGGTATTTTTGGCCAATTTGCCCCATAAGTTTGTTATGCCATTAGTAGGAAGATGTGTATGCACTTTCAGGAGTAGGGAATGATGTGAATCATTTCATCTACCTTGTGATGTTCTGCAAGCTGTTTTTTACTATATTAATATAACTGTTATATTAATTAATACAACAAATAATTATTATATGTGCAATCAGTGCAAGAAAAAACATTTATTTGGAAACATTATAAAATAAGAAAAAACAAATAGTTCTAATCTTATTGTCTAACTTTGTGATGTCCAGTGTCTAGGACCTTACTGGTCAAAGCCCATCAGTACATGGGATAGACATATCTTACAGTGATAGTAAAGGCTTGTTTTTTTTTATAACAAATGTGTTATACTTACCTGCTCTGTGCAGTAGTTGTTCACAGAGCAGCCCGCATCCTACTCTTCTCGGGTCCCCCGGCAATGCTCCAGGTCCCTCCCTCCTGCTGAGTGCCCCTAGAGCAAGCAGCTTGCTGTGGGGATATCCAAGCAGATGCTCTCCCGAGCCACTCTTCTGCTTGTTCTTTCACCCCCATCAATGGCTCCCGCTGCTGCCTCAGCCAATGAAGAGTGAGAGCCTCCGGAGAGCCGGGGCTGTCATGCACATCACTGGATGGAGATGGGGCTATGGTAAGTATTAGGGGGACTGGGGGGGCCTCTGTACACAGAAGGTTTTTTTAACCTTCATGCATTAAATGCATGAAGGTAAAAAACCCTGAGCCTTTACAACCACTTTATTAAAAAAAAAAAAAAAAAAAAAAAGGAAAAATGAATTACATCTCCCTGGTGCACTCCAGCACTTTTTTTAAGCAATGAAAATAAACTTGTAGTAATTGCACTTACATGTCATCTGTCAGGTATTGGCACCCCAAGCATAGCCATGCTACAAAAAGGGGGGAAAAAGAGATCCTTTTTGGTGTATGTAAGTATGAAAATCACTTAACTCATCCTCCATAGGCAGTGATAGCGTACACCTGCACCTGTCAGAACTCCATGTTGCGGGCCTGCAGTGACTGAGGCTCTGGCTCGAGTGTGTACTACCCAATTTCTTTCAGAAGGCACAGAGTGTCAGTGTGGTTTCCACAGAATTCCATTTTGGGGAATTCCCCTTTCTCAAGCCTAACGTTCTAGGCACACTGACACTTGCATATGCAGTACATACAGTATATATGCTTGCAGCTCATTACCTGCCTATTAACTGGGACACATTTACAAAAAAGATCTATTTTAAAAAACCATATACTTATTACACAATTATCAGCATACCAGAAATCACAATCCACTTAATGATAGACTACAATATTATAAAGAGATTTGCTGTAGTAGAAAACCTATATAATATAATAATAAAGAAATAATAACTAAAGAATAGTAATCAAAAAAAAAAATTTAAAATGTATAAAAACATGAAACCCAAACTAGATATAATATATATATATATATATATATATATATATATATATATATATATATATTATATATATATATATATATATATATATATATATATATATATATATGTGTAAATATATATAGTGCCTTGCGAAAGTATTCGGCCCCCTTGAACTTTGCGACCTTTTGCCACATTTCAGGCTTCAAACATAAAGATATAAAACTGTAATTTTTTGTGAAGAATCAACAACAAGTGGGACACAATCATGAAGTGGAATGAAATTTATTGGATATTTCAAACTTTTTTAACAAATAAAAAACTGAAAAATTGGGCGTGCAAAATTATTCAGCCCCTTTAAGTTAATACTTTGTAGCGCCACCTTTTGCTGCGATTACAGCTGTAAGTCGCTTGGGGTATGTCTCTATCAGTTTTGCACACCGAGAGACTGAAATGTTTGCCCATTCCTCCTACAGCTCGAGCTCAGTGAGGTTGGATGGAGAGCGTTTGTGAACAGCAGTTTTTAGTTCTTTCCACAGATTCTCGATTGGATTCAGGTCTGGACTTTGACTTGGCCATTCTAACACCTGGATATGTTTATTTGTGAACCATTCCATTGTACATTTTGCTTTATGTTTTGGATCAATGTCTTGTTGGAAGACAAATCTCCGTCCCAGTCTCAGGTCTTTTGTAGACTCCATCAGATTTTCTTCCAGAATGGTCCTGTATTTGGCTCCATTCATCTTCCCATCAATTTTAACCATCTTCCCTGTCCCTGCTGAAGAAAAGCAGGCCCAAACCATGATGCTGCCACCACCATGTTTGACAGTGGGGATGGTGTGTTCAGGGTGATGAGCTGTTGCTTTTATGCCAAACATAACGTTTTGCATTGTTGCCAAAAAGTTTGATTTTGGTTTCATCTGACCAGAGCACCTTCGTCCACATAGTTGGTGTGTCTGCCAGGTGGCTTGTGGCAAACTTTAAACAACACTTTTTATGGATATCTTTAAGAAATGGCTTTCTTCTTGCCAACCTCTTCCATAAAGGCCAGATTTGTGCAGTATACGACTGATTGTTGTCCTATGGACAGAGTCTCCCACCTCAGCTGTAGATCTCTGCAGTTCATCCACAGTGATCATGGGCCTCTTGGCTGCATCTCTGATCAGTCTTCTCCTTGTATGAGCTAAAAGTTTAGAGGGACGGCCAGGTCTTGGTAGATTTGCAGTGGTCTGATTCTCCTTTCATTTCAATATTATCGCTTGCACAGTGCTCCTTGGGATGTTTAAAGCTTGGGAAATCTTTTTGTATCCAAATCTGGCTTTAAACTTCTCCACAACAGTATCTCGGACCTGCCTGGTGTGTTCCTTGTTCTTCATGATGCTCTCTGCGCTTTAAACGGACCTCTGAGACTATCACAGTGCAGGTGAATTTATACGGAGACTTGATTACACACAGGTGGATTCTATTTATCATCATTAGTCATTTAGGTCAACATTGGATCATTCAGAGATCCTCACTGAACTTCTGGAGAGAGTTTGCTGCACTGAAAGTAAAGGGGCTGAATAATTTTGCACGCCCAATTTTTCAGTTTTTTATTTGTTAACAAAGTTTGAAATATCCAATAAATTTCGTTCCACTTCATGATTGTGTCTGACTTGTTGTTGATTCTTCACAAAAGATTACAGTTTTATTTCTTTATGTTTGAAGCCTGAAATGTGGCAAAAGGTTGCAAAGTTCAAGGGGGCCGAATACTTTTGCAAGGCACTGTATATATATATATATATATATATATATATATATATATACACACACACACACACATATATATATATATATATATATATATATATATATATATATATATATATATATATATATACACATATATTTTGTGGGAGATTAGCTCGGTGGCGGGCGTGGATGACCCCTTGGGGGGGTTCGTTACACAGGGAGATAGCCGAGAAGTGGTTGAAAACAACAGTGTAAGGTTTTATTCTTGCAATTTTCTTCACACAAGTGCAAGCTTCAAAAACAGCATAATTCAAAATAAACATAAATAAAATAAATCCTGCCACTGTGGGCGGCTACCTTCTCACATACAGGAACCTACCTACGGAGTCTGTCTCCAACCTACTGCTGGGCAAACTTTGCTGATCCTACAGCAGACACTCAATAGTCCATGTTTTTTCTTCACACAACAAATGTCCATTGATCATGTCCCTTTACCTCTTCACATTGAACATGTCCCTTTGTTTGTCTCTTCAAATAGCAACCATTCCTTTGCTTGTCTCTTCACATAGCATTTATTTCTTTCCACATAGAAATAGTCCAAGACCTCACCTTGAGTAGTCTTCAGTCTTAATTAATTTCCCCTTCACACAGGAAATGTCCATTGGTTTCTTTTCACATAGAAACAATCCAAGACCTCATCTTGAGTAGTCTTCACACTTGTTACCCTCCTCAGCGTACATTGCTTCAGGAGGTCTTCCCCATGCTCACACAGCTTTCAGGGGGCACACATCTGACTGTCCTCCTCTCCCCATGCCCACACAGCGTCAGGAGGCAGCAATCCTTAGACTTCCTTTGGACAAATTATAGAGGCCTTCATTTCCTCATTCTGAACAGCTGAATGGTTTTCAACTTCCTGCTGGCTATCTCTGCAGCCCACACCCTATAGTAATTGGTGAATTTTCGAAACCAGGTGGAAATGTATCTCCTGTCTGTGACTACATCCACAGATTTACCTGACTTCCTGTCACATACCCCCCCCTCTTGTTTCAACCCTAGGGTTGGGACACAGTTTTCCAGGCACGCATGTGTCAGGCAGTGCTCTTGACTCTCACTGATAAGCCTCTTAGTATCTTTAAGCTTCAGGGTGAAACTGTTTCTGTCATCTTCATTGACAGATTTCTCATAAATGCCACACAGTTTGTCTCTTATCTCATATACATCTTCTTCAACTGCATTTTTGCCATTTTGTTCCTTCTCAAGTTTGTCCTGCATAACCGTCTGTCCTATCCCCCAAGGAGGACCGTGATCCATAGGCAACTCGATTTTGCAAATCTTAATGTCTTCAACATTCTTGAGCTTAGCTTGCTCTAAGATGCTGTGCAGAAGGCCTTCCATTTGCGACAACAGGCTGTCACACATTTCTTCAAAGTGACACCTGTTCATTTTTCCAGCGACATCATCACCTTTCCTTCCACCAACATATGGGTCAAAAGCAACAACACAGTCTATTACAGGTTTCTTCAATGCACTCTCTGCTATTGCATTACTTTTCCCTTGTAGCTCCTTTTCTTTATCTGAACTCCACATGGAATGTATCTCAAGATCACGCTCAAACTTCTGCCACCTGTCTTTCACCAGTTCCATTTTGGAAATATTCCTTGAAAGGCACTTATTCATTTGCTTCAAGTTTTCACCAACAGCCTTAGTTTTCTCCACTAGGTGGCGTTTTTGAAGGAAATGTTTATTCCAGAGGGGTGATTCAAACAACATGTCATCAAATTTCTGATGCTCACTCAGGACAGACCCCAAAACACTGATCCTTTTATAAACTGCATCAGGCACACTATCCCCTCTTTGGGACAGATCCTCTGTTACTTGTAATTCCTCTTCAAGTTCCTGCAACGGAATCTTCATCTCTTCTACTTGCTGTTCTAAGGCTCGCTTAGACTTTTCTAGCTCCTGAACGCTTTTCCCAGCATCATCCTTGGAGCTGACCAAATCTTCCATTTCTGTACACAGCTGTTTATTAACTCTTTCTAGTTCAACCTTACACTCTAGAGCTTCCTCCAAGGAGCGAGCCAAGAACAGGGCTTTGCTCTCTTTATCACGCGTCTCCGCTTCTGCGCGGTCGCGTTCTTCTGCATATTTTGCAGACACAGTCTTCTCCTCACCGAGCATCTGATCAAACTTCTTTTTCACATCTTCAACATTTTCTAATGAACCAACGCTTTCTTCCATGCATTTTTTCATATCTCCTATCTGAGCTTGCAATGTTGCGACTTGCTCTGATAGGTTTTTCTTTGCTTCCTCCTCCTCTTTTAATTGTTCCAGGAAGCTATTTTTCTCATCTTCCATTTGTTTGAATTTTGTGCTCAAACTCAGCCTTTGACACCTCTCTTCCTGTAAGAGTCCCTGAGTGTCTTGCAGCTGCGATTCCAAGATAGAAAAATCTTTCGCAATTTCTCTAGATTTGCTGTCTGCTTGAGAAAGCTGATTTGTGACATTGTCCAACTCAACCTGCAGTCGTTTTGCCTTCTCTGACAGCTTAGCACACAATCGGTCACCTTCTGACACCTTGACTTGCGATTCCAGAAGCTGTGCCTCTACTTTTTCCCTCTAATGTTCACAATCTCCTTTTCCCTGCATAAGAGCCTTCACCTCATTGGCTAGCTTCTGGGAATGAGACTGTAATTCTGCCACACAGGCTTCTTTCTCCTTTAACTGCTGCTGGACACGTTGGACTTCATCTTTCCAACTTTCACAGTCCGTACGCAATTCATCTACCACATTGCTCAAAGTGGTGAGCTCATACACAGTACTCAGTAATTTAGCCTCTCTCTCACTTTTCTCCTTGTCGCTGAGAGACAATGTTGTTTTCAGAGCGACATTCTGTTCCTGTGCCTCCTGCAGGTCTATTTTTGTAGCTTCCAAAGACTGAAGACTTTTTTCCAGCTGATTACGCAACTCCAACATATCACACATACTTTGCTTCTGCAAAGTCTGAATTTCAATTTCCTTTTCCATGAGGATGGTATCTTTCTCCATTATAGTCTCTCCACGTTTTTGTAACTCGGAAAAAAGAAGAGCAGTGGATTCTTCCCACTGTAACACCTAAGTCTGCAAGTTTCATTGCTCCATCCTAAGCAACTCCAGGGCGTGTTCCTTTTCCTCCATTTTCCGTTGCAAGGCATCCAACTCAGCCCTGCACACATACTCGGTTTCCTCCAAACCGATGACCTCCATTGGCTGCTGGCGTCTCTGTTTCCAGCCTGCCATGCTCTCTTGGTGAGCTGCCATGCTCTCTTGGTGAGCCTTTTGTTGAGCTGCAAAGCTCCGCTGAAAATCCGCATTTGCCTCAGTGTTGCTAGGGACAACAACCTTTCTCTTTAGCAGATTCTGTTCAGGCATGGATGGGGCTCGTTCAGACGGCAACATCCCCTCCATCCATAGAATTCGGTCTCTCATTTCAGCTATCTTTGCATCTTTCAGGCGTTTTGATTGCCCCATCTTCAATAACTCCACAATAAATTTTTCACAGTCCAGCAAAAATTTTGAGACCACTGTCTCTTTAAAGCCAGTAGCTTTTCTCTCTCTTGCAGGATCTCCTCTCCTGCACACATAGATTGTGCAATCTCATGCACCAGACAACGTTCATAGAACATATGCACTTCTTTGCAGGGATCTCTGCTTCTGCCCGATGCATACCTCCACCACATGTGGGGATTGATTAGCTCGGTGGCGGGCGTGGATGACCCCTTGGGGGGGTTCCTTACACAGGGAGATAGCCGAGAAGTGGTTGAAAACAACAGTGTAAGGTTTTATTCTTGCAATTTTCTTCACACAAGTGCAAGCTTCAAAAACAGCATAATTCAAAATAAACATAAATAAAATAAATCCTTGCCACTGTGGGCGGCTACCTTCTCACATACAGGAACCTACCTACGGAGTCTGTCTCCAACCTACTGTTGGGCAAACTTTGCTGATCCTACAGCAGACACTCAATAGTCCATGTTTTTTCTTCACACAACAAATGTCCATTGATCATGTCCCTTTTCCTCTTCACATTGAACATGTCCCTTTGTTTGTCTCTTCAAATAGCAACCATTCCTTTGCTTGTCTCTTCACATAGCAAACAGTGCATTTATTTATTTCCACATAGAAATAGTCCAAGACCTCACCTTGAGTAGTCTTCAGTCTTAATTAATTTCCCCTTCACGCAGGAAATGTCCATTGGTTTCTTTTCACATAGAAACGATCCAAGACCTCATCTTGAGTAGTCTTCACACTTGTTACCCTCCTCAGCGCACATCGCTTCAGGAGGTCTTCCCCATGCTCTCACGGCTTTCAGGGGGCACACATCTAACTGTCCTCCTCTCCCCATGCCCACACAGCGTCAGGAGGCAGCAATCCTTAGACTTCTTCCTTTGGACAAATTATAGAGGCCTTCATTTCCTCATTCTGAACAGCTGAATGGTTTTCAACTTCCTGCTGGCTATCTCTGCAGCCGACACCCTATAGTAATTGGTGAATTTTCTAAACCAGGTAGAAATGTATCTCCTGTCTGTGACTACCTCCACAGATTTACCTGACTTCCTGTCACAATATATATATATATATATATATATATACAGTATATAAAAATATTTTAAATATATGTAGTAGTAATAGAACTAAAAAAAAAAGACATCCTAGATACTGTGTCCTTAACCACTTTACCACCGGAAGATTTTCCTGCTTTACGTCCACTTTTTGCGATTCGGTACTGTGCGACTTTAACTGACAATTGCGCGGTCATGCAACGCCGTACCCAAACAAAATTTACGTCCTTTTTTCCCCACAAACAGAGCTTTCTTTTGGTGGTATTTGATCACCTCTGCGCTTTTCATTTTTTGTGATAATAATAAAAAAATGCGACAATTTTTAAAAAATACCAATATTTTTCTACTTTGACAGTTAAAAAATATCCAATATATTACATTTTTGTCATATATTTAGGCCAAAATGTATTTAGCTACATGTCTTTGACAAAAAAATTCTCAATGAATGTATTTTTAACCGCTTTAAGACCGGAAGATTTTACCCCATTCCTGACCAGGCCATATTTTGCGATTCGGCACTGCGTTACTTTAACGGACAATTGCGCGGTCATGCGATGCTGTACCCAAATTTGCGCTATAAACAAAAAAGAGCGACAATTTTGAAAAAATAACAACATTTTTCACATTTTTTAATATGAAATCCCCCCCCCCCCAATGTAAAAATCTAAATTTTTTAACATTTTAGGCCAATTTGTTTTCTGCTACAGATTTTTGGTAAAAAAGTCGCAATAAGCGTATTTTGATGGGTTTGCACAAAAGTTATCTCAGCTACTAACTACGGGAACTAACTATGTCATTTTTATTGTTTTTTTTTTTAACTAGTAATGGCGGCGATCTGCGATTTTTTTTGCGGAACTGCGACATTGCGGCGGACAGATCGGACCCTTGACTGACATTTCTGACACTTTTGGGGGTACCAGTGACATTACTACAGTAATCAGTGCTATAAATATGCACTGTTACTGTAAAAAGACACTGGCAGGGAAGGGGTTAACTTTTATTGGTGATCAAGGGGTTAATGTATGCCTGGTGCTTACTGACGTGTGTGGGGGGAGGGGACTGTGTGACACAGGCACAGATCGCAGGTTCAGCTATGCTGAATCCTGCAATCTGTCCCTGCCTGTCACTTAGGAGATCCGCCTGCTTTGTTTACACAAGCGGGCGGATCTCCACACTCGATCCCCGATGATCGAGGAAGAGCGGTGGTTATCACCGCCGCTCCTCCCCTGGCCCGACTCCCGCTGTGACTGAATACAGTGGGAGCGAGCCTCCGGCGGCGCGCGCGCGCCACACACAGGGGAAGGAGTCCAGAGACGTAGACCTACGTCGCTGGATGATAACGAACCACTTTGCCGCAGTACGCTCAATGTGAGCGGTCGGCAAGTGGTTAAGAAGTAGTAAATTATAATGTACTAGACATTAAGCCCTTTAAATCAAGGGGCGCTAGAACATATGTGGTCAAACATTTGTAAAAACAGACTTGTTCCAGTTAAGCGAGAGCCTCTGTCAGCTCTGCGTCCCTGTTGCCCTAGCAACGTCGAGGACATCCGCAGCTGACTGAGCGGCTCTCGCTTATCTCATTCTTTTTTTCTAACAATGCGAGAGCCGCATGACATAGTTGACTGAGCGGCTCTCGCATGACATCGCTCGCCCGCCGCCACTTGTAACACCCGCTGCCGCTTAGCAGTAAGTCCGCGCGAGCGCACATCCCCCGCGTGCCCACGCACACCCGCCGCTTCAACAGTTTCACCCGGGGGTGTTCTATCAGATTTCCTACCCCATCAGATTTCCCGATCCCTAGCAATTGGGGGGGGGGACGTCAATGCAGAGTGCCCACAGCGATGCCCCCATATCGCAGAGTGCCCACAGCGATGCCCCAATATCACAGAGTGCCCACAGTGATGCCCCCAATCGCAGAGTGCCCACAGCGATGCCCCCAATCGCAGAATGCCCACAGCGATGCCCCCAATTGCAGAGTGCCCACAGCGATGCCCCAATCGCAGAGTGCCCACAGCGATGCCCCCAATCACAGAGTGCCCACAGCGATGCCCCCAATCGCAGAGTGCCCACAGCGATGCCCCCAATCGCAGAGTGCCCACAGCGATGCCCCCAATAGCAGAGTGCCCACAGCGCTGCCCCCAATTGCAGTGCCCACAGCGATGCCCCCAATAGCAGAGTGCCCACAGCGATGCCCCCAATCGCAGTGCCCACAGCGATGCCCCCAATCGCAGTGCCCACAGCGATGCCCCCAATAGAAGAGTGCCCACAGCGATGCCCCCAATTGCAGAGTGCCCACAGCGATGACCCCAATTGCAGAGTGCCCACAGCGATGACTCCAAATGCAGAGTGCCCACAGCGATGACCCCAATTGCAGAGTGCCCACAGCGATGCCCCCAATTGCAGAGTGCCCACAGCGATGACCCCAATTGCAGAGTGCCCACAGCGATGCCCCCAATCAATGCAGAGATACCCCCCTGCACTTACCTTCTCTACCATTCAGTCCCCGGCTTCCCGTGTCTCTTCAGTCCTGCCGGCTCCTCCTCCGGGTGTCCGTCATCCTGGGCGCCGCGCCCCATCCAGGCCCGATCCCCAGCCTCTCCTAAAGGCACGGGCCGGCCGCAGTCTCCGCACTCCAGGGGTGGCAGTCTCCACAGATCGGAACGCCACCCCCAGCCAGGGCCGGTGTACTGCAGTACACCGGCGGATGTTGAAAGGTGGGCAGGGGATCCCCACCCAGCGCCGCCCAGTGTTCTGTGTCCCAATCACAATGGCTGTTCGTGGTGCACATGCGCAGTAGCGCATTTCCACGGACACAGGGACGGACGCAGGGACACAGGGCTTTTATTAATATAGATTTTACAAACCCATGGAATATGATCAATATGTACATTTGTAGCAAACAATAAATTATGTTACTAATCTCACGTTCTTCATTTAGACCAGTGGTCACCAAACTGTGGCTCATGGGCCAGATGTGGCCCTTTGCTTGCCTTAATTGTCCACTTGGGCACCACCCATAAAGCACTATTCTTCCCACTGACAAAAGTGATGGGGCACCTTTTCTCCCACTGACACCAGTTACAAGAAACCAATCCTCTTATGGACACCAATGATGGGACACTATTTCTCCCACTGATACCAATGACGGGACAATATTCTTCCTACAAACACCAATGATGGGATACTATTCCTCCCACTAAAATCAATAATTGGGTATTTTTTACTCCCACTGATGCCAGGGCATTTTCTACTTATTTATTTATTTATATTTAAATTCAGATTTTGTTTACATTTTTGAAATGTATTATACCAGATAAACAAAAACAACAAAGATCATCGTTTTAAACAACCACATCTACTGTAGTTTTCCCATGATATTCACAGATACTCAAAAAGCTGTAAACAAAATTATTCCTATAATTTTAAAATATATTCAGAATTATGCAGAAACATACAAAAATATTCAGAATTCAAAATGAATGCAGAGCAGGTAATATATAGTTATTTTGCAGCTCACTCTCTCTCTCCTCCCCCCAAAGAAGAAAGGAAAAACATCCATGACACACCCCTTATATTTAGCATGGATTTAAATTAAAATTAGAGCACAATACATCAATCCATTTTTTCCAGATCCTTTCAAACTTCCAAAAGATGTTGCATTGGACATTGGTATATTTTTCAAATGTTACATATTTATCCACTTCCTGAATCCAGTCCTTCAAAGTAGGGGGATTGGCTGAAACCCAACGATCATTTTACATGCTACAAAAAGAGATCTCATAATAATCACTAACTGATCATGATCCATAACATTAGAATTCACATAGCCTAAAAGACATAAAACAGGGTCTAAATGCAATGTAGTATCATATATGGAGTTTAGCACGTCCAACAATTCCTGCCAATATCTGAATAACTTTGGACATTTCCAAAAAAGGTGCATAAAAGGAGCCAGGAGATTGAGCATATCTAGCGCATTCAGAGTTTTCAGTGTCTCTTCTGCCCTACTCTGTCGGTAGGTGATATTAAGACAAATTGTACATTCTTTAATATTTGATGCCATATAGCGGGGGCGTGGCTAGTACGCGCAGCCGATGGCAACTTAAGAGCGGAGCTCCGGAGCCCTGAGAGAGAGACACAGGCACCTACCCATGCACACAAAGCATCACTCAACCTTCTCCCCAACCCGCACGGACACCCGACAACCCCTACTACCTGCTGACAATGTTGAGGAAAAGGCAGGGAGAAGCCAAACCAAAGAAACTAACAGCATACTTCCACAAGCCTATCAGTGAAGGAAGCCAAGATGGCACCAGCCGCCCAGCCCCCTCCTCCACTACAGGCGGTAACCACTACTCCAAACTCCCTGATGAGGCATCCTTGCCCAATGGAAGTACAGTGGGATCCACTCCCAGAAGCTCGACTCCTCTCCACAGCCCTCCCTGCTCCAGCCAGGATGAGACTGGATACCACAGCTGCAAACACTGGGGTAAGTGCTAAGCTATCACCAGCCCCAGAACATATGGAACTCCAGTCCCCCATAGCCAGCTTCCCCACTTTTAACCAGCCTGTACTGGACACTCAGCTTAAAGAGATGCTCCTCTTACTACACTGCTCCCTACATACTGATTTTACCAACATGACCTCATTGACGCAAACAAACAAACGAGGAAGACAGACACTCAATGCGTGAAAAAATCACTTATCTGGAGGATCGATCAAGGCAAAATAATTTAAAACTTAGAGGAGTAACCGAAAACCGTGACTCCTCAAGACCTAATGCAGTTCGCCAAAGAGCTTTTTAACTGACTCATACCTGAACTAACTCCCTTGGATCCCACTATAGACCACATTCATCGTATGCCTAAACCCTCCTTCCTTTACCAATGAAGTCCCCAGAGATGTGCTCATGGGGATACACTTCTTCACGACCAAGGAGCAAATTCTGGGAACATCACGTTCCCTGGGGAAACTCCCAGATCCATATGGCAACATACAAATATTTGCTGACCTGTCCAAATACACCTTCGATTTTCGCAGGCAGCTCAACATATTTACCAAAACTCTCCACAACAATAACATCCAGTATAAGTGGAAACACCCCATTAAACTGATCATTGAATATAATGGAACATCATTTCACATAACAATGCTAGAGAAAGACCTCTCTCTCCTCGGGCAATGGGGCATCACACCTGCCCAAGCCCCCCAACAAGGAGCTTGCAACCTACCTGACAAAATCGCCCCACCCTGGCTTAAAGTGAAATCTGGAAGGCGCAGAATTTGGGGGGGGGGTGGAGGGGGGGTGTCCTACCCAAATTTCAAGCACATGAATGGAACCAACACAATTTTGATTTTAGGAGTTTTCTTGAGATACAATTCTTTACATATTTACCATGGTTCTTACAATTTCTTGACCAATAAACATAGGTGTCTGATATTGGACTCTCTCCATATTTCAACAACACAGCCCCTCATAGTCCAACACTACATTTGCCTCACACCTCAACACAACACTGTCACATCCCTACTCTACATTACAACCCCTCACATCACCAGTACAAGCAGCATGCAAAGTGCAAAGCTCCGGCCTTGGCAGCTTAATGTGCCATACACTAAGAATTTTTCAAGACTTTTTCCTGTAGACTTAACCAAACCATATAATATGAGGTCTCTCATATTGTCTCACACGTGCTTCTCTATCTCCAAACATATGATTTCATGTAAATTTGGAAAACACAATGTTCACATAATGACCCAAGAAAAGGTCTCCCTTCAAATGTAGCTTCAAAACAAGTCTCAAGGCTAACATAAACCAAAGCCAACATACTAACAATTACAGAACACACCACTCGACTAAACAAATACAACACAAAAGACATTCGATGTGTACACAAAAAAGAAAACTTTGGTAATAAAAGAAACTCTTTTTAATAACACATGTAGGTGTCTACCAACTGTAGCGTACAAAAAATATATTAAAATATATAATAGAATGAACTAAATTTCCAATGTAACATTTGTGTTGCAAAGAGCAACATACTTTTTTTTTTTTTTTTATTAGAAATTTTTTTTGTTTTACAATTTTTTTTTAGTTTTTCCCCAAAAAAAGGGTTTATTGTAAACATTTTTTGTTTTTTTTGTTCCCAAAAAAAGGGTATTTTGTAAACATTTTTTGTTTTTTTTTGTTCCCAAAAAAAGGGTTTATTGTAAACATTTTTTGTTTTTTTTGTTCCCAAAAAAAAGGGTATTTTGTAAACATTTTTTGTTTTTTTTTGTTCCCAAAACAAGGGTTATTTGTAAACATTTTTTGTTTTTTTTTTTGTTCCCAAAAAAAAGGGTTTATTATAAACATTTTTTGTTTTTTTTGTTCCCAAAAAAAAGGGTTTATTGTAAATATTTTTTGGTTTTTTTTGTTCCCAAAAAAAGGGTATTTTGTAAACATTTTTTGTTTTTTTTGTTCCCAAAAAAAGGGTTTATTGTAAACATTTTTTGTTTTTTTTGTTCCCCAAAAAAAAGGGTTTATTGTAAACATTTTTTGTTTTTTTTTTGTTCCCAAAAAAAGGGTATTTTGTAAACATTTTTTGTTTTTTTGTTCCCAAAAAAACGGGTATTTTGTAAACATTTTTTGTTTTTTTTGTTCCCAAAACAAGGGTTATTTGTAAACATTTTTTGTTTTTTTGTTCCCAAAAAAAAGGGTTTATTGTAAACATTTTTTGTTTTTTTTGTTCCCAAAAAAAAGGGTATTTTGTAAACATTTTTTGTTTTTTTTGGTCCCAAAACAAGGGTTATTTGTAAACATTTTTTGTTTTTTTTGTTCCCAAAAAAAAGGGTTGATTGTAAACATTTTTTGGTTTTTTTGTTCACAAAAAAAAGGGTTTATTGTAAACATTTTTTGTTTTTTTTTGTTCCCAAAAAAAAGGGTTTATTGTAAACATTTTTTGTTTTTTTTGTTCCCAAAAAAAGGGTATTTTGTAAACATTTTTTGTTTTTTTTTTGTTCCCAAAACAAGGGTTATTTGTAAACATTTTTTGTTTTTTTTGTTCCCAAAAAAAGGGTATTTTGTAAACATTTTTTGTTTTTTTTGTTCCCAAAAACAAGGGTTTTTTTAAAATATTTTTTGTTTTTTTTGGTCCCAAAAACAAGGGTTTTTTTTAATTTTTTTTGATTTTTTTGGTCCCAAAAACAAGGGTTTTTTTGTAATTTTTTTTTATTTTTTTGGTCCCAAAAACAAGGGTTTTTTTGTAATTTTTTTGTTTTTTTTGTTAGATTTTTGTTTATAATGGACAAATGTGACATTTCTTTGTAAAAGTAAACAAACAAATAAAAAAATAAAAAACTAGGATCTTTTAAAGGTGTCACATTCCTAACGAATGGCTCCTTAGGGTCTGGATCCATGCCACAAAGGTGTTCCAAATATAAAATTCGGTCTCCGCACCACCTCATGTAATCCAGGAGGACCTCGTAGGTGAGGTATGTGTGCCCTGGGTAGAAAAAAACATGACAATTAGTTTTATGCAAAATGATCCAAACAAGGATTGTAATTAATGTGCCTCAACAAATATGCTTAGGAGTCTATTGGTTGGCTTTTATCAACACTCTGAAGCAAATATGCTAAATTGCTGTTGTAAACCTTAAACTCAAACTTTCACAGCAAATTGTTCAAAAGGTTACATAAGATGGCTTGGAATGTTAGTAGCAGTTCCACCAAAGCTAAGTAAAAGGCTTTTCTGCATGTAAACACAAGCAATCATTTTGAAGAATGTAAGGTGTTTTGGGTTCAATTGGTCAACACGATACATGTGCACACATTTATCTTTATCACCATTGGAATCTGTGGAGCGTTCTCTCTCCCTCTTACTGTCTATAGATTGAACCTGACACATAGTAGAGACTCACCCTTAGGAATTTTGAGGGCCAGTTCTGGACGGAGCAGATGTGTCTGCTCCCCTGATCTCCTTTCCGCCATCCCAGCTGTGTTAAGAGAGAAGAAAAAGTTTATCAACAAATGGACTCACGCTAACTGTAGGTTACGCAGTCATGAAAACGCTCTAACGCCCACTCATTACCCCTCCACATTTCCCTGAAAGTTTTATTTAGACTTTGATATGGTGGTGATGCAGATTTGTACAGTGCAAGCGTCATTCTTCTGGGTGAAGCTTGTAGCGTTAAGGATACGTACTCCCTGCTTTTGTGCTGATTGTGTTTTTCGGATGTTTTTGGTGCCTCAGCCCTGCCTGTTCTAAGTTTTGGAAACATATCATTTTTGGAGGGCTGCGGAAAACTAATCAGGTTAGACTTACACTCTCTAGGTTTTTGGGGACGAGAGAAATAACAATCCTCCTTTTTACATGGCCCCTGTACACACCTCTAGGCACCTCCCTCCTGTTGGTTGACCCCACAGCAGGCAGCTTGCTATGGAGGCACATGAGATATGAGATGAAGCCAAGCACCCTGTGCCTGTTAAGGCACTAGGCTGTGAGCCAGCCTTGCCCCCCTCCCTTCCGATGGTCTCAATGATTAGGAGTGACAGCATCAGGAGGCAATATTGGCATGCTGTAACCTCAGTTAAGGAGGAGGGGGAGTCTGTTCCAGACAAGTATTTGTGCAAAATTTTAGACAGTAAGAAAATGGTCCCAGTAAGTCTTAGGGGGAATATGCACACCTATCACTTGGAATACTAATGCATAGAATGCATTCACATAAAGAACCTGCTGCCTTTAGAACAACTTGAAGCCTGATCGGGGACATACACAGTTAGCATTTCTCCACTTACTAAGTAGACACATTACTGCAAAAGCACACAACTTACCATCATCACGGTTTTTTTGGGCCCCCGAACTGGATGGGCTTGCTGGCTCAGGAGAAACTGCACAAATTGTGAACTGGAATGTGGTACATTACCGAGGAAGAGTATTTATGAAAGATTGATAAACACACATTTTCAGTGTTGACTAAATCAGGACATGATTAAATTACAATGTCCCCAAAAAATTTACAAGTACAAAGCACACCATTTCCAATGTAGAGAAACTAACACCAATTTAGAATAGGGTGGCTTGAGATAACTTACAAAATATAACATGTCCTGTAATGCTCCCCAAAACCACCTTTTAAACATGAAGGTTAAGCAAGAGTGTTTCATGACC
Organism: Pelophylax lessonae; assembly: GCF_965119305.1. Lineage (NCBI taxonomy): Eukaryota > Metazoa > Chordata > Amphibia > Anura > Ranidae > Pelophylax > Pelophylax lessonae. The sequence continues at coordinate 763,222,022 of NC_138768.1, forward strand.
AACCTTCCTGTCACATATAGCAAAACTACACTTGCTTTGACTCCAACTTAGATTATCCTAGATACACATCATCCTAGCACACACAATTCATGTGAGAATCTAATTTTAGGTACTTACAGACTAGTTCAGGGGAGCCTGGAGTGGGGGAGGATGGGGGAGACCCTTCATGGGGGGATGGTGTCCCTTCATGGGGGGATGGTGTTGTATCTCCTAGAAACACAAAGACACGGATACAATCCTTGAACAAAAGCTATTTGATAAAGGCACACAGAAAGTAGTTTGGAAACATTGAAGGTAGTAGTTACAGTGGACTGGGTAAGCAGTGGCCCCTCTTCCCCAGTCCTCCACAACAAACATCCTCAATGTCAGCTGCTACAAAACCCCAATGTCAAAATATATATATTACAGCCCTTATATTTCCCAGGACACATTGAACACACAAACACATGTAGAATACTTACTTCCCATTTGAGGAGAGCCCAGGTCCTCATCCGAGTCCGACCAATTGGCCTCTTCTTGGCCAACAGTTTTTTCCTGGCCCGGATCCAGGCGACTTGGCCCTGCCTGAGGCTCCTCTCTTGCTGAAGTTACATCAACCACAAAAGAAAACAAAACAAACAATCATTCCTCCAAGTTTGACCTAATACACAACACAACAGCACATCCACATTACTTACACTGGGCCTGAGAATTCTGAGGCTCCAGATCCTCATCACTGGTTTCTACAAAAATAAACCAAAAAATAAACAACAAAAATAATACATTATATATTATTTATGGACACAAATAGGCAGTAACCTCTCATCATGCTAGCACCATACTCAATGCCCCTACAATTCAGAACATAGAAGTGCACTTACACCAATGAGATGCATTGAGCATGTTTTAAAACAGGAGGGCACCATGCAAATTAAACGGTCGCCTAAGGGCTCGCACCTACAGGGGCCTTGCAGCCAGTGGCGGAGCACCAACATTTCGAAGGGCACAGTCAGGGAAATTGCCCAAGTCAAAGATTGCTTTCAATCCTCGGATCTAAAAGTTGCAGCAGTGTGCTGCAGTCCCTTCACTGCGTCTGCCAGGTGTCTGTTGTCCACTGACACTTACTCCTCCTTCTCTGACTGGGGATTGGCCGTCTGATCATGTTATCCTAAGATGTTGAGGAATCGGTAGGTGTGTACCTGCACCAGTAGGAAGTTACTGCCTGGTCAACTCACTCTGCTATCATCGGTTGTTGCTCTGGTAGGAGAGTTCCGTCCTGGACCCGTAACATACAGGTAACCAGGCCCAGACTTGATATTTTGCAGGCTGCTCATAGATTTGTGGTGTCTACTATGCAAAGGGGTGAGTAGCCCCAGGGAATTTGAAAGAGTCCGAAAATGGTTGGTGGAGGAGGAGGAGAAGAAGGCCCTGGGTGGCTGGGGGACAAGGAGAGGGCCCCTGGGTGTTTTCTAGAGGAGGAAAGACCCCCAATGACGCCAGAGTCAGTTGCCAGGGAAGAGTGTGGGGCTGAGCAAGTCCTGCATATCTGACATGAAAGCCAAACATGGTGGAGATGGAGCACTCTGCCCTACACAATGACAGCACCCGAGGTGGAAGGTGAGGGGTAGCGGGTCTTTGACATTATAGAGCATATGGACTCTGTCCATTATTGTTAGTTTGGTTTGGAGTTGTCCTTTAGATGTTTAACTCTGTTGTTTTTGCCCTGAGCTGTGAGGGACTGAGGTATGACAGCCCACTATGCTGGGACTTATAGTGCCCTAGAATGTGGAGGACTGAGGAATCCTTAGTCCCTAACAGAGGGCACTACAAGTCTTAGCATAGCAGGCAGTAGTTCCTTAGTCCCCTACAGAGAGCAGTACAAGTCCAAGCAGGTAGTCTTCTGCGTTGGGACTTGTTGTGCCCTTGACTGTGGTGGACTGAGGAAGGGAAGTGTAAGGGGGTCTGTGTAAGCTCAGATGTATGGGGGAGCTTTGGTGACCACAGAGTTCCCTTTTACACCAGAGTCCCCAGCTTTCCCACTCAAATAATGGTTCCCTGATGTCTCCTTACATCAGAGACTTCACACTTCCCTCTTACAGTGTAGTAAGTCTGGAGACTCCGATGTAAAGGGGGCTCTGTGAAATGGGATTAGAGATTAGACATTTCTAAAATGTACATTTTTCTACTTACGATCCACAATTTGTAGCAGCTCAAATGGCTCGCTGCGTCTGAAGGCATAGTTCAATGTGGCAGTCCTCCTCCTCCCCTTCTTCACCAAAAGTACAAAAGGGTGTCGCCCGTCCGCTTTTGCTAGAAGCAGAAGAGAAAAAATAAACATTAAAAAAAATCCTGTACATAGTAGTATTAAAGGTTGTGAAGAGACACTTGATGGAGGTAGGAAAGGTAGGAGCGAGAGGGAGGGGAGGGGGGGGGGGTTGTTGGTATTTGTGTTGTTGCATACCTAAACACATGTCCACCTACCCACAAAATTATAACCTATCTGGTCACATGTCATGTATATTTTTACTTACCGGAGATTTGCTCCACAGCCTTTTTCAGGAGCCTGGGTGAGCGCCTTTTGGCATCACTCCAGGCCCGCTGAAGATCAACCACAAGAGGTAGGAAGTTGAATCTCCGCAGCAGCCTCATCCGGAGACGACACATCATTTTGTACTTTTGGTGAAGATGCACGTTCACCTGATCATACCCCCAGAGGAGGAGGAGCTGTGGAAAGAGCAATGTATGTTTGAGTCCAAGTATGTCCAAAAAAGTACAGTCTTACAAAAACATGCTAGGTCGTCTTTGAGATTTTGTAGAACAAAGAATACCATTTCTGGGGATACATAGACATCGATGTCAAAATCTACCTCCATGACATAGGTTGCCCCAACTGATGATTTCCTCTACATGATCTAGACATTTTGACAATTGTCCTTTCATTACACACCCAGGGCCGCCATCAGGGGGGGGACAGCCAATACACATGTAGGGGGCCAGAGTGCCTGTAGGGGCCCCTGACCCACCATCCATGAAGTGTGCAGGAGACAGTAGCCAGTTGACACATAAGGCAGGAGAAGCGCCGAAGGATAAATGCATAGTAAGCACACTAAACTAGCTGGAAGGCCTGGGACTCAGGAGATGTTAGGAGGAAGGGACTTAAGAGCCTTTCAGCTACTCATTGGCTGAGGAGGTAACAGGAGGCAGGCTGATCCACTTCCTGCTGCCTCCTTAGCCAATGGGTACACAGGGTGCACTATCCATCACTGCACAGCCTTGTGCTTCCTCTGCTAATGGGATAGAATTCCTCTACCAAAATAACATGCAGCAGAGATGGAGATAAGAGAGATGTAAATTAAATATTTCCTAATGAAGCTGCTATATTTAGCTAGAATACATGTACAATTCATAGCCCTTGGCATGTTAATTACAGTCACTGTATTTACAACCTTATTGCTGTCCATTTAGCAGGGTGCAAGTAACTTTACACACATGTAGCATAAGTAATATATATATATGTGTAGGGAACAGGTTCACATCTAGGAAGTTTCTATAACAGGAAACTTCTAGATCACGTCTAATAGGCAGAAAGTGAATGCGCAGATCAGCAGACCAAAAGTTAATTGCACACCCGCTAGATAAGCGACCCACCCAGCCCCCAGCCACCATCCCCCATCTCGCACATTCACACCCCCTCCTTACCTTACACACAAATGCCACTATTTCGGCAGTAAAGATCGCAGGAGCCATGATGCACACACTTGCGAGAGGGCCTGGACAATTTCCGGAAACGTGTGCACGCACCAAAAGTTTTGTTTCCGGTTGCATGTATAAATGTGATAACGCGGTTTTGTATATTAGCGAATTCGCGAACAATAGTCACCTTACACAACCATTAAGTATATTTAACTTACAAAAATAAATACAAATACATACATTTGTGGACACCAGAAAACTTTATTTAGACACATGAAGACATTTGAAAAAAAGATTGGAAACATGCTATTTATTACACAAATACACAGCTCAAACATTTCACATGACATATTTTTGGCACAGTCTCCACAGTATCCCATTGAAGCCACTGATTTGTATTTTTAAAACAAAAACAACCTTTGTACAACATTTAGACCATATACATCGACAAAGAGCCCATAATCAACAGATGCATGTGCAGATTGACAGAACAATACACAATTATGTTAACAGCAATAAATACTTACAGAGAGTCAACACACAACACAGCCAAATCGCACCTCCATAAATAACAAAGGCCCCCAAATGTTAACCATAAAGCATGTGACACACAATATATTGGACCTCTTCGTAGGTCAAATCTTTCCTGATGTCTGAGTGAGCTATATATAATCAAAGCAAACACACACCCATAATGTTAACTCCCAGGCCAAAAATTAACTGTGTGTGTCCTGTGTGTTTTGGAGCATGCTCAGTTGCCTAAAAAAGGGAAATAGAAATGAGGAGGAGGAGAGAGACCTAAACAGCCCAAATCCATGTATGTATGTATGTAGGTTTGTATATATGTGAATTGATAAAATTCTCTCTTCAAGTTTGCTAGTCATTATTTAGAATGTTTAGATACAGGAATACATACATATATATACAATTACATGAGAGAGCGAGAGAGAGAGAAATATATATTTAGGGAAACAATTGAAACACACCTTATGGGATTTGGGAAGTGAGATTGTGACGATTGACCAGATATGTAAGCCAACAATCTGACTCATCACTCATGAACATCCCTAATTTTGGCGTGGCAATTATATCAGGCGTTCTTATGGGCGTTTTTGCTGGCGTTTTCACAGGCGTTTTGACATGCATTTTTTGGGCAGGCATTGTTATATGAAATCACCTAAAAAAGCCCCAAAAACAGACCACCAACACCTACATGTGAACGTAGCCCGTTTGGGGGCGTTTGAGGGGGATTTGTACAGCTCAAGGATCAACTCCCAAAACAGCCAAAAAATCCAATCCTATTCAGTTCAATGGCCCCTGTTCCCATGTGAGCATTTTAACGGCATGAGGAAAACACCCAACGCTCACTGAGAAATAGCACAATGATTAGGGAGTCTGCCTTCCTGCTGTAGGTTTGTAAGTTCGAATCCAGAAGGAGCCCTCTGTATGGGCAACACTTTGATATCTCCAATCCTCCAAATGTTGACATCATTAATTTTGTTCATGTTTGAAAAAGGCATGTGTATCAGCAAACTTTTAAGCTAAAGACATGAACAAAATACAAAAGATGCCACATAAAGTCAATATGTAGCAATATTGTGAGCTAAAGCTATATTTGTTTGTTGGGCATACTTTGCTAATTAGCCAAGTATAAGGGATATATATATATATATATATATATATATATACCTTCAGTTAAATGTGTAGTAAAATGGTAACACTTGGCCATACCCATATGGAAGAAAAGGTAGTATTTGCAATATATTTCGAAAAAAATTCTTTTGAAACACATAAAATATTGTCAAAATTGTGACATTTCCTTGATATGTGTGAAATGCTAATAATATTTCTTTGAAATATGTTTTACATCTATTTTTGTTCTATCTGACGACCCGTTCCCCAATGTAATATTTTGTGGGTTTTTTCAGATAATGTGGATGTTCTATATAAACACTGTAGATTTCACTGTTATGATTTCTGAGTTAGCAGGAAAGGTGTATGGAATGTGATGGTGTTTACTAAGGGATCCCTTGTTGGAAGTGTGCATGTTTTTCCAATTCCGCCGGTTTTTGCCATTTTCTATGGGCGAGACAGCGGATTTCCAAGCGGTATTCAAAAAAAAATTTGCCCAAAATCGCGCTGGCGGAATTTTTTGAGCTTATTTGGCGTTGCGCATGCGCACATTCGCGCGTTCGCAGCTCGGGGCTGGAGGAGCTGTTTAACCTTTCTACACTTTCGCAGATATCTCTCTTTCTAAGTCAGTTTTTGACATTTTTTCAAAGCAAGTCATCTCCAAATTGTCTTCCACACCTTCCACAGTGATTTGGGATTTTTGGGGGTACAGGGGGAAATTTGGCAAAACTTTAGTCGAGCTTTTAGCTGGCGTGTTTTTAAGTCGCGCTCTGGCCTTATTGCATCTTAATGAATCTCACACTAGGCGCTATTTTCCGCCCGCCGTTCTTTGAATACCAATTTCAGACTTAAAAAATCGCCGGTTCGCAAAATCCCGCCGAAACGCCAATTCGCCGTACTATGAATCAGGCCCAGAGTCTCTATGAGCTTACCGCTGAAATATCCAATATTGACTCCCAAAATATTTGACGCCATATATCCTCCAGGGTCATATTGATCTCTGCCTCTCACCTTTGCCTACATGGAACAGTGACACTAGAGAACATTTCTGCTAATAGTTGCATATAGACCTTAGTAATAAGGCCCAATTCTAGTGCCTGCTCTGGTTATACTATCCAAAATGGGAACAAATAATTCTTCAAAGCATGTCTGCAGATAAATAAACATTCATCTGACCATTTGAATTTCCCATCCCTATGCTCTGGAATCTTCTTTAAGTGGCAGCTGAGAGTAATCAAACTCTCAGCTCAGGAAACCCTGAACAAACCAATCAATTACTGCTCCATTCACTACTAAATTTACCTAACAGGAAGAGGACAGGGGAGCAATATGCTGTTTAATACAATAAATGGCTGTATCTAGTATGTAGTTCTTACTCTCTTGAACCACAACATTTATTTGGCCATGAGTATTGAACTAACAAGCTAGACATCTTTTTTTTTTCTTACATCAATACCTACCCTGAATATTTGAAAAAATAGGTATGTCTTTAGTATGTGAGTTCTTAAAGTTATTATTGTAGGGAAAACAAAATGATTGTTATTTTTAACATTTCCGTGTTATGAACTTGTTAAAGGTTCAACTATGTGCCATATCCTATCAGGCACTTACCTGCCCTGTGATTTTTTTGAATACTTCCCTTCAACCTGTTGATGTCCAGTGTTACATAATGGGTTTATGCAAAATCTCTATTGCCAGCTATAAACAATATTGTAATTAGAAATATATTTCAGTTTGAAGGATATATATTGAAAGTATTGAGTGTTGTGTTGGTGTTACTGTAATTAGTTCCACTTCAAAGGTTGGCCTTTTGTTTACCCTGATCACTACATGGGTAGTAAACAGCAGCCTTCTTTGATTTATTCAATCAGGCTATGCACAATGTACATTTGCTAGGTACAGTGACCAATTAAGGAGAGTTATATTAGCCACAGTACAGAAAGGAGAGGGGATAACATGCTTTATCCCCAAGCTATGTTCCTCTTTTGTGTGGGGACACATGGCAGGCACCATGCCCCGACTTGCAGTGGAAAGGTAAAATAACTCCATACTTGTACATTGTATTGTAAATCTGGTTGTTGTGGATAATTTGTAAATATCATATAAGCCGCGGGACTTATACTGTTAATGTGATGTAAATACTGTTTAGTGTGTAATTTGTACATATAATATTGTAGCACTGGCCCCCGAAAGGGCTGCTGGTTTGATCTGGGCCTGCACTCTACCAATAAACCCCACTAACTTGGTTCAATTTCCTTGGCACATTTGTGATGCAATGCAATACAATACAATGTAATATAGTACAAAATACCTGTATTGTCACTCTAGGATAAGACAACAGCACAATGGATTTCAATATAAACAATTAGAAAGAAACAGTATGCATATATATATATGTCTATACCTGGGAGCTCCCCCTACTTTATAAGCTATGTGTGAGATCTCACTTTTTGGAGTACTTAGTCCTGGATCTTCTTTTCTTCGCAAGCTAAAGTGGCTCCTTGTGATTTGTAATCCACAGTTTTGGTGAATTAAATTGAAGTGAAAATGCTTCTGGTGTAGCTGTAACAACTATTTTAACATTTCTTGAGACATCAAGGTAGATAAGCCTCAAACCTTCTCAGTATCAGTTGCTCTGCTCCTTCGTGGAACTATTATTTCCAGTGAGGCTTGTATATGAGTCTAACTGCATGTGAGATTTAACAAACTGTGGGCCGTGACCCGCTCGCCCACTGGATAGAGGCTCTGTGTGGGGACTTTTGTCCGGTGACTGAAACTTGCTTCTCCGTCAGCTGGACCAATCGCACCGTTCAGCCCCACTCGGTGGATCCCCTCCTCCGATGCTCGGATGAGTGTCTCTGGGTCTCTGCAATCTGACCACCGTCTCCCCACAGGTCCTCTCAGGCAGGCCACACGATTCCAAGAGACCTAAAATGGGTGCTCCGGCCCCTTTTATCCCCTACCCAGCATGCCCTGCACAAGAAGGTGTTCATGGGTAGGTCACCAAACCTACCAAAACCAACAGTCCCTTCCTGTCTCTTTCAGAAAAAAAACATATCTGCATTACCAGTATTTGGTCACTAGATGGCTCCAGCTACTCAAACATAGCAATGTCCATGGATGTTTTATTAAAGTATACAGACACATATCAACATAGGAGAATATCAGCGCTACATTATGTAACCCTTTCAATAAATGTGTGTTGCGGATAGAACTACCTCTTTTGTGGAGGATCTCTCAGATCTAGATGTTACATAGTTACATAGTAGTTGAGGTTGAATAAAGAAAATAGTCCATCCAGTTCAACCTGTGTAGGTGTGTGTGGACGTATTCATTTCCCATACCCCTGAATTTTTTGATCTTGGAGATGTATGTCCAAGAGTCTTTTAAAAGTAGCCATACTCTCCGCAGTTACTACCATTTGTGGAAGAGAGTTCCACAATCTTATTGCCCTTTCTGTAAAAAAAACCCTTGCATAGCCTGAGGTTAAATCGCTTCTCTTCTAATCGCATTGTATGGCCTTGTGTCCTCTTACACTCCTAGCGACTGAAAAGTTTTTTTTCTATGCTGAGATCATGTCTCCTCTCAGGTGTCTCTTCTCAAGGGAGAATAAATCGAGTGCTTGTAAACTCTCCTCATAATTTAGGTCCTCCAATCCCCTAATTAGCTTAGTTGCCCTTCTTTGGACTCTTTCCAGTTCCAGCACATCCTTTCTGAGGATTGGCGACCAGAACTGGACAGAATACTCCAGATGTGGCCGGACCAGAGTTTTATAAAGTGGTAGGATTATAGTTTTATCTCTGGAATATATCCACTTCCTTATGCATGCTAATATTTTGCCAGCTTTGGCAGCTGCAGCTTGACATTGCATGCTATTGCTTAGTCTATCTTCTACTAAGACTCCCAGATCTTTCTCCATTCTTGATTCCCCCAGAGCTTCCCCCCTAACGCATATTTTGCATTTATGTTTTTAGTCCCCAAGTGCAATAATTTACACTTCTCCACATTAAACCTCATTTGCCACGTAGTTGCCCACTCTGTTATTTTGTACAGGTCATTCTGTAAGATTTCTGCATCATGATGTGAAATTATTGCCCTGCTTAATTTTGTGTCATCTGCAAAAACTGAGATTGAGCTAGTGATCCCGTCCTCAATGGTATTTATGAATAAATTGAACAAAATTGGTCCCAGGACTGAGCCTTGGGGAACCTCAATTATATATGTGTATATGTGCATACTACTGCAATAATTGAGGTGTATGCACATTTACACAGAACCTAGGTAACAAATGGCAACCAGGACGGGATGCAAAGCTGGTGATCTCTTTCAGCAATATCTCAAGGGGTTGCAATATCTCCAAAAGGCACACTAAGGAAGAGTTTTCATTTGAATGCTAAAAATTAACATTGGGTGCTCTATATGCTTAATATAGAAGTGGGCTATATTTAATAGTTGTGTTGTACAGTGTGTAATCCATAGGGAGCCTACTGTTAATATAACTTTAGTGGTATAGGAACACAGGATTTTAGTGGTATATGTCAAAAGCTAAATATAATATATAATTTGTACATAAAGAGTCCAAATGCATGAGAATGAGATATAAAGAGCTGTTGTCCTAGGTTTCTTTGCATGAAGATTCAGTCTATTTAAAAAAATAAATAAAAAAATAAAGATGTTTTCTGCATCTGAGGAAGTACAGGTATGCATATCAACAGGAATTGAGAGCACAGCAGAAAAGATAGACAGGGAGGACATACAGTCTTTAGAAAATGTGCTACTTGTAGCTAATAATATTGGCAAACTATTGCCAGGAGTGCAAATAACATTTCATGCAGACAATGTCTTGCCACGATGTTAAATGCTGGGGGTTGCCAACTGCAGAGGCCAGGTAAAAGTTTTACTATGAACAGTTAACTTAGACACATGTTCTTCCTTACCAGACCATGTTTTTTTTTTTTTTTTAATTTATTTATTTATACAAAAGAGACAAAGAAGGCATTCCAACATCACATTCCAAATCCAATTCACATGGCTCAAATATTAACATATAATTATTTCAATCATAGTCCATTGTATATAGATCATCCGTCTTAACAGATATAATCAGAATTATAGAACTTATATTAAGCCATATCATGAAAAACAGCAATACTCTCCCATGTCTCTTAAACATTTTTTTTTTCAAATATTTAAAAAGTATATAGAATACAACTAAGAAAGAAAAAAAATAAATAAATAAATAAGTAAATAAATAAATAAAAAATAAAGACAAGAGAATAGGAAAGAAGAAAAAAAAAAAAAAAAAGGGGGGGGGGGGGAGGGGGGAATTTTCCACAACTGGTATCACGCCAGTATTTATCATGTATCATTTATTCTACCAAAACCATCTCTGTCATGCTCACAGATCTATCCAACCCAGAGTTCAATTTAGTCATAGGAGGCCATTGCCACCTTCTCTATATCACATGCCCACATAAAGTGTATGTTCAACTTTTATCTTCTAGCTTATATTTGTTACAGGGGATCGTCATCACCTCTTCTCCTCAATTCCTTTTCTCATGTACACTACTGCCATAAGACAACCAGTTTAAGTCTGTATAAATATTTCTCCCTCCTCTATCCTCCCCCCCCCCATAATCAGAGGGGGGAACTTATCAGGTAACCTAAGTCATTACCCAGTTTGAAATGGTATTCAGACTTGATACTGTCAGTATCAGTCTGCTTGTTACGCAGTTTATCCCTCTCTGACATTAAGGGAAAGTAAGAGAGAGGGAGAGAGAAATAGAGGGCAAACAAGAGGAAGGGCCGGGGAGGAGGGATAGGGGATAGGAGGGAGGGAATTCAGGACCTATTTTACTTGGATGATGTATTAAATTATACTAATCCCAATGTGCCCCCTTCAGTGCAAACAATTTACCATCTGTGTCAGTCCAATACCCCCTCAGGAGGGTCATGATCCCTCATGTTCCATTAGTACTATCAGTGCTATCTTTCTACCACCAGTGTCCTAGTTATCTCAGTGCCCTGAATTATCTACTTGTGAGAGAAAAAAAAAAAAAAAGGGGGGCTAATCCCAATGTGCCCCCCTCTGTGCATACGATCTTCTATCTGTGTTAATCCAATACCCCCTCAAGAGGGTCACAATCTCTCATATCCCATTGTGCTGTTCCTATTTTCCTCAGTGCTATCTCTCTTCCTCCTGTGTCCAAACAATCTCAGTGCCTTTAATATATCTCTGCTTATGGAGAAAAAAAAAAAAAAAAAAAAAAGGGGAAATTTGAAAAATTTTAAGAGAGGGGGGACAATCCCCTCATTTACCCCTTCCACTTGGTTCCACTCCACCCTGTGTCCATTCTTTCAACTCTTCCTTTCCTTCCCTTCTTATTTTGTTCCTTTAAGTGCCCATTTGTATTTCTACAGTGTCCACTATACCCTATGGTACTATATAAATACCATTCCTATGTATTCAAGTTCTTCCCCTCCTCTCCATCCCCCCCCCCCCCCCAAATGGCCCATCTCCCCCCCAATTCCAGGCGGCACCGTATTTTAATATGTTCCATTTCTTGTTTAATTCAAGACATTGCTTCCCTCTATTTTCTTATTACAACTAAGTCCGGAAAAAGGTGTGACAATGGTCATTAGGGACCGGTGGAAAGTGCCCTCCCTTCATCTGAGACAACAAACTGGTTCCACATTGCCCATGTTTTAGTATATCGTTCATGTTGCCCTTGTGCCGACAGGATCATATCTTCATACTTATTTATTTCCTCTACCTTACTCATCCACATGTTAATGGTTGGTGGATTGGGGTCTCGCCATCTTATGGGTATGCAAGTTTTTGCCGCGTCCAAAAAATGACGGATAATAGAATGTTTATATTGTCTAACTGATATATCCGGTGCATGAAAAAGAAAGAAAATAGGTTCATCAGGTATTATATATTCCGTGAATTTCTGAGATATCTCACGTATTTGCTTCCAAAATCCCTCAAGTCTGGAGCAACTCCAGAAAATATGTAAAAGGGTCCCCTTTTCCTCCTGACACCGCCAACATCTATCTGATATTTGTGATGAAATTTTATGTAATCCTGTCGGTGTGTAATACCATCTAGATATCAATTTATAATTTGTCTCCTGTATCCGTGTACAAATAGAGGATTTAAATACAAATTGTAATATATGTTGTAATTGTTTTGATGTAAATTTGTAATTTAATTCTCTCTCCCAACCAGCAATATAAGGCGGTCTATAATCTAATGATGAAGTGACTATAAGGGAGTAGATTTCTGAGAGTACGTGGGATATCGTACCTGTTTGTGCACACATTTCCTCAAAGGTAGTGAGTGGTCTGTCAAATTCTCCAGGGGGGGTAAGGATTGTAAAAAATTATTAAGTTGGAATGCTTTCCAGTTATCTAGTCCATAGTCCCCTCCTAAAGAAGTCAAGGTAACCACTGGCACCCATGATCCCGATATCAAGAAATGACAAACTTGGAAGATCCCCTTATTTATTAATCTGCAAAAGGATCTATCCTGATATCCCGGTGTAAACTGTGGGTTCCCCAGGACTGGCGTTAATGGGGAATGTCTTGTAGAGAAAGCCGGATTAAGAAGAAATTTTGCACATATCCGAATCGTTGTTCCAACTGTCGGATGACGTGTCATGTCTCGAGGCAAAAAGCCAAGACACCACTGTGATCTTTTCAGGGGTATATCACATTGCGCCTGTTCTATATTGGGCCAAAGTTTGATCTCCGTGTGGCGACACCAATCTATAAGTCTACTTAAATGTACTGCATGGTAATATTTTAATAGGTCTGGAACCGCCAAGCCTCCATGTTTTTTAGGGAGAGAGAGTAGTTGTTTTTGAAGTCTCGGTCTCCTTTGGGCCCATATAAACTTTGAGAACACTGTCTGTATCTGTCGGAAATAATTAGAGGGTATCGAAATGGGTAAAGCCTGAAGAAGATAGAGAATTTTCGGGAGAATATTCATTTTTAATATATTACAGCGTCCGAACCAGGAACTAAGTCCTGTATGCCATTTACCTAGTTGGTTGCTTATTTTACTCAAAAGTGGTGGAAAGTTTAATATATATACCTGGGAGGGCTCAGGAGGTAAGAGAGTTCCAAGATATTTCAAAGCCCGTTCTGTCCACTTTAAGTTAAAATTTGTATGCAATTGTGTTTTAAGGGATTGAGACATCCCTACTCCCATCGCTTCAGACTTACTCAGATTGATCCTCAAATTAGATAATGCACCGTATAGGCGGAATTCCTGAAGTAGATTCGGTAGAGAAATTATGGGATTAGTTAGAGTAAAGAGCATATCGTCAGCATATGCAGAGACTTTCTGTTGAGTGCCTGTAATTTTTATGCCACTAATATTAGGATTATCTCGAATTGTACAAAGAAAGGGTTCTAAAGTAAGCACAAATAATAAGGGTGATAACGGGCAGCCCTGTCTTGTACCATTCGAGATGTCAAATCCTTCAGACAAAACCCCATTCACCTTGACTCGGGCCGATGGTGCTGAATATAGTTGTGATATCCAGTTTCTCATCTTATCCCCCACCCCTATATGTCGTAACACCGCAAACATGAAGTCCCAACTGACCCGATCAAATGCCTTTTCCGCGTCTGTCCCGACGAAAGTGCATGCTTGTTTGGAATTGTAGGCTATGTGTAAAAGGTTGAGAGCTTTCACGGTATTATCCCGCGCTTCCCGGGTGGGTACAAAGCCCACCTGATCTAAGTGTATCAGAGAAGGTAAGTGGGATTGAAGTCTGGTGGCAAGGATCTTAGAAAATAGTTTCAAATCTACATTAAGTAGTGAGATTGGTCTGTAACTGGGGCACGTTGTAGGGTCTTTCCCTTCCTTTGGGAGCACTGATATATGGGCCCGTAATGTGTCTCTATGAAATGGGGAGTCAGGGCTCAATTTGTTGAACAAATCAGCCATTTGTTGACCGAGGGTTAGGAAGAAGGTCTTATAGTATTGTATCGGCAATCCATCTGGCCCTGGTGCTTTTCCGGTTTTAGTGTTATTAATTGCTGTTTGTAACTCCACCAGGGAGATAGTAGCAGATAACTCCTCTCTCACCTCCTCTGGTAGGCTTGGCATTCCTGACTTAGTGAGGTAATTAATCACTACCTCTGAGTCAGGGGGCTGCGGAAACAGATTGTAAAGTGACAAGTAATATTTCCTAAAATCTCGTGCTATATCCTCAGGTCTTTCAGCTTTCTGACCAATGGGGGATATAAGCTTAGGGACATAAGCCTTGGTTTGCATGTCACGTAGAGTTCGAGCTAACACTTTCCCGAATTTATCCCCAGACTCATACATCACCCTACGGCCTCTTTGTAATGCTGCTTTAGCTTTATATTGTGAAAGATCTACTATTTGTTTACGTATATTATTAAGCTCCTTCAGCAACTCTGCCGTAGGTGCATGTTTATGTCGTGATTCTAAATCATGTAAAGTCTGTAGGAGTAAGGTCATCTGTTGTGTACGAAGTCTCTTCAGCCGGGCCCCGTGTTTAATAAACACCCCTCTAATTACTGCTTTATGGGCTTCCCATGTCACCCCTGGGCTTATTTCCTCATCTAAATTGGTTTGAAAAAAATATGTAAGTTCTTTCTCCACCTCAGTGATAACCGCTACCTCTTGGAGAAGGCTCAGATTCAACGACCATGTCTGTGATCTAGTCAGAAGAGTATCTGTTAAAGTATATGTAAGTGTCAATGGCGCATGATCAGACCATGTAATGGAACCAATAATTACCGACTGTACTGAATGTAGTTGTGAATGTGGAATGAGAAAATAATCTATCCGTGAATATGATGCATGTGGGGGGGAGTAGAAAGTGTAGTCCCTCTCCCCAGAATGTAACAAACGCCATGCATCAATCAAGCGTGCCCTATGAAGTTGTTTCGCAATTCGCTTTCTAATTCTAGGAGGTAAGGAGGAGGTTCCTGATGACGAATCCTCTGATGGTATCAGGGACATGTTTAGATCTCCTCCAAAGATGAGTTGACCCTCCTGAAATTCTTGGAGTTTGTCAAGGCATCTCGCCATGAATACATCTTGTTGTATATTTGGAGCATATACTGAAGCTAGAGTCACCTTAATATTTCCAATATTTCCTTTCAAAAAAAGGAATCTTCCCTCCGAATCAGCACAGACCTGTGAGCATGACCAAGGTACCTGTCCAGAGATCATTATAGACACGCCTCTGGTTCTACTATTCGAGCTGGTAGAATGATATATCGATGGGTAGAATCTATTTCTAAGTAATGGTGTTTTTACTTCCTTAAAATGAGTTTCCTGTATATAAGCTATATCAATATGTGAGCTTTTTAAATCCGAGAATAGCATCCGCCTTTTCTCTGGAACATTTAATCCCTTAGCATTTAATGAGCATATCCTAATAGTGTCCATGTTGTGGAAAAAAAAAAAAAAAAAAACAACCACAAAAGGGGAGAGAAAGAAAAAAAAAAAAAAAAGGAAAAAATAGGCGTATAGGCGTCCGGCGGTCCTTGACCAGAACTCGGGCGCAAGCCTTCTGGGGGTAAAGGTTGGAGACTACCGGTGAGGATTTTCCAGTTTCCCCTACCCAACCCATCTTCCCCCTTTTTGGGGGATAAATAGATACATTTCTTTACATATACCCTCCTGTTTTCAACTGCAGCATTTTCCTTCTAGAGTCTTAGCCCAGTTAGAAAGAGAAAAAAAAAAAAACCCCAAAGGAAGAGGAGAACATTACAGAGGGGATCCCTTACTTAAACTATATTATACATGTCTTCCCTGTCTATTTAGCAAGAAACCCCCCTAAGATCTCAGGGCTCAGCAGTATATCCTTCATAAAGAACCTATCTTATGTAGAGTCATATTGTTGTGTAAAATCGAAGACATTAGTCATCGTAAAGCTAATCTGACTTCCCCTGTAAGATACTACAACTTGAGAAGGGGAGAGGAAAGAGAAAGAGAAAAAAAAAAAAAAAAAACCCTCTCCTTCTCTCTCCCCCTCCCTCCCTCTCTCCCTCCTCCCCCAATAATGGAGGCCCTTGAAAGATAAGCAAGCCAGCAAGATCTCATCTGCTTTCTATGCATTTCCATAAAAGGGGCCAGACCAAACATGTGGTCAGCTCCCTATCTACCAAATCCGTGAAAAGAGAGGGAGGGAGGGGGTAGGAGGAGAGAAAAAAAAAGGGAGGGGGGGAGGAGATAATCTCTAAAGGGAACCTTTCAATCCACCATTCTACCTCCCGGATACTCTCATCTGATCTTAAATAATACTCTACTCTATTCTCCCAGTTCTCTGGAAAGGATCTGCTATACATTAGAAACTGTAAAAGGGGTAATATTCCAGTACTGGTCTTTAAATATCCAATGCTTCCATATCCCACAGATCCCCCGTCAGTCCACATGTTTGTTATTATTCAATAGTTCTATTCGAATTCTTTAGTTGGTATGTGTAAATGTCATCTTATTATGGGGGGTCATTTCCTCCTAATCTATATCGTGGGTGTCCTAATCCCACAATATATTTATACAGTAATATAGTTGCCAATCAATACAAAATATCCCCTCAAAAAAAAAAAACCATGTTACCCACTTCCATACATAGCCAATTCTGGCACTCTGCTCCTACATGTAAAAATCGTATTTTTTTTGCTAGAAAATTACTCATTACTCATAACCCTGAAACATTATTTTTTTTTTTTTTTAGCAAAGACACTAGGGAATAAAATGGCAGCCATTGCAACTTTTTATGTCACACGGTATTTCCACGGAGACACATCATGTATTTGATAATGCCCCATGTATGTGGGCGAAACGCGTCAACGCACTTCCGGTGAATGGTCAACGTATTACGTTACTTCCTGCTCTCCGTGGAATGCAAGCCGGCTGCGTTCTGGGAGCGGAGCTGTGTCTGTGACTTACAATTTGTCTCTTCTGCTGATTATTTTATGGCTCTATGTGAGTAGTTTTGGCTTTATCTCCATTAAATGTTTATTACGGGCTTCACTATTTCTGGCTCATTTTTTTCACTGAGGGATACCGGAGTGTAGCCTGGGGGCTCTGGAGAGGAGGTCTGTGCTTGCCAGGATTGGAGGATTATTGGCCCATAATATCATAAAGGCTCATTTTCTTTTGGGCTCTGGTGAGTGCACTCCCTTAAGGGGATTTGGAGCCCCGTCACATGTGTGGAGCACCATTGCACTTTGGAAATAGGCACCTTAAAGATATAGAGCACCTTATAGGAACACATCTAGCAAAAAATGGGACTTTAAATAAATATATATTTTTTTTTTTGCACCTTTGCACCTTTGCACCTTATGTGATTCTTTTATATATTATTCAGTATTTGTTGCATTTTATTTGATCAATATATACTTTTTTGCACCAAGCACTTTATGCATATGTTTAGCATCATAAACATTAATTAATTTGTTTTGAGTGATTTTTTAATATATGCACCTTATAGGGTATATTGTGATATTTTGTTATTTATGCGGTATTCAGTTTTTTATGCACTTTATTGGATCATTATAAATTTTGCACTTAAGCACTTTTTGCACATATGAACTTCATAATATGAAATGAACTGATTTGATTTATAATTTAGTTTCAATAGTTTTTATTAGTTTTAGTGGTACAGCAAGAATAAAACAATCAAACAATTCTGCAATGACAGTGGTCGCAACATGCTGCATAGATAAGTAGTCATAAAATAACAAGTGTTGATCAGTGTAGAACAGTCCAACATAACAATTTTAGCGTATACTGTAGGTACATTGTCAAACATCAGGTAAATAGGTGGACACCCCCCCCCCTAGGCACCCCAATGGGACCAAACTGTGGGGGGGGGGGATGCCCCATCAACAGTTAGGAATCTAAGTCTCAAACGACATGCGGACTGCCATTAGTGAGCTTCAGGTAACAATAAACAAGAAATAATAATGAGGAGGGGAGGACACACAGGGTGGGTAGGGAACATATAAAGTGGGTTATGAAGTAGGGGGTGCAGAGGGATATAGCAGGTGCTAATCATCCACCATAAGGTCAGTTAGGTTCATTAATACTACATCAAATGATAACTGTGCATTTAGGGTGGAGGAGCCAGACATCCCAGACATCCCAGTTTTTGAAGAAAGAATTAGTGGTTAAGGAGGTGCGTGAAAATATGCGTTCCAAATCGCATTGTTGGTTCAAAGTATCAATGGTGTCCTCTATCAAAGGGGAGTTAGTGGATTTCCATAATCTAGTAATCACAAGTTTGGCTGCTAGGAGGAGGTGGATAATTATCGGCCGATATTCGGGCAAGAAACTGTGTATGGTGAGGTGTAATAAAGCCAAATCCGGGTTGGGTTCTATAGGTTGGTTACAAACGTCAGATAGCAGGGTAAAAACCTTGTTGCAGAAGGATCTAAGCGACAAACAAGCCCAAATGGTGTGGTACAGTGTACCTTGTTCTCCGCATTCCCTCCAGCATAAGTCCGGAAGAGAGGGGTAGATTTTGGACAGCCTATACGGCGTTAAATACCAATGGTGCATCAGCTTAATATATTGTTCCCAGTGTGTGACACACTTGGTGGCAGAGTAGGTAGACGAAAAGGCCTTCAGCCAATATGAGGGTGGGAATGTTTTTTGGAGGGTGGTTTCGCATTTGGCCATGGTGTGCGTCTTGGAGAAGGGGCCCTGTTGGGTGTAAGTTTTATAGAAGAGGGTTATACCTTTACAAGAAGCTAGGGGCTCCTGAAGGTAATTGTGTATGGAGGGAGGGAGTACAAGGTACTTTGGAAGGGGTTGTGACCGCAGAAAAGAGCGCATCTGGAGGTATGTATGGAACATCTTTGGAGGTAATAGGGGTATGTGTATCAGGTGCGCTAATCAATAAGGTGATGTTTCCAATAAAATCGTTTGCAATGTGAAAACAAAGGAATGATATTAAACAAAGCAACAATGTGCTGCTGATATCAGAAAAAATTGAAACATCAAAATGTGCTTTAAACATATGGAGGGATTAATAAAACACAAACTTAAACCACAGCATAAACAGTGAAAACACCGGTGTGTGTCTCAGGTGTGCATAGTGCTGCATAAAGTCCCAAATAATACACAGAAATAGTCCAAATAAAATATGTTGTGATGAAGCCTTCAAGCTGAAGAGGTGAAGATCATGTGACTATATTCAGTATCCCACCACCAGCGTAGCTTCTTACCAGAAAGATGAGAATATAGGGCATACAAATATGTGATTCCGCTCCAGAGATCGAACAACAGAAAGGTTGGGAAGATTTACCCCTAACACCATCCAAGAGGAGTGGAGGTGATGAGCCTCTTACCAAATCAATGAATGGGTAGAGCTGTAAACCAACAGTCACTTCTCCCTTCCAACACGGTAGGTGATGGGTCGGTCTCTGGTGGGTGTTCGCTGTTCTTAGCCTCAGTATGAGTGGGGAAAGAAAGGAACCGCCAATAGTGCATTATCATTTAACATTTTATTGATGTAAAGAATCGCACTTACATTTGGATGAGAAAATGCACGCATTGAAATCACCCTTTGCGGGACACAGATGACAGCGGTTGCCTGCAGTGCTAACCGCCGTACGACGATGTGTGTGATGACGCGTTTCCTCTCGATTGGGCATCAACTGAGATAGGAGGGGAGCCCGCGTCATCACTGCCGCACTTTTTATGACCAGATGGGGAAGTGTTTTCGGTGTCTGCAAAGGAGGTACCTGGCATTGCTAGCCGAGACGCCAACGCTCTCAAACCTTTACAATGACAGGTTATTCTTGCTTAATAATGAATAAAATTGTGCAGTTAAGATGAGTTTCATAATAAAAATTGAACAAATCTTTTTATTAATTAAAAAACAAGTTTTGTGTATACCAGAAGGAATGAGCATTTCCGCCGGAAGCACTCCCTCTGCTATACTTGTTTCATCATTAGACACCGATTGGATGGTTGCATTCTAATGCCGATTGGATGAATGCATGACACTTGTGGGAACCTAGTATTTCCGGTGTCTGCAGAGGAAGTCCGTGGCTCTAAATATTAGAATATTGTCTCTCTTGGGCATTTTTTTTTTATATTTAACTTTTCCCCAATGGTGTAATGTTTAGATTTGAGATGAATACTAATGTTTATTAAAGGAATTAAATCTTAAAAACACAGTAAAATAAAATTGGGCAGTTTTAAGACCAGAATAAATAAAAACTTACCACCAGAAACACTTGACCTACATCAAGTAGAATTAATGTATTTAAAATTTATATAGATAAAAACAACATTAAAAATAATAAAATATAATAAAATGTCATAAATATCAATAAATAATCAAGAATTAAGTTAGGAAATTACATAATAATGGATTGGAATGGAGGAAGGTGTATTTCTTCAAGATAATGGGGGAATGTACAGATTAAAAGGGAACATCAGCTGTTATTGATAAACGAGTTTATGTCCCATTCAATGTTATGTCCTGACGGTCGGAAACTCTTCAGTTCATAAATCCAGAAAGTTTCCCTTCTGGAGATGGACCTTTTCAAGTTGCTTCCGCGTCAATGAGGGTTATATTTTTCCATGGCAATTATTTCTAGATGTTTTGGATTTTTTTGATGATGTGTGGCAAAATGTTTCGATAGACTATGGCCTATGAATCCTTTTCTGATGTTGGCCAGATGTTCACCTACCCTAATGTTGGCAGTTGGAGGTAATCCAAATTTTTTAACCAGATCTGCGTATGAGGATAGGGAGTTCCCTTGGTATAGATCATGAATGTGCATTTGTGGGGTGTCCCTAGGTGTCCATAGTTTTAAGTCTAAATTGGGGATAAAATGTTTCAGTATTGTCAGTAGAAGTGTAATTGTATGTCCCGGTTCGGTAGAGGAATGATTTAGGGCGAACTCCTTCCATAGTTGGGAGGATATTTGTACAGAAGGAGAAGATGAGGGTGGGGGCGCAGCCCCCAATTTAATAGCTAGTAGTAACAGCAACAGATTTTTATGAGGGGTTGTAGTGGCTTCTATGTGTGTCCAAGTTTTGTGTGGAGAAGTTGTCCACCAGTACTTAAGTTGGTCGAGGGCGCAAGCCTTGTAGTACGCAATAACATTAGGCACCCCCATGCCTCCCAGGGACCTATGTCTAGACATAATGGCCAGAGAGCGTCTCCAGGGTTTATGGTTCCATATAAACTTGGTAATTATTCTTTGAATAGCCATAAAGAAGCGTTGTGGTAGGGGGATTATCAATGTGCGGGAAAAGTAGAGAAGTTTGGGAAGGATTAACATTTTGAAGGGGGCTATTCTACCTGTCATGGAGAGTTCTTGAGTTTTTAAAGATGTCAGTTCCTGGGGTAAAGAATGCAATAGGGGCCTAAAGTTATGGTCATATAATTGTGAGGTGAGCGGGGTGAGTTGGATGCCTAGTAATCTTAAAGAGCTTGTGACCCATGTAAAGGGAAAATTTTGGGACAGTGATTGGCGGAGAACGGAGGGTATGTGTAGTCCAAGAATTTGGGATTTATTAGCGTTCAATTTGTAGTAAGAGACTGTACTAAATTCTTGTAGTAGTTCGTAGGTTGCTGGGGAGGAAGAAGCCGGGTTTGACAGCAAGAGCAAAACATCATCTGTGAAGAGGCTGATCTTGTGCTCTATGCCACCAAGGCAGAGGCCTTTGATAACATAGAAACATAGAAACATAGAATGTGTCGGCAGATAAGAACCATTTACCCCATCGAGTCTGCCCAATATATCTGAATCCTATGAATAGTCCCTGGCCCTATCTTATATGAAGGATAGCCTTATGCCTATCCCATGCATGCTTAAACTCCTTCACTGTATTTGCAGCTACCACTTCTGCAGGAAGGTTATATAAGAGAGCAGGAAATAATTCTTTGAGCCAAAGGCTCCATAAATAGTGTAAATATGATGAGCGAAAGTGGGCATACCTGTCGGGTGCCATTGGTAATTTTTACCTGTTTTGATTTAATTCCCGAAGTGAGGACAGTAGCAGAAGGGTTGGAATATAGGTATAAAATAGCAGATTGCAACCAATCTCGGATTCCAAATTTGTCAAGTACTTGTTGCAGGTAGCCCCAGTGGACCCTGTTAAACGCCTTCTCCGCATCCAAGAATAGGAGCAGAGAAGGCGTTCGAGAGGGCCCTACCTGGGAGATCAGGTTAAGGAGACGTCTGGTGCCATCAGGGGCCTGGCGGCCCCGCACGATTCCCCCCTGGTCTGGGTGTACCAAAAGAGGGAGTACCTTCTGTAATCTAAGGGCTAATATTTTGGCATATATCTTAACATCAACGTTCAAGAGTGAGAGGTCTATAGTTTGCCAGGAGTGAGGGGTTCTTATTTGGCTTAAGTATTGTAACTGTTACAGCTCGTAACATGTCAGGAGGAAATGAGGCAGTGGAGGAGGCAAGAGAGAAGACAGTTTGCAAATGAGGTGCTAATTCAGAAGAAAAGTGTTTGTAATATTCATTGGAGAATCCGTCCTCTCCAGGTGACTTGTTGTTAGGGAGTTTGGAGATAATCGAACAAATTTCCTGAGAGGTAATGGGCTGTGATATAGATTGCAGCAAATCTGCAGACAGAGACGGTAGGGAGGTCTATAGACAAAGATTTGGGAATAATCTCAGGTGTAGGCTGTGGTGTTAGGTTGTCGTTACGGAGATCATATAATTTTTGATAGTAAGATGCAAAGGCATCTGCTATGTCCTTCGGGTTGGTCAGGAGGTCATCTGGGGATGGATAGGTCAGGGATATAGTTTTTTGCCTAAGTTGTTTAGATTTGACCCTCCTAGCCAGCCAAGCTCCTGCCCTGTTGTTAAGAGCATAGAATTAAGCCTTCATGTACTTAAGGTGGTTCTCATATTTATATAAAAGGAGAGATCTAAGAGCTTGCCTTTCAGGCACAAGGGTTTGAGTGAGGCGGGGGGACGTGTTAGTTTTATTTTCCCTTTCTTTGGATGCAATAGAGAGCAGTAAGTCCTCAATTTGCCTCCTCCTCTGTTTCCGTAGCACAGAAGCCATTTTAATCAGGACCCCTCGCATATAAGCCTTGTAGGTATTCTACAGTGTGAATCTATCAACATCTGGACTGTCATTATATTCCAAAAAGTTGCTATGTTCCTGTAATATTTTTTGGCACAGTTTCTCGTCAAATAAAAAGAAGGTTATAACCGCGCTAAAGGCAACAAATAGTGAGCTGCGACTTCAAGTGTGACCACACCCTTAAAAATTATATATTGTATAAGTCGCGCTAAATTGAAAAATAAACAAATGTCCAACTGTTTACAGTCCCAAATAACATAAAGTGACTGGTGATGTATGAAATCTTGTGCTGCTTCCAAAAGATCCCGTAGGAATTGTGCTTACCAGAACGGCAATTTTAAATTGCAGAATTCATGTGATGAGATGAGTTCACGAGCCCAGGTGATCCAATGGAATTCTAGCGCAAGGAACTCCCAATATTGTGGTCGTGTATCATGTGAAGGAAAAATAATAATCCATAGCGTGATACCGTAAAGAATTGTCAATAATATAATATAACTGTGTAGGACTACAAATACTGTGAATCCTTCACCAATTGTGCAGCCGCTTACCAAATGACTAGTGAAAAGGCATGTAATCAAATCAAAAAGAAAGGACCGCCACCAGACGTAGAGCCTCTTACCAGATAGATCTTTATAGATGTGTTCTATCCAAGTATAGAAAAGGTGAACCACCACCAGACATAAGGCCTCTTACCAGATGGAAATGAAAAGCCAGCAGAACATTGAATCCACATGCACCAATATCAGCAAGCCACCCAAGAGCGCATAAAGCCTCTTACCAGACCACAAGAAAAATGCTCGATAACACTTGGTATACTTTCCCAATGGAGAGGTAACTTCAAGGTCCCAATGACAATCCGGGCAAATCACTGATAAGTACCACGATGTACCACTTAATGTGCCTAGGCGGCCTCTCAGACCCCCTATGCCACAAGCTGAGCCACTGTGTTTCTCAGGGTTATAACGCCAGACAAACATAGAAGAAAATTAGCGAAGGATGTAGAGCCGCCGGCCGGACGGCAAGGCGCATCCGTTCCCTCGATAAGCTTCCGGAGATGACGTCAGCACGCCGTGACCTAACGGCGTTTCGTCCGAGGAGACGTTATCAAAGGTGATAACGTCTCCTCGGACGAAACGCCGTTAGGTCACGGCGTGCTGACGTCATCTCCGGAAG
Organism: Pelophylax lessonae; assembly: GCF_965119305.1. Classification (NCBI taxonomy): domain Eukaryota; kingdom Metazoa; phylum Chordata; class Amphibia; order Anura; family Ranidae; genus Pelophylax; species Pelophylax lessonae. The sequence continues at coordinate 763,246,572 of NC_138768.1, forward strand.
CTTATCGAGGGAACGGATGCGCCTTGCCGTCCGGCCGGCGGCTCTACATCCTTCGCTAATTTTCTTCTATGTTTGTCTGGCGTTATAACCCTGAGAAACACAGTGGCTCAGCTTGTGGCATAGGGGGTCTGAGAGGCCGCCTAGGCACATTAAGTGGTACATCGTGGTACTTATCAGTGATTTGCCCGGATTGTCATTGGGACCTTGAAGTTACCTCTCCATTGGGAAAGTATACCAAGTGTTATCGAGCATTTTTCTTGTGGTCTGGTAAGAGGCTTTATGCGCTCTTGGGTGGCTTGCTGATATTGGTGCATGTGGATTCAATGTTCTGCTGGCTTTTCATTTCCATCTGGTAAGAGGCCTTATGTCTGGTGGTGGTTCACCTTTTCTATACTTGGATAGAACACATCTATAAAGATCTATCTGGTAAGAGGCTCTACGTCTGGTGGCGGTCCTTTCTTTTTGATTTGATTACATGCCTTTTCACTAGTCATTTGGTAAGCGGCTGCACAATTGGTGAAGGATTCACAGTATTTGTAGTCCTACACAGTTATATTATATTATTGACAATTCTTTACGGTATCACGCTATGGATTATTATTTTTCCTTCACATGATACACGACCACAATATTGGGAGTTCCTTGCGCTAGAATTCCATTGGATCACCTGGGCTCGTGAACTCATCTCATCACATGAATTCTGCAATTTAAAATTGCCGTTCTGGTAAGCACAATTCCTACGGGATCTTTTGGAAGCAGCACAAGATTTCATACATCACCAGTCACTTTATGTTATTTGGGACTGTAAACAGTTGGACATTTGTTTATTTTTCAATTTAGCGCGACTTATACAATATACAGTTTCTCGTCAGCCAGTAGCGCAGAGTTCAATCTCCATACAGGCGGGGGAGGCCTAGGGGCCTGGCCTGGTCTGTCACATACTGTGAGGAGGGAGAAACCTCCTCACCCTCTCTGCTGTGTTTAGATGTAGCGGGGCTAGAGGTAGTGGGAGAGGAGGGTGGAGAACTTTCTTCCAGTGCCCCCATGTCAGTGAAGTCCCCTGCTAGCTGGTCAAATCCTCCCCCAGGCCGATGAGAGCCGAGTACCGTGCTGGGTCCTGCGCCATCTTGCTTACCCCACTGCAGAGCCGCCGGGAAGAAGTCCGTCATGCGCTGGGGCGGTGTAGATGCTTTTCTCTGCTTGGACATGTTGCTGCAGGTAATCTGGCTGCTGAGGCGGTGAATCCGGGTGTGAGTGCTTTGTTCTGTCGGTCGCTGTGAGTTGCTGTGGATCAGAGGCTGCTCTCGTTAAGCAGCCATTTCACTCGCTGGCCGGACACGCCCCCCCCCCCTTGATTTATAAATTATTCACTTTGCGAGCGCTGCTTTTTTTGGTTGGGCAGCAGCTGCATCACATTAATTATACCTTTTAAAATTCCTAAGCGCAGGTTTAAAATCATTTTAGATACCTAACATGTCACGCTTTAAAATTGCGTGATAACTCGTGAAATGGCAACAATTTTTTTTTTTTATTGTTTATTTTATTTTATTTTTATTTTTTATTTTTACACTTTTCCTTTATTTATTTTTTTATTACTTTTATTCCTATTACAAGGAATATAAACATCCCTTATAATAGGAATAGTGCATGACAGTTCCTCTTTATGGAGAGATCTGGGATCAATAAGACCTCAGATCTCTCCTACAGGCTGAAAAGCCTGAAATAAAAAAAAAAAGAAAAACGATCTTGGATATGCAGCCAAGATCACGGCAGTATTGACAACTGCCAGGCTGGGCATGACGTTGTAACGTCGTGTCCGGGCCTCAGAGAGTCATCGAGACTGCCAGGGACCATCAGGTCCTCGGTAGTCTCTATGGTGTACTTCCGCTGCCGGCGGATTCCTTCTCCTGCTCCGATCGCATGGGCAAGCCAGTAGAAGCACCGGAGGGCAGCTGGAGGGGGGGGGATGTCCCCACCCACCGCCTGTAAGAATGATCAAGTGGCTGAACAGCCAAGGATGTCATATGATGTCCAGTGGTAAGGAAGTGGTAGGAAGAGCAGAGTACAATGAAACTGTAGATAAATTGCTAAAAATATTACATCCCTTTAACCTAGGCAGCATAGTAGCAGCATATAGAACAAAACAGGAAAATAATGAGAATCCACTTCTTTATGCAAATAGTCTATGGTCAGCCCACTATGTAGGCAAATGGAGAAATGGTCACAGAGAGGACCCAGAGTATACAATCCTCCTAATATTTAATGCCCATCCAAAATGTAAAATTGAATGTTGATTTTTTTTATGAATCCTCTTAAAGATTCATATCAATACATCATGGACTGTATGCACAAGTATTTCCATGTATTCAGAAGGTCTAAGTCTGTAAAATCAAAGATATATCACCAGAGTACAAACAACAATACCTGTTTAGCAAGTCACACTACAGGAGAATTGCCCACCTTTTCAAACAGAAAGAGGTACCATTACCATTACAAGGCCTCCAAAGATAAGTTCAGATAAGTTCAGTTATTAGTCCAAGGCAAGTATCCTCATGTCCCCCTTTGGATGTGTATGAACTGTCTATATGTCAACACATTGTTTTTTTTTTTTTTTAGGGGTGTGAACACATCATTGTTAGATGGGCATCACATTAATGTGCATGCATTTAGTTATTTAATTTCCATTTGTAATGAACTGAGTACTGGTACCAAAAAGTTTCTAACCTGTACACAGATATGAGATTTCAATCACCATAGCTCTTAGAAATTGTAGGAATTTTTTGTTTTTCTTTCCCTGTGGCTCAGAGTGAAGTTTTCATTTCATTCTGACACTCATAAAGTACATAATAATACATGTTATTGCACCTTATGGATTCAGTATGATTTGTGTTTTGTTGATTGACTCATATATAGGGTTGAGCGAACACGGACTGTATTATTCGTGTTCGTACCGAATAATTGGATTTTTGTTACCCGAACGCGGACCCAAAAACTTTACTGTATATTCGGGTAAAAATCCGCGTTCGGTCGTTTAATTTCCGGGTTTTGCATGCTTTGGCGCGCTTTTCATGGCGGGCTTTCAACAGCCAATCAACAAGCGTTTAACTGGTGTGCCTAAGCCATCCCAGCCATGCCTACAAATGTATCAGTAGCTGTGATTGGCCGTCTGAAGCATGTGACCAAGTCTTTATAAGTTCGAGGCAGCGCCGCTGCGGCGTCATTCTGCTGTTTAGTTCAGGGAGAGAGCACACATCAACGTGCTGGCTGCTGATTAGGGACAGACAGGAAAAAAAAAACATTTGTGTCCGGATAGAATTGAGGGACAGGTCGGAGTGTGTTAGGCAGGGCGAGTTGTAGGCATTTTAGGGAGAGAGTCTGCTGATTTTTAGGGTCAGTGTGTTCTACAAACTACAATCGATATTGCTGTGTGGGGTGGGGTTTGCAGTGACCGATCTACGATCTTAGCAATCCTTTTAGGGACAGAGTCTGCTGATTTTTAGGGTCAGTGTGTTCTACAAACTACAATCGATATTGCTGTGTGGGGTGGGGTTTGCAGTGACCGATCTACGATCTTATCAATCCTTTTAGGGAGAGAGTCTGCTGATTTTTAGGGTCAGTGTGTTCTACAAACTACAATCGATATTGCTGTGTGGGGTGGGATAGGAGATAGGCAGGTGTCAGTGGTCCACATCCATTTTGCTGTGTGTGGGCTGCAGTGAACACAATCTTTTTGGGCTGCAGTAAACACAATCTTTTTGGGGTGCAGTGAACACAATCTTTTTGGGGTACAGTGAACACAATCTTTTTGGGCTGCAGTAAACACAATCTTTTTGGGGTGCAGTGAACACAATCTTTTTGGGGTGCAGTGAACACAATCTTTTTTGCCCACTGAGGAGGAGGGAGAAAAGTATTTTTCTATCAGGCACTGTGTGCAGCACTTTTCCTTCAGCTGTGCTGTGCTGAGTGACTGATCATACACTGCTGTGTTCAGTTCACATGTGCTAATATTGAGTGGTTTCAGAAATCATACACTTTTTTTCTATTCCACTATTCAATATACAGCCTTGGGTTAAAAAAAATTTAATTGTGGCCTGCAGCAGAGCTGAATGATATTTGGGGTTTTTGGGGTTCATCTCATACTTCTGAAGATTTGAGGGTGCTGCCTGTTCCATACTCCTCCTACTCCTCATTCAGCCTTTTAGGGGTACAAACAATAATAATTGGGGCCTAGTGTGGTTTTGTACGTGTGAGATACATACACTTTTTTTGATCATATTACTATTCCGCTATTCAATAAAAACCTTTGGGGATCAATTAAATTGCGGGATAGTTTGTGTTGGTACGTGTGAGATCCACCTTTCCAAGTTTTTGGGGTTCATCTCATACTTCTGAAGATTTGAGGGTGCTGCCTGTTCCATACTCCTCCTACTCCTCATTCAGCCTTTTAGGGGTACAAACAATAGTAATTGGGGCCTAGTGTGCTTCTGTACGTGTGAGATACATACACTTTTTTGGATCATATTTCCTATTCCGCTATTCAATAAAAACATTTGGGGATCAATTAAATTGCGGGATAGTCTGTGTTGGTACGTGTGAGATCCACCTTTCCAAGTTTTTGGGGTTCATCTCATACTTCTGAAGATTTGAGGGTGCTGCCTGTTCCATACTCCTCCTACTCCTCATTCAGCCTTTTAGGGGTACAAACAATAATAATTGGGGCCTAGTGTGGTTTTGTACGTGTGAGATACATACACTTTTTTTGATCATATTACTATTCCGCTATTCAATAAAAACCTTTGGGGATCAATTAAATTGCGGGATAGTTTGTGTTGGTACGTGTGAGATCCACCTTTCCAAGTTTTTGGGGTTCATCTCATACTTCTGAAGATTTGAGGGTGCTGCCTGTTCCATACTCCTCCTACTCCTCATTCAGCCTTTTAGGGGTACAAACAATAGTAATTGGGGCCTAGTGTGCTTCTGTACGTGTGAGATACATACACTTTTTTGGATCATATTTCCTATTCCGCTATTCAATAAAAACATTTGGGGATCAATTAAATTGCGGGATAGTCTGTGTTGGTACGTGTGAGATCCACCTTTCCAAGTTTTTGGGGTTCATCTCATACTTCTGAAGATTTGAGGGTGCTGCCTGTTCCATACTCCTCCTACTCCTCATTCAGCCTTTTAGGGGTACAAACAATAGTAATTGGGGCCTAGTGTGCTTCTGTACGTGTGAGATACATACACTTTTTTGGATCATATTTCCTATTCCGCTATTCAATAAAAACCTTTGGGGATCAATTAAATTGCGGTATAGTTTGTGTTGGTACGTGTGAGATCCACCTTTCCAAGTTTTTGGGGTTCATCTCATACTTCTGAAGATTTGAGGGTGCTGCCTGTTCCATACTCCTCCTACTCCTCATTCAGCCTTTTAGGGGTACAAACAATAGTAATTGGGGCCTAGTGTGGTTTTGTACGTGTGAGATACATACACTTTTTTTGATCATATTTCCTATTCCGCTATTCAATAAAAACCTTTGGGGATCAATTAAATTGCGGGATAGTTTGTGTTGGTACGTCTGAGATCCACCTTTCCAAGTTTTTGGGGTTCATCTCATACTTCTGAAGATTTGAGGGTGCTGCCTGTTCCATACTCCTCCTACTCCTCATTCAGCCTTTTAGGGGTACAAACAATAGTAATTGGGGCCTAGTGTGCTTCTGTACGTGTGAGATACATACACTTTTTTTGATCATATTTCCTATTCCGCTATTCAATAAAAACCTTTGGGGATCAATTAAATTGCGGGATAGTTTGTGTTGGTACGTGTGAGATCCACCTTTCCAAGTTTTTGGGGTTCATCTCATACTTCTGAAGATTTGAGGGCGCTGCCTGTTCCATACTCCTCCTACTCCTCATTCAGCCTTTTAGGGGTACAAACAATAGTAATTAGGGCCTAGTGTGGTTTTGTACGTGTGAGATACATACACTTTTTTTGATCATATTTCCTATTCCGCTATTCAATAAAAACCTTTGGGGATCAATTAAATTGCGGGATAGTTTGTGTTGGTACGTGTGAGATCCACCTTTCCAAGTTTTTGGGGTTCATCTCATACTTCTGAAGATTTAAGGGTGCTGCCTGTTCCAAACTCCTCCTACTCCTCATCCAGCCTTTTAGGGGTACAAACAATAGTAATTGGGGCCTAGTGTGCTTCTGTACGTGTGAGATACATACACTTTTTTTGATCATATTTCCTATTCCGCTATTCAATAAAAACCTTTGGGGATCAATTAAATTGCGGGATAGTTTGCGTTGGTACGTGTGAGATCCACCTTTCCAAGTTTTTGGGGTTCATCTCATACTTCTGAAGATTTGAGGGTGCTGCCTGTTTCAAACTCCTCCTACTCCTCTTCCTGCCTTTAGGGGAACAAACAATAGTAATTGGGGCCTAGTGTGCTTCTGTACGTGTGAGATACATACACTTTTTTTGATCATATTTTCTATTCCGCTATTTAATCAAAACCTTTGGGTATAAACAATTAAATTGCGGGATAGTCTGTGTCGGTACGTGTGAGATACACCTTTCCAATTTTTGGGGCGCATCTCATACTGCCGAGGATTTGAGGGTGCTTCAGTCCGCCTCCTGCCTGTTCCGAACTCCTCCTACTCCTCATCCTGCCTTTAGGGTACAAAAAATTGTAATCGGGGCCTAGATTGTGTTTGTACGTGTGAGATACACCGTTTTGTAAAATTTGTCCTATTCCGCTATTCAATATACACCCTGTTTGAGTGTAAAAAATTAAATTGCGGGATAGTCTGTATCGGTACATGTGAGATACACCTTTTTAAATTTGTTTGGCGCATCTCCTTCTACCGCCGAGGATTGCAGGGCGCTTCAGTTTGCCTCCTGTTCCCAACTCCTCCTACTCCTCTTCCTCATCCTGCCTTTAGGGTACAAAAATTGTAATCGGGGCTTAGTCTGTGTTTGTACGTGTGAGATACACCATATTATAACATTTTTCCTATTCCGCTATTCAATATACACCCTTTTGGAGTGTAAGAAAATTAAATTACGGCATAGTCTGTATCGGTACGTGTGAGATACACCTTTTAAATTTGTTTGGCGCATCTCCTTCCACAACCAAGGATTGCAGGGCGCTTTAGTTTGCCTCCTGTTCCCAACTCCTCCTACTCCTCTTCCTCATCCTCCCTTTAGGGTACAAAAATTTTTAATCGGGGCCTAGTCTGTGTTTGTACGTGTGAGATACACCGTTTTTTTATCCTTTTTCCTATTCCGCTATTCAATATACACCCTTTTGGGGTAAAAAACATAAAATTGCGGCATAGTTTGCATATTTGACTGTCAGATACACCCGTGCGATACTGTTGTTGTTTTGTTCCGCTATTCAATAAACACCTTTCTAGGGCAAGATGATAAATTACAGAAATATGAGGAGACCGTCAAATAGGGGCCGTGGCCTGGGTCGTGGTGCTGCTGGTAGAGCTCCTGTTGCAAGGAGAGGATGTGGTCGATCTGTGCCAGCTACAAGCACAAGTGAAACACCTTCCACAAGTGTGAGTAGGCGACAGAACCTGCATCAGTATTTGGTAGGGCATAATGCGCCTCTAGACGTGATGAGGCCTGAAGAAGTACAGGCGATAGTAGATTGGGTTGCTGACAGTGCCTCCAGTTCCTTCACATTGTGTCCCACCCAGTCTACTGCAGAAAGGTCAGAGTTGGCACCTGCAGCCAATGTCCAACTGTCTTTCACCTCACCCCCTTGGAAATCAGGCAAGCAGTCTGAGCCCCAATCCATACAGCAGTCTCTTGTTCTTTTTGAGGACTCTGTCAGCAGGGTTTCCCAGGGCCATCCACCTAGCCCTGCCCCAGAAGTTGAAGAGATTGAGTGCAGCGATGCCCAACCACTTATTTCTCAAGATGAGTACATGCAAGGACCATCGCAGCACGTCTCCGATGATGAAGAAACGCAGGTGCCAACTGCTGCGGCGTTCAGCATTGTGGAGACCGACAAGGAGGGCAGGGGTAAAGACTGGGTGGAAGATGATGTGGAGGACGATGAGGTCCTCGACCCCACATGGAATGAACGTCATGCAGGTGACCTGAGTAGTTTGGAGGAAGAGGCGGTGGTCGCACAGAGCCACCAGCACAGCAGAAGAGGGAGCAGGGTGCAGAAGTGGAGCGGCCGTGCCCTAGACACTACGCCCGCTACTGCCCAACGCAGCAAGGGAACGAGCGCACCAAAGTCAGCTCAAAGGAGTTCTCTAGCGTGGAAGTTCTTTATAAAATGTGCTGATGACAGGACACGAGTGGTTTGCACCCTGTGCAATCAGAGCCTGAAGCGAGGCATAAACCTTCTCAACTAGGGTTGAGCGGACACCTAGATGTCCGTGTTCGACGGGTTCGGCCGAACTTTAAAAAAAAGTCCGGGTCCGTGTCCCGGACTTTTACCGAACTTTTCCCGGACACCGAACCCCATTGAAGTCAATGGGGACCCGAACTTTAAGGCACTAAAATGGCTCTAAAACACCAAAGGAAAGGGCTAGAGTGCTGCAAATGGCAGCAAAACGTAATTAAGAGCATGGCAAGTGCTCTGCAAACAAATGTGGATAGGGAAATAACTTAAAACAACAAAAAAAAACAGAAAAATAAAACAATGTTCTTCTTCATCTCTGAAGGACGAGGCCCATATGGAGTAGGAGGGAGGTTGAGGTGGTGGTGGATGTGGCGGTGACATAGGCGTGCGCACAGGGTGTGCTGGGTGTGCCTGGGCACACCCTAATCACCTAGGGCACATAGCATTGCCAGTGAGGAGATGGGAAAGATCTCCCTGGGACCTGCTCTGCTCTATTTCTCCTTGCCTACAGGTACATGGCCCCGATACATTACTCTCCCTGCTGGCAAACACATGCATGTGTATTTCAACTTTGGGGTGCACACCTTAATGCAATAGGCTGCGCACACCTATGGGCGGTGTAGGTGGAAGCGGCGGTGGAGGAGGACCAGGGCCGGATTAACAGCATCATGGGCTTGGTGCTGAGGATTTTGAAGGGCCTTAAGGGCCGTGCCTTGCCATGCACCCAGAGGAGGAAGGGTGCAGCCATGCATGCCTAATTCAACATGGGATGCTGTCTCTGAAGCCCATAAACACATCCATGCATCGCCAACTGTCCCTCCTTGTCCGGCCTTCACGCTGTGTGGGGAGGTTCTGAGGGTGCTGCCTGGGGAAGCGAGCATAGAAGCCAGACTTCTGTGTTTACAAGTGACAGAAGAGCGGTAACAGTGAATATGGCCAACCCGGGGCCTATATAAAAGGTAGGGGCCTGGAGCTGCAGCTCCAATAGCCCCTACATTAATCTGGCCCTGAGGAGGAGGACGAGGTAGCCAACACTGCTTCTTTTCAAAAATTTTAAATGAGGGTACACCCCAAAAGAGTGAGAAAGAGCAAAAATGGAACAATGGGTGGGTAAGGTCGGTATCCATTGCTATTCTGCATAAGGTACGGAAAAGTCCCGTGGGATCCATGCCTGGTTCATTTTAATGAACGTGAGCTTGTCCACATTGTCTCTGGACAGGCGGCTGCGCTTGTCTGTTATAACGCCCCCAGCCGTGCTAAATACCCGTTCAGATAATACACTGGCTGCAGGGCACGCCAGCACCTCCAAGGCGTAAAGGGCAAGCTCAGGCCATGTGCCCAATTTGGAGACCCAGAAGTTGAAGGGGGCAGACCCGTCATTCACTACATGTAGGCGTGTGCACACATACTGCTCCACCATGTTGGTAAAATGCTGCCTCCTGCTAAGACGTTCCATCTGAGCTGCTGGTGCTGCTGTTTGTTGTGGCGTGCTGACAAAGCTTTTCCACATTTCGGCCATGCTAACCCTGCCTTCTGAGGTGCTGGCGGTGCCCTGGTTGCGTTGGCGACCTCCTCCTCCTCCTCCTCTGCCTTGTGCTTCCACTGTGGCCCCGCTGTCAGATGGGAATGCCAGCAGCATGGCGTCTACCAGCGTGCGCTTGTACTCGCGCATCTTGCGATCGCGCTCCAGTGAGTGAATTAAGGACGGTACGTTGTCCTTGTAACGGGGATCCAGCAGCGTGGCCACCCAGTAATCAGCACAAGTTAGAATGTGGGCAACTCGGCGGTCGTTGTGGAGACACTGCAGCATGTAATGGCTCATGTGTGCCAGGCTGCCCAGAGGCAACGAAAGGCTGTCCTCTGTGGGAGGTGTATCGTCCGTGTCCTCTGTATCCCCCCAGCCACGCACCAGTGATGGCCATGAGCTGGCCTGGGTGCCACCCTGCTGTGAACATGGTTCCATCTCCTCCTCCAGCTCCTCCTCCTCCTCATCCTCCTCATCCTCCTCATCCTCCAGAACTGTGCCCCTGCTGGACAATTGCGTCCCTGGCGTTTGCGTGTGCAGGAACCCACCCTCGGAGCCCCTTGCGAATGACTGCCCTGAAAGCCTTGGAAATGTTACCTCTTCATCCTCCTCCTCCTCCTCATCCTGTGCCACATCCTCTTCCATCATCGCCCGAATTGTTTTTTCAAGGAGGCATAGAAGTGGGATAGTTAAGCTGAGAACGGCGTCATTGCCACTGGCCATGTTGGTGGAGTACTCAAAACAGCGCAACAAGGCACACAGGTCTCGCATGGAGGCCCAGTTATTGGTGGTGAAGTGGTGCTGTTCCGCAGAGCGACTCACGCGTGCGTGCTGCAGCTGAAACTCCACTATGGCCTGCTGCTGCTCGCACAGTCTTTCCAGCATGTGCAAGGTGGAGTTCCACCTTGTGGGCACGTCACATATGAGGCGGTGAGCGGGAAGGCCGAAGTTACGCTGCAGCGCTGCCAGGCGAGCAGCAGCAGGGTGAGAACGCCGAAAGTGCGCACAAACGGCCCGCACTTTCTGCAGCAGCTCTGACATATCGGGGTAGTTTTTAAGGAACCTCTGCACCACCAAATTCAGCACATGCGCCAGGCAAGGGATGTGCGTCAAACCGGCTAGGCCCAGAGCTGCTATGAGATTTCGCCCGTTATCGCACACCACCAGGCCGGGCTTGAGGCTCGCTGGCAGCAACCACTCATTTGTCTGCTGTTCCATGCTCCTCCACAACTCCTGCGCGGTGTGTGGTTTGTCCCCCAAACAGGCAAGTTGTAAAACTGCCTGCTGTCGTTTACCCCTGGCCGTGCTGAAGTTGGTGGTGAAGGTGTTACGCTGTCCGGATGAGGAGGCGGTAGAGGATGAGGAAGCGGAGTAGGAGGAGTTAGGAACAGGAGGCAAACTGAAGCGCCCTGCAATCCTCGGTGGTGGAAGGACATGCGCCAAATTGCTATCCGCCTCAGGCCCATCCGCCACTGCATTTACCCAGTGTGCCGTTAGGGAGATATAACGCCCCTGACCGTGCTTACTGGTCCACGTATCCGTAGTTAGGTGGACCTTGGCACAGATGGCGTTGCGCAGTGCACACCTGATATTTTCCCCCACTTGGTTGTGCAGGGAAGGGATGGCTTGCCTGGAAAAGTAGTGGCGGCTGGGCACGACGTACTGTGGGACAGCCACCGACATAAGGTTTTTAAAACTGTGCGTCTCCACCAGACGGAATGACAGCATTTCAAAGGCCAATAATTTTGAAATGCTGGCATTCAGGGCCAGGGATCGCGGGTGGGTAGGGGGGTACTTCCTCTTCCTCTCAAGTGTTTGGGAGATGGAAAGCTGAACGCTTCCACGGGACATTGTGGAGATGGTTGTTGGTGACCCAGGTGGTGGTGTTGCTGACAGATCGTCTGTTTGCGGGGTGGCAGGTGCCGGTATCACTACAGATGTGGCTGGAGCGGCCGAGACTGCAGCAGAAGAGGAAGCAGGATGAGCCAGAGACGTTTCTTGGTTTTGAAGGTGTGTACTCCACTGCAGCTCGTGCTTTGCACTTAGATGCCTGATCATGCAGGTTGTGCTCAGGTTGAGAAGGTTTATGCCTCGCTTCAAGCTCTGATTGCACAGGGTGCAAACCACTCGTGTCCTGTCATCAGCACATTTTCTAAAGAACTTCCACGCTAGAGAACTCCTTTGAGCTGACTTTGGTGCGCTCGTTCCCTTGCTGCGTTGGGCAGTAGCGGGCGTAGTGTCTAGGGCACGGCCGCTCCGCTTCTGCACCCTGCTCCCTCTTCTGCTGTGCTGGTGGCTCTGTGCGACCACCGCCTCTTCCTCCAAACTACTCAGGTCACCTGCATGACGTTCATTCCATGTGGGGTCGAGGACCTCATCGTCCTCCACATCATCTTCCACCCAGTCTTCACCCCTGCCCTCCTTGTCGGTCTCCACAATGCTGAACGCCGCAGCAGTTGGCACCTGCGTTTCGTCATCATCGGAGACGTGCTGCGATGATCCTTGCATGTACTCATCTTGAGAAATAAGTGGTTGGGCATCGCTGCACTCAATCTCTTCCACTTCTGGGGCAGGGCTAGGTGGATGGCCCTGGGAAACCCTGCTGACAGAGTCCTCAAAAAGAATAAGAGACTGCTGTATGGCTTGGGGCTCAGACTGCTGGCCTGATTTGCAAGGGGGTGAGGTGAAAGACGGTTGGACATTGGCTGCAGGTGCCAACTCTGACCTTTCTGCAGTAGACTGGGTGGGAGACAATGTGAAGGAACTGGAGGCACTGTCAGCAGCAAACCAATCTACTATCGCCTCAACTTGTTCTGGCCTCATCACTTCTAGGGGCGTTTGATGCCCTACCAAATACTGATGCAGGTTCTGTCGCCTACTCACACTTGAGGAAGGTGTTTCACTTGTGCGTGTAGCTGGCACAGATCGACCACGTCCTCTCCTTGCAACAGGAGCTCTACCAGCAGCACCACGACCCAGGCCACGGCCCTTATTTGACGGTCTCCTCATATTTCTGTAATTTAAGATCTTGCCCTAGAAAGGTTTTTATTGAATAGCGGAATAGGAAATATGATCCAAAAAAGTGTATGTATCTCGCACGTACAAAACCACACTAGGCCCCAATTACTATTGTTTCTACCCCTAAAAGGATGGATGAGGAGTAGGAGGAGTATGGAACAGACAGCACCCTCAAATCTTCAGAAGTATGAGATGAACCCCAAAAACTTGGAAAGGTGGATCTCACACGTACCGACACAGACTATCCCGCAATTCAATTGATCCTCAAAGGTTTTTATTGAATAGCGGAATAGGAAATATGATCAAAAAAAGTGTATGTATCTCGCACGTACACAACCACACTAGGCCCCAATTACTATTGTTTGTACCCCTAAAAGGATGGATGAGGAGTAGGAGGAGTATGGAACAGGCAGCACCCTCAAATCTTCAGAAGTATGAGATGAACCCCAAAAACTTGGAAAGGTGGATCTCACACGTACCGACACAGACTATCCCGCAATTCAATTGATCCTCAAAGGTTTTTATTGAATAGCGGAATAGGAAATATGATCAAAAAAAGTGTATGTATCTCGCACGTACACAACCACACTAGGCCCCAATTACTATTGTTTGTACCCCTAAAAGGATGGATGAGGAGTAGGAGGAGGAGTATGGAACAGGCAGCACCCTCAAATCTTCAGAAGTATGAGATGAACCCCAAAAACTTGGAAAGGTGGATCTCACACGTACCGACACAGACTATCCCGCAATTCAATTGATCCTCAAAGGTTTTTATTGAATAGCGGAATAGGAAATATGATCAAAAAAAGTGTATGTATCTCGCACGTACACAACCACACTAGGCCCCAATTACTATTGTTTGTACCCCTAAAAGGATGGATGAGGAGTAGGAGGAGGAGTATGGAACAGGCAGCACCCTCAAATCTTCAGAAGTATGAGATGAACCCCAAAAACTTGGAAAGGTGGATCTCACACGTACCGACACAGACTATCCCGCAATTCAATTGATCCTCAAAGGTTTTTATTGAATAGCGGAATAGGAAATATGATCAAAAAAAGTGTATGTATCTCGCACGTACACAACCACACTAGGCCCCAATTACTATTGTTTGTACCCCTAAAAGGATGGATGAGGAGTAGGAGGAGGAGTATGGAACAGGCAGCACCCTCAAATCTTCAGAAGTATGAGATGAACCCCAAAAACTTGGAAAGGTGGATCTCACACGTACCGACACAGACTATCCCGCAATTCAATTGATCCTCAAAGGTTTTTATTGAATAGCGGAATAGGAAATATGATCAAAAAAAGTGTATGTATCTCGCACGTACACAACCACACTAGGCCCCAATTACTATTGTTTGTACCCCTAAAAGGATGGTTGAGCAGTAGGAGCAGGAGTATGGAACAGGCAGCACCCTCAAATCTTCAGAAGTATGAGATGAACCCCAACAACTTGGAAAGGTGGATCTCACACGTACCGACACAGACTATCTCGCAATTGAATTGATCCCCAAAGGTTTTAATTGAATAGCGGAATAGAAAATATGATCAAAAAGAAAGTGTATGTATCTCGCACGTACACCACCACACTAGGCCCCAACTACTATTGTTTGTACCCCTAAAAGGATGGTTGAGCAGTAGGAGGAGGAGTATGGAACAGGCAGCACCCTCAAATCTTCAGTAGTATGAGATAAACCCCAAAAACTTGGAAAGGTGGATCTCTCTCACACGTACCAACACAGACTATCCCCCAATTTAACTGATCCCCAAAGGTTTTTGATTAAATAGCGGAATAGAAAATATGATCCAAAAAAAGTGTATGTATATCACACGTACACAACCACACTGGGCCCCAATTACTATTGTTTGTACCCCTAAAAGGCTAGATGAGGAGTAGGGGGAGTATGGAACAGGCAGCACCCTCAAACCTTCAGAAGTATGAGATGAACCCCAACAACTTGGAAAGGTGGATCTCTCTCACACGTACCAACACAGACTATCCCCCAATTTAACTGATCCCCAAAGGTTTTTGATTAAATAGCGGAATAGAAAATATGATCCAAAAAAAGTGTATGTATATCACACGTACACAACCACACTGGGCCCCAATTACTATTGTTTGTACCCCTAAAAGGCTAGATGAGGAGTAGGGGGAGTATGGAACAGGCAGCACCCTCAAACCTTCAGAAGTATGAGATGAACCCCAACAACTTGGAAAGGTGGATCTCTCTCACACGTACCAACACAGACTATCCCCCAATTTAACTGATCCCCAAAGGTTTTTGATTAAATAGCGGAATAGAAAATATGATCCAAAAAAAGTGTATGTATATCACACGTACACAACCACACTAGGCCCCAATTACTATTGTTTGTACCCCTAAAAGGCTAGGAGTAGGGGGAGTATGGAACAGGCAGCACCCTCAAACCTTCAGAAGTATGAGATGAACCCCAACAACTTGGAAAGGTGGATCTCTCTCACACGTACCAACACAGACTATCCCCCAATTTAACTGATCCCCAAAGGTTTTTGATTAAATAGCGGAATAGAAAATATGATCCAAAAAAAGTGTATGTATATCACACGTACACAACCACACTAGGCCCCAATTACTATTGTTTGTACCCCTAAAAGGCTAGGAGTAGGGGGAGTATGGAACAGGCAGCACCCTCAGACCTTCAGAAGTATGAGATGAACCCCAACAACTTGGAAAGGTGGATCTCTCTCACACGTACCAACACAGACTATCCCCCAATTTAACTGATCCCCAAAGGTTTTTGATTAAATAGCGGAATAGAAAATATGATCCAAAAAAAGTGTATGTATATCACACGTACACAACCACACTAGGCCCCAATTACTATTGTTTGTACCCCTAAAAGGCTAGGAGTAGGGGGAGTATGGAACAGGCAGCACCCTCAAACCTTCAGAAGTATGAGATGAACCCCAACAACTTGGAAAGGTGGATCTCTCTCACACGTACCAACACAGACTATCCCCCAATTTAACTGATCCCCAAAGGTTTTTGATTAAATAGCGGAATAGAAAATATGATCCAAAAAAAGTGTATGTATATCACACGTACACAACCACACTAGGCCCCAATTACTATTGTTTGTACCCCTAAAAGGCTAGGAGTAGGGGGAGTATGGAACAGGCAGCACCCTCAAACCTTCAGAAGTATGAGATGAACCCCAACAACTTGGAAAGGTGGATCTCTCTCACACGTACCAACACAGACTATCCCCCAATTTAACTGATCCCCAAAGGTTTTTGATTAAATAGCGGAATAGAAAATATGATCCAAAAAAAGTGTATGTATATCACACGTACACAACCACACTAGGCCCCAATTACTATTGTTTGTACCCCTAAAAGGCTAGGAGTAGGGGGAGTATGGAACAGGCAGCACCCTCAAACCTTCAGAAGTATGAGATGAACCCCAACAACTTGGAAAGGTGGATCTCTCTCACACGTACCAACACAGACTATCCCCCAATTTAACTGATCCCCAAAGGTTTTTGATTAAATAGCGGAATAGAAAATATGATCCAAAAAAAGTGTATGTATATCACACGTACACAACCACACTGGGCCCCAATTACTATTGTTTGTACCCCTAAAAGGCTAGATGAGGAGTAGGGGGAGTATGGAACAGGCAGCACCCTCAAACCTTCAGAAGTATGAGATGAACCCCAACAACTTGGAAAGGTGGATCTCTCTCACACGTACCAACACAGACTATCCCCCAATTTAACTGATCCCCAAAGGTTTTTGATTAAATAGCGGAATAGAAAATATGATCCAAAAAAAGTGTATGTATATCACACGTACACAACCACACTGGGCCCCAATTACTATTGTTTGTACCCCTAAAAGGCTAGATGAGGAGTAGGGGGAGTATGGAACAGGCAGCACCCTCAAACCTTCAGAAGTATGAGATGAACCCCAACAACTTGGAAAGGTGGATCTCCCTCACACGTACCAACACAGACTATCCCCCAATTTAACTGATCCCCAAAGGTTTTTGATTAAATAGCGGAATAGAAAATATGATCCAAAAAAAGTGTATGTATATCACACGTACACAACCACACTAGGCCCCAATTACTATTGTTTGTACCCCTAAAAGGCTAGGAGTAGGGGGAGTATGGAACAGGCAGCACCCTCAAACCTTCAGAAGTATGAGATGAACCCCAACAACTTGGAAAGGTGGATCTCTCTCACACGTACCAACACAGACTATCCCCCAATTTAACTGATCCCCAAAGGTTTTTGATTAAATAGCGGAATAGAAAATATGATCCAAAAAAAGTGTATGTATATCACACGTACACAACCACACTGGGCCCCAATTACTATTGTTTGTACCCCTAAAAGGCTAGATGAGGAGTAGGGGGAGTATGGAACAGGCAGCACCCTCAAACCTTCAGAAGTATGAGATGAACCCCAACAACTTGGAAAGGTGGATCTCTCTCACACGTACCAACACAGACTATCCCCCAATTTAACTGATCCCCAAAGGTTTTTGATTAAATAGCGGAATAGAAAATATGATCCAAAAAAAGTGTATGTATATCACACGTACACAACCACACTAGGCCCCAATTACTATTGTTTGTACCCCTAAAAGGCTAGGAGTAGGGGGAGTATGGAACAGGCAGCACCCTCAAACCTTCAGAAGTATGAGATGAACCCCAACAACTTGGAAAGGTGGATCTCTCTCACACGTACCAACACAGACTATCCCCCAATTTAACTGATCCCCAAAGGTTTTTGATTAAATAGCGGAATAGAAAATATGATCCAAAAAAAAGTGTATGTATATCACACGTACACAACCACACTAGGCCCCAATTACTATTGTTTGTACCCCTAAAAGGCTAGGAGTAGGGGGAGTATGGAACAGGCAGCACCCTCAAACCTTCAGAAGTATGAGATGAACCCCAACAACTTGGAAAGGTGGATCTCTCTCACACGTACCAACACAGACTATCCCCCAATTTAACTGATCCCCAAAGGTTTTTGATTAAATAGCGGAATAGAAAATATGATCCAAAAAAAGTGTATGTATATCACACGTACACAACCACACTAGGCCCCAATTACTATTGTTTGTACCCCTAAAAGGCTAGGAGTAGGGGGAGTATGGAACAGGCAGCACCCTCAGACCTTCAGAAGTATGAGATGAACCCCAACAACTTGGAAAGGTGGATCTCTCTCACACGTACCAACACAGACTATCCCCCAATTTAACTGATCCCCAAAGGTTTTTGATTAAATAGCGGAATAGAAAATATGATCCAAAAAAAGTGTATGTATATCACACGTACACAACCACACTAGGCCCCAATTACTATTGTTTGTACCCCTAAAAGGCTAGGAGTAGGGGGAGTATGGAACAGGCAGCACCCTCAAACCTTCAGAAGTATGAGATGAACCCCAACAACTTGGAAAGGTGGATCTCTCTCACACGTACCAACACAGACTATCCCCCAATTTAACTGATCCCCAAAGGTTTTTGATTAAATAGCGGAATAGAAAATATGATCCAAAAAAAGTGTATGTATATCACACGTACACAACCACACTGGGCCCCAATTACTATTGTTTGTACCCCTAAAAGGCTAGATGAGGAGTAGGGGGAGTATGGAACAGGCAGCACCCTCAAACCTTCAGAAGTATGAGATGAACCCCAACAACTTGGAAAGGTGGATCTCTCTCACACGTACCAACACAGACTATCCCCCAATTTAACTGATCCCCAAAGGTTTTTGATTAAATAGCGGAATAGAAAATATGATCCAAAAAAAGTGTATGTATATCACACGTACACAACCACACTAGGCCCCAATTACTATTGTTTGTACCCCTAAAAGGCTAGGAGTAGGGGGAGTATGGAACAGGCAGCACCCTCAAACCTTCAGAAGTATGAGATGAACCCCAACAACTTGGAAAGGTGGATCTCTCTCACACGTACCAACACAGACTATCCCCCAATTTAACTGATCCCCAAAGGTTTTTGATTAAATAGCGGAATAGAAAATATGATCCAAAAAAAGTGTATGTATATCACACGTACACAACCACACTGGGCCCCAATTACTATTGTTTGTACCCCTAAAAGGCTAGGAGTAGGGGGAGTATGGAACAGGCAGCACCCTCAAACCTTCAGAAGTATGAGATGAACCCCAACAACTTGGAAAGGTGGATCTCTCTCACACGTACCAACACAGACTATCCCCCAATTTAACTGATCCCCAAAGGTTTTTGATTAAATAGCGGAATAGAAAATATGATCCAAAAAAAGTGTATGTATATCACACGTACACAACCACACTAGGCCCCAATTACTATTGTTTGTACCCCTAAAAGGCTAGGAGTAGGGGGAGTATGGAACAGGCAGCACCCTCAAACCTTCAGAAGTATGAGATGAACCCCAACAACTTGGAAAGGTGGATCTCTCTCACACGTACCAACACAGACTATCCCCCAATTTAACTGATCCCCAAAGGTTTTTGATTAAATAGCGGAATAGAAAATATGATCCAAAAAAAGTGTATGTATATCACACGTACACAACCACACTAGGCCCCAATTACTATTGTTTGTACCCCTAAAAGGCTAGATGAGGAGTAGGGGGAGTATGGAACAGGCAGCACCCTCAAATCTTCAGAAGTATGAGATTGTGTTCACTGTACCCCACAAAGATTGAGTTCACTGCACCCCACAATGATTGTGTTCACTGCACCCCACAAAGATTGTGTTCACTGCACCTCACAAAGATTGTGTTCACTGTACCCCCCAAAGATTGTGTTCACTGCACCCCACAAAGATTCTGTTCACTGTACCCCACAAAGATTGTGTTCACTGCACCCTAAAAGGATGTTGTTCACTGCACCCCACAAAGATTGTGTTCACTGCACCCTAAAAGGATGTTGTTCACTGCACCCCAAAAAGATTGTGTTCACTGTACCCCCCCAAAGATTGTGTTCACTGCACCCCACAAAGATTGTGTTCACTGCACCCCAAAAAGATTGTGTTCACTGTACCCCCCAAAGATTGTGTTCACTGCACCCCAAAAAGATTGTGTTCACTGTACCCCCCAAAGATTGTGTTCACTGCACCCCACAAAGATTCTGTTCACTGTACCCCACAAAGATTGTGTTCACTGCACCCCAAAAAGATTGTGTTCACTGTACCCCCCCAAAGATTGTGTTCACTGCACCCCCCAAAGATTGTGTTCACTGCACCCCACAAAGGATTTTGTTCACTGCACCCCACAAAGGATTTTGTTCACTGCACCCCAAAAATGATTTTGATCACTGCACCCCAAAAAGGATGTTGTTCACTGCACCCCAAAAATGATTTTGTTCACTCCACCCCAAAAAGATTGTGTTCACTGCACCCCACAAAGATTGTGTTCACTGCACCCCAAAAAGATTGTGTTCACTGTACCCCCCAAAGATTGTGTTCACTGCACCCCACAAAGATTCTGTTCACTGTACCCCACAAAGATTGTGTTCACTGCACCCCAAAAAGATTGTGTTCACTGCACCCCAAAAAGGATGTTGTTCACTGCACCCCAAAAAGGATGTTGTTCACTCCACCCCAAAAAGATTGTGTTCACTGCACCCCACAAAGATTGTGTTCACTGCACCCCAAAAATGATTTTGTTCACTGCACCCCAAAAAGGATTTTGTTCACTGCACCCCAAAAAGGATGTTGTTCACTCCACCCCAAAAAGATTGTGTTCACTGCACCCCAAAAAGATTGTGTTCACTGCACCCCACAAAGGATTTTGTTCACTGCACCCCAAAAAGATTGTGTTCACTGCACCCCAAAAAGGATGTTGTTCACTGCACCCCAAAAAGGATTTTGTTCACTGCACCCCAAAAAGATTGTGTTCACTGCACCCCACAAAGGATTTTGTTCACTGCACCCCACAAAGATTGTGTTCACTGCACACCAAAAAGGATTGTGTTCACTGCACCCCAAAAAGATTTTGTTCACTGCACCCCAAAAAGATTGTGTTCACTGCAGCCCAAAAAGATTGTGTTCACTGCATCCCAAAAAGATTGTGTTCACTGCAGCCCAAAAAGATTGTGTTCACTGCAGCCCAAAAAGATTGTGTTCACTGCAGCTCACACACAGAAAAATGGATGTGGATCACTGACACCTGCCTATCTCCAATCCCACACCACACAGCAATATCGATTGTAGTTTGTAGAACACAGTTTCCCTAAAATTCAGCAGACTCTGTCCCTAACAGGATTGAGAAGAGATCGTAGATCAGGATTGAGTGCAGATTCACCCCACCCCCCACACAGCAATATCGATTGTAGTTTGTAGAAGACACTGACCCTATAATTCAGCAGACTCTATCCCTAAAATGCCTACAACTCGCCCTGCCTAAACACTCTGACCTGTCCCTCAATTCTATCCGGACACAAATGGTTTTTTCCTGCCTATCTTTCCCTAATCAGCAGCCAGCACATTGATGTGTGCTCTGTCCCTTAGCTAAGCAGCAGAATGACGCTGCTGCGGCGGCTGCCTCGAACTTATAAAGACTTGGTCACATGCTTCAGACGGCCAATCACAGCTACTAAGACATTTGCAGGCATGGCTGGGATGGCTTAAGGCACACCAGTTAAACGATTGTTGATTGGCTGTTGAAAGCCCGCCATGAAAAGAGCGCCAAAGCATGCAAAACCCGGAAATAAAACGACCGAACACGGATTTTTACCCGAACATACAGTAAAGTGTCCGTGTCCGTGTTCGGGTAAAAAAAATCCAATTATTCGGTACGAACACGAATAATACAGTCCGTGTTCGCTCAACACTATTCTCAACCTGAGCACAACCTGCATGATCAGGCATCTAAGTGCAAAGCACGAGCTGCAGTGGAGTAGACACCTTCAAAACCAAGAAACGTCTCTGGCTCATCCTGCTTCCTCTTCTGCTGCAGTCTTGGCCGCTCCAGCCACATCTGTAGTGATACCGGCACCTGCCACCCCGCAAACAGAGGATCTGTCAGCAACACCACCACCTAGGTCACCAACCATCTCCACAATGTCCCGTGGAAGCGTTCAGCTTTCCATCTCCCAAACACTTGAGAGGAAGAGGAAGTACCCCGCTACCTACCCGCGATCCCTGGCCCTGAATGCCAGCATTTCAAAATTCTTGGCCTTTGAAATGCTGTCATTCCGTCTGGTGGAGACGCACAGTTTTAAAAACCTTATGTCGGTGGCTGTCCCACAGTATGTCGTGCCCAGCCGCCACTACTTTTCCAGGCAAGCAATCCCTTCCCTGCACAACCAAGTGGGGGAAAAAATCAGGTGTGCACTGCGCAACGCCATCTGTGCCAAGGTCCACCTAACTACCGATACGTGGACCAGTAAGCACGGTCAGGGGCGTTATATCTCCCTAACGGCACACTGGGTAAATGCAGTGGCGGATGGGCCTGAGGCGGATAGCAATTTGGTGCATGTCCTTCCACCACCGAGGATTGCAGGGTGCTTCAGTTTGCCTCCTGTTCCTAACTCCTCTTACTCCACTTCCTCATCCTCTACCGCCTCCTCATCCGGACAGCGTAACACCTTCACCACCAACTTCAGCACGGCCAGGGGTAAACGACAGCAGGCAGTTTTAAAACTTGCCTGTTTGGGGGACAAACCACACACCGCGCAGGAGTTGTGGAGAAGCATGGAACAGCAGACAAATGAGTTGTTGCTGCCAGCGAGCCTCAAGCTCGGCCTGGTGGTGTGCGATAACGGGCAACATCTTATAGCAGCTCTGGGCCTAGCCGGTTTGACGCACATCCCTTGCCTGGCGCATGTGCTGAATTTGGTGGTGCAGAGGTTCCTTAAAAACTACCCCGATATGTCAGAGCTGCTGCAGAAAGTGCGGGCCGTCTGTGCGCACTTTCAGCGTTCTCACCCTGCTGCTGCTCGCCTGTCAGCGCTGCAGCGTAACTTTGGCCTTCCCGCTCACCGCCTCATATGTGACGTGCCCACAAGGTGGAACTCCACCTTGCACATGCTGCAAAGACTGTGCGAGCAGCAGCAGGCCATAGTGGAGCTTTAGCTGCAGCACGTACGCGTGAGTCGCTCTGCGGAACAGCACCACTTCACCACCAATAACTGGGCCTCCATGCGAGACCTGTGTGCCTTGTTGCGCTGTTTTGAGTACTCCACCAACATGGCCAGTGCCGATGACGCCGTTCTCAGCTTAACTATCCCACTTCTATGCCTCCTTGAAAAAACAATTCGGGCGATGATGGAAGAGGATGTGGCACAGGATGAGGAGGAGGAGGAGGATGAAGAGGTAACATTTCCAAGGCTTTCAGGGCAGTTATTTGCAAGGGGCTCCGAGGGTGGGTTCCTGCACACACAAACGCCAGGGACACAATTGTCCAGCAGGGGCACAGTTCTGGAGGATGAGGAGGATGAGGAGGAGGAGCTGGAGGAGGAGATGGAAGCATGTTCACAGCAGGGTGGCACCCAGGCCAGCTCATGGCCATCACTGGTGCATGGCTGGGGGGATACAGAGGACACGGACGATACACCTCCCACAGAGGACAGCCTTTCGTTGCCTCTGGGCAGCCTGGCACACATGAGCGATTACATGCTGCAGTGTCTCCACAACGACCGCCGAGTTGCCCACATTCTAACTTGTGCTGATTACTGGGTGGCCACGCTGCTGGATCCCCGTTACATGGACAACGTACCATCCTTAATTCACTCACTGGAGCGCGATCGCAAGATGCGCGAGTACAAGCGCACGCTGGTAGACGCCATGCTGCTGGCATTCCCACCTGACAGCGGGGCCACAGTGGAAGCACAAGGCAGAGGAGGAGGAGGAAGAGGTCGCCAACGCAACCAGGGCACCGCCAGCACCTCAGAAGGCAGGGTTAGCATGGCTGAAATGTGGAAAAGCTTTGTCAGCACGCCACAACAAACAGCAGCACCAGCAGCTCATATGGAACGTCTTAGCAGGAGGCAGCATTTCACCAACATGGTGGAGCAGTATGTGTGCACATGCCTAGACGTACTGAATGAGGGGTCTGCCCCCTTCAACTTTTGGGTCTCCAAGTTGGGCACATGGCCTGAGCTTGCCCTTTACACCTTGGAGGTGCTGGCGTGCCCTGCAGCCAGTGTATTATCTGAACGGGTATTTAGCACGGCTGGGGGCGTTATCACAGACAAGTGCAGCCGCCTGTCCAGAGACAATGTGGACAAGCTCACGTTCATTAAAATGAACCAGGCATGGATCCCACGGGACTTTTCCGTACCTTGTGCAGAATAGCGATGGGTACCGACCTTACCCAGCCATTGTTCCATTTTTGCTCTTTCTCACTCTTTTGGGGTGTACCCTCATTTAAAATTTGTGAAAAGAAGCAGTGTTGGCTACCTCGTCCTCCTCAGGGCCAGATTAATGTAGGGGCTATTGGAGCTGCAGCTCCAGGCCCCTACCTTTATATAGGCCCCAGGTTGGCCATATTCACTGTTACCGCTCTTCTGTCACTTGTAAACACAGAAGTCTGGCTTCTATGCTCGCTTCCCCAGGCAGCTCCCTCAGAACCTCCCCACACAGCACCAAGGCCGGACAAGGAGGGACAGTTGCCGATGCATGGATGTGTTTATGGGCTTCAGAGACAGCATCCCATGTGGAATTAGGCATGCATGGCTGCACCCTTCCTCCTCTGGGTGCATGCCAAGGCACGGCCCTTAAGGCCCTTCAAAATCCTCAGCACCAAGCCCATGATGCTCTTAATCCGGCCCTGGTCCTCCTCCACCGCCGCTTCCACCTACACCGCCCATAGGTGTGCGCAGCCTATTGCATTAGGGTGTGCACCCCAAAGTTTAAATACACATGCATGTGTTTGCCTACATGTACATGGCCCCGATACATTACTCTCCCTGCTGGCAAAGTGAAATAGAGCAGAGCAGGTCCGAGGGAGATCTTTCCCATCTCCTCACTGGCAAACAGAGCGATAATGCTATGTGCCCTAGGTGATTAGGGTGTGCCCAGGCACATCTGGCACACCCTGTGCGCACGCCTATGACACCGCCACATCCACCACCACCTCAACCTCCCTCCTACTCCATATGGGCCTCGTCCTTCAGAGATGAAGAACATTGTTTTATTTTTCTGCTTTTTTTTTGTTGTTTTAAGTTATCTCCCTATCCACATTTGTTTGCAGAGCACTTGCCATGCTCTTAACTACGTTTTGCTGCCATTTGCAGCACTCTAGCCCTTTCCATTGGTGTTTTAGAGCCATTTTAGTGCCTGAAAGTTTGGGTCCCTATTGACTTCAATGGGGTTCGGTGTCCGGGAAAAGTTCGGCAAAAGTCCGGGACACGGACCCGGACTTTTTTTTAAAGTTCGGCCGAACCCGACGAACACGGACATCCAGGTGTCCGCTCAACTCTACTCATATACTGTTAATGTGTGTGAAGGTTAGATGTTTACATGTTGTTGTTCTAGACTTCAAGTACTTAAAAACCCACCAAGTTTTTTCTATAACATTTTTTTTGTCAGAGTATATATATGTGGGTGTGTCTTTACATTTTTGAATGTACTTACAATTAGGGATGATCGAACTTTTCAAAAGTTCGGTTCGGCCAGAACATCCGAACTTCCCTAAAGTTCAGCCCTGATTTCAGAACCCCATTGAAATCAATGGGACCCGAACTTCTGTAATCAAAAAACACCATTTCGAAGTCCTAAAACCCAATAAATGCCCCTAAAAAGTGCCTAGGGTTCTGGGTCATACCCCAGGGACTATTAATCACACAAAAAAAAGTTCTTAAAAAGTGTCATTTTTGATAGAGAGCGAATTATTGATAACATTTAAAAAGAAAAAAATATAAAAAAAAAAAAAATCTTAAAAATTGTCATTTTTGATAGAGAGCCAATTTTTGAAAAAAAAAAAAAAAAAAAAAAAAAAATTCTTTGGATTTAGTATCTGGGGGGTCTAAAAAGTGTACCTGTGAAGTTTCAGCTCTGTAGCATGTCCAGAACCATAAAAAAAAAAGATTGTTTGTTTTTTGTCACTTATAAAACAGGTTAGTGGCTTCTCGCTTTTCACACATTGCCGGCTTAGTAGCAGGCGTTTTTTTGGGCATTTTTTGGGTTCTTTGGAGGCAGGAAAAACATCTGAACTTGTGTATAGTGGTATATATACACACATACTTATATACACACCTAGACATATATAGGTGTGAAATGAGCAGAAAAAACTACTTGCGCTAAAGAAATAATTAACACCAATATACACTATCACACCTATATATGTCTAAGTGTGAAATACATATAAGTATGTGTGTATATATATACCTGTATACACAAGTTCAGATGTTTTGCCTGCCTCCAAAAACCCCCCAAAAATGCCTGCAACAACACACCTGGGCGTTTTTTTTTTTTTTGACGCACAAGTTCAGATGTTTTTCCTGCCTCCAAAGAACCCAAAAAATGCCCAAAAAAACGCTTGCTACTAAACCGGCAATGTGTGAAAAGCGAGAAGCCAAAAACCTGTTTTATAAGTGACAAAATACAAACAATCTTTTTTTTTTTTTTATGGTTCTGGACATGCTACAGAGCTGAAACATCACAGGTACACTTTTTAGACCCCCCAGATACCAAATTCAAAGAAATTTGCTCTCTATCAAAAATGACAATTTTTAAGAACTTTTCTTTTGTGTGATTTTGTGTCTGGGGGGTCTAAAAGGTGTACCTGTGAAGTTTCAGCTCTGTAGCATGTCCAGAACCATAAAAAAAAGGATTGTTTGTATTAGGTCAGTTATAGAACAGGTTAGTGGCTTCTCGCTTTTTTCACACCTTGCCGGTTTAGTAGCAGGCGTTTTTTTTTGGGCATTTTTTGGGGTTCTTTGGAGGCAGGAAAAACATCTGAACTTGTGTATAGTGATATATATACACACATACTTATATGTATATTACACTTAGACATATATAGGTGTGATAGGAGCGTAACTATATTGGTGTTAATTATTTCATTAGCGCAAGTAGTTTTTTCTGCTCCTTTCACACCTATATATGTCTAGGTGTATATATACATACATGGGTGTGTATATATACCCCCCTATACACATGTTCAGATGTCATGCCTAACACCAAACATGTGCTCAAAAGATCCCTATGGACGCCTGCAGTCAAAAAGAATGCTGACGGCGGCAAAGCCATATTACTGCAGCGAAAGTGACCCAAGAGAAAATAGCTTTTCTCTATAGCGGTCACCCTGATATGGAAGGGTTTTGTCACCCTGCCATAGCAGTCACTGTCAGTTAACTCTACACTACACTATGGTCCCCTTACACGTAACACTTTCCCTACAGAAACTGAACAAATTAAAACTAAAGTGTAAAAGAGCACTCTAACTACACTAGATATCCCTTTCCTCACACTAAAAATTTCTAAATGACACTTTGTAACACTTTGTAACAGAAGTAACAGAACAGCATTCCACTCTCTTCCATGTCCCGTATAAGAATACTAGGAATTTGGCGGGGGCTATCTTATATACTGGGGGGCGTATTCACTAATGATTGGTCTATGGACCCCCTAGTCACTCCAATCACATTCCTAGCATTCTCCTGCCCCCTCAATTGGCTTTTGCTAATGGTTCTGGTCCAATCATGGGCTTTTAAAGCCCATTTCCTGTCCCATTGCATTTTGGTCGGTTCTGGTTGCCGAATTCCAAACTTTTTGGGCAAAAAGTTCTAAATTCGGCCGAACCTCGAACAGCCAATGTTCGGGCCGAACCGATGGTCGACCCGAACCGTTCGATCATCCCTACTTACAATGATTGACATTACCTCTGCTGGAAGTCTGTTCCAGGCATCCACTACTAGTTTAGTACATTAGGAACCTCTCAGAGAGGTAAAGTGAGGTGATAATAATGGATCCAAACAGCAGAGGGCAAGGCAGTTATGACCCAGACTTGGCAAAATACTTTAAAGGAAAAAACACAGAGGGCCATAAAGCATAGTTTTTTTTTTTGTTTTTTGTTTTAAGAAGAAGCCTCGGAATTGGAGCAAATGCAGTCAGGCCTACCTAAATTCTAAAAAATATATATATATTTTTTTTTTGTCTCTTTCTTTAACCAGAGTTTATATTCCTCTTTCTGTACGTTCATTTTTTTGTTGCCTGCCTGACTTTGCATTTACATTTGTCTTAAAAGAGGATCAATTAATATGTTAATCACTACAGGAGGGGGAGTGCTTTTGTATAGCTGCAATGTCTGGAAACCATTTCAATTTTGTTTTTGAACACTAAATACAGATTCAGTGCTCTTTAACAAATTAAAGAGAAAGGTGTAGGGCAAATGTCATGTTGAGGCAGCAGTACATCTGTACGTTTTATTCTTTATTTTCATTTTATTTTTTCTATTTCTCTCTCTTTCCTTTATCACCTTTATTTTTGGGTGATTCTTAAGTTTGGTTTTGGTAAGGTGAAATAAAAAAAAAAAAAAAAAAAAAAAAAGGAGGGGTGATATGGAGAACATTTAAAACATTTAAAAATGTTGATATAGAATGTTAAAACTTCCATATAGCATTTTGTGTTTGGGCCAATTTCCAACAGTTTTCTGTGTCCCTTCCAACATTGAATAATTGTTTTATATAAATTTATTGAAGCTCCCTCTTGTCATTTAGCTATTTGCAACTATTACTATAACAGTAACACCAGGTTTTAGCATTAGTCATTCAACTATTTTTTCTGTACTTGTTACATACAGTCCTCTCTACAGTCCTAATATGTGGCAGTCATCATATACTGTATGGTCATTGGTTAATTTATTTTGTGCCATAATTAAGTTCAAAGAACATTGCGTGAGTAGAATATACATATACTGTTGACTTGTGAGACTCATAGTAATTGGCAATTAGCAGGTATAGTATAGTACAATTGTACTTAAGAGTAATTTAGATTGATTATTCATGAAGCCACCAGTACCTGGTGACATCTAACTTATTCAAGTTATTTTGTCTGCTGGGTTGACAATTCCTACTCTGTTCTGGGCCTGCTAACAGTATGACCTCTTCCTCAGCCTGCTAAAGGCATGACTCCTACAGTAGCTACACAGAGTAGCAAAGGACAAAACTATGTACACAAATGTGTGGTCCCAGCCAAAGTTTTAGCCCACCAGGGTTTGTATAACTGAACACAGTTTCAGTAAAAGGAGTCAGTGGTGAGTTGTGATGGCAACAGGATCCCCTCTCCCCCTGGAGACTTGAAGGGTCACACACACACAAAGTGGTAACCAGCAGAAGGCATAGCAGAGTTATCTGCAGGCATATGACAATGGATGGATAAGGAGGGGTGGTGAAAATCTGAGAGCACCTGGCTGAAGGGGGTAACCATTCAAATTGTTAAATGTGTCTGTGGGAGAGGGTTTCATTATTATGTCGCAATATATTGTGAGGGATTAGCTCGGTGGCGGGTGTAGATGACTCCTTGGGGGGTGCGTTTTCACAGAGAAATAGCCCAAAAGTGCTTGCAAACAACAGGTTTATTCTTCAAACAAGTGCATGCAGCAAAAACATCAAAATAAAATAAAACAAAATAAATCCTTGCCTCTGTGGGCGGCTACCTTCTCACGCTGGAACCTACCTAAGAAGTCTTCCCAACCTACTGTTGGGCCGACACTGCTGATCCTACAGCAGACACTCAAATGTCCATTTGTTTGCTTTTCACACAGCACAAACATTGTCCATTGAACATGTCCCTTTGTTTTCTTTCACATCAACAACACTTCGTCTTCTCACCTTTGAGACGTCTTCACTCTTGGTTACCGTCCCGGGCACACATCACTCCGGGGGGTCTTCTCCCAGGCCCACACATCCTGTCGGGAGGCACACGCTGACTGTCCTCCTGCTCCCAGCCCACATGGCTTCAGGATGCAGCTTCTGGAGGCAGCAAACAATAGAATTTCTCTGAACAAATTATAGAGCCTTAACTACCTCATTCTGAACAGGTGAAGGCCTTTCAACTTCCTGCTGGCTAGCTCTGTAGCCAACACCCTAAATTAATTAATGGACTTCTCAATCAGGTGGAAATGTATCTTCTTCCTGTGACTACATTCCCAGATTTAGCTGACTTCCTGTCACATACCCCCCCCTCTTGTTTCAACCCTAGGGTTGGGACACATATTTCCAGGCACGCATGTGTCAGGCACTGCTGACTCACTGATAAGCCTCCTATTATCCTCAAGCTTCCGGATGAAACTGTTTTGTCATCTTCATTGACTGATTTCTCATAAATGCCACACAGTTTGTCTCTCATCTCATATACACATTCTTCAACTGCATTTTTGGCATCATTTCGCTCCTTCTCGTTTCTGTCATCTTCATTGACAGCTTTCTCATAAATGTCAGACAGCTTGTCCCTCATAACCGTCTGTCCAATCCACCATGGAGGACCGTGATCCATAGGCAACTCAATTGGGCTAGTCTTAATGTCTTCAACATTCTTAAGACGCCTCTCTCTGCAATCCATAAATGTTTTCCACAAAACTTTGAGAACCTTTGCTTCACTAAGCTTTGTTCCAAGTAGGGACTCTTGACATCCCTCTGTGACTTGAGTTGCCTCTCCATACATCTGTACACAATCATTGACTTTTTGTTGTAAAAGGGAATGATCTTCCTTCTTGAGCTTTGCTTGCTCTAAGATGCTGTGCAGAGGATTTTCCAATTGAGACAACAGGCTGTCACACATTTCTTCAAAGTGACCCCTGTTCCTTTTCCCAGAGATATCAATATCATTCACCAAACATTTCATATTCATAGGCAGATCTGAAGCATTTGCACTCATCAACTTCTTAAACTTTTCGCCCTCCTGAGCGAGTCGCAGTAAAGGCCTACTATTTGATTTGATATTCAGTTTATATTTCTTGCCAAACTCTTCACAGAAGAAGCCAACCAGAACATCATCAACTTTCCTTCCACCAACATAGGGGTCAAAGGCAACAACACAGTTGAACCCAGCGATCTGGGTGGTATCCATTATAGACCTCCTCTCTGCATCAGTGAAGAAGCATGGAACTGCAACACATTCTTTTACAGGTTTCTTCAATGCACTTTCTGCTGAACTATTTGACCGCTCAAGGTCACCTAGTTCTTTTTCTCTATCTGAATTCCACATGGAATGCATCTCAAGATCACGATCAAACTTCTGCCACCCGTCTTTCACCAGTTCCATTTTGGAAACACTCCCTGAAAGGCACTTATTCATTTGCTTCACGTTTTCACCAACAGCCTTAGTTTTCTCCACTAGGTTTTCAGCCTGAACTGAGAAATCACCACATTTCTTACTCAGCTCCTTTGTTTGCTGAAGCTCTAATGATACATTTTCCAATGCTTGAAGTTTTTGAAGGAACGGTTTATTCCAAAGGGGTGATTCAAGCCACGTGTCATCACATTTCTGAGGCTCACTCAGGACAGACCCCAAAACACTGATCCTTTTAAAAACTGCATCAGGCACACTATCCCCTTTTTGGGACAGATCCTCTGTTGCCTGGAATTCCTCTTCCAGTTCCTGCAACGGAATCTTCATCTCTTCTACTTGCTGTTCTAAGGCTCGTTTAGACTTTTCTAGCTCCTGAACGCTTTTCTCAACCTCATCCTTGTAGCTGACCACATGTTCCATCTCTGTACATAGCTGCTTGTTAACTCTTTCTAGTTCAGCCTTGGACTCTAGAGCTTCCTCCAAAGAGCGAGCCAAGAACAGGGCTTTGCTCTCGTTATCACGCGCCTCCGTTTTTGCACGGTCGCGTTCTTCTGCATATTTTGCAGACACAGTCTTCTCTTCACCAAGCATCTGATCAAACTTCTTTTTCACATCTTCAACACACTGTAATGAACCAACGCTTTCTTCCATGCGTTTTTTCATATCCGCTATCTGAGCTTGCAATGTTGCGACTTGCTCTGATAGGTTTTTCTTTGCTTCCGCCTCCTCTTTTAATTGTTCCAGGAAGCCATTTTTCTCATCTTCCATTTGTTTGAGCTTTGTGCTAAAACTCAGCCTTTGACACCTCTCTTCCTGTAAGAGTTCCTGCGTGTCTTGCAGCTGCGATTCCAAGATAGAAAAATCTTCCGCAATTTCTCTAGATTTGCTGTCTGCTTGAGAAAGCTGATTTGTAACATTGTCCAACTCAACCTGCAGTCGGTTTGCCTTCTCTGACAGCTTAGCACACAATCGGTCACCTTCTGACACCTTGACTTGCGATTCCAGAAGCTGTGCCTCTACTTTTTCCCTCTTATGTTCACAATCTCCTTTTCCCTGCATAAGAGCCTTCACCTCATTGGCTAGCATCTGGGAATAAGAATGTAATTCTGCCACACAGGCTTCTTTCTCCTTTAACTGCTGCTGGAAACGTTGGGCTTCACCTTTCCAACTTTCACAGTCTGCACGTAATTCATCTACCACATTGCTCAAAGTGGTGAGCTCATACACAGTACTCAGTAATTTAGCCTCTCTTTCACTTTTCTCTTTGTCGCTGAGAGACAATGTCGCTTTCAGAGCAACATTCTGTTCCTGCGACTCCTGCAGGTCTATTTTTGTAGCTCCCAAAGACTGAAGACTTTTTTCCAGCTGATTACGCAACTCCAACATATCAGCCATACTTTGCTTCTGCAAAGTCTGAATTTCACTTTCCTTTTCCATGAGGATGGTATCTTTCTCCATTATAGTCTCTCTGCGTTTTTGCAACTCGACCAAAAGAAGAGCAGTGGATTCTTCCCACTGTAACACATGAGACTTGAGTAGTTCATTCATTTCCTGCAAGTTTCTATGCTCCATTTTAAGCAATTCCAAGGCTTGTTCCTTTTCTTCCATTTTCCGTTGCAAGGCATCCAACTCAGCCCTGCACACATACTCGGTTTCCTCCAAACCGATGGCCTCCATTGGCTGCTGGCGTCTCTGTTTCCAGCCTGCCATGCTCTCTTGATGAGCCTTTTGTTGAGCTGCAAAGCTCCGTTGTTTCAGCATCTCCCCCATTTTGGGTTTACTTTTCATCTGAGCACACTGCGTCTCCATAGCAGTTTCATCAGTGTTGCTAGGGACAACAACCTTCCTCTTTAGTAGACTCTCTTTAGGCATGGATGGGGCTGGTTCAGACGGCAACATCCCCTCCATCCATAGAATCCGGTCTCTCATTTCATCTATCTTTGCATTTTTCAGGCGTTTGGACCGCCCCATCTTCAATAACTCCACAAACAAATTTTTCACAGTCCAGCAAACAATTTTCAGACCACTGTCTCTTTAACACATGTAGTTGTTCTCTCTCTTGCAAGATCTCTTTTCCTGCGCACACAGTTTGTGCAGTCACTTGCACCAGACACAACAAAGTTCATCAAATAATTTTGAGACCGCTGTCTCTTTAAAACACTTTTTTTTTTTTTCTGTCAGGATCTTCTCTCCTGCACACATAGATTGTGCAATCTCATGCACCAGATAAAGTTCATCAAACATTTGCACTTCCTTGCAGGGATCTCTGCTTATGCCCACTGCATACCTCCACCATATGTGAGGGATTAGCTCGGTGGCGGGTGTAGATGACTCCTTGGGGGGTGCGTTTTCACAGAGAAATAGCCCAAAAGTGCTTGCAAACAACAGGTTTATTCTTCAAACAAGTGCATGCAGCAAAAACATCAAAATAAAATAAAACAAAATAAATCCTTGCCTCTGTGGGCGGCTACCTTCTCACGCTGGAACCTACCTAAGAAGTCTTCCCAACCTACTGTTGGGCCGACACTGCTGATCCTACAGCAGACACTCAAATGTCCATTTGTTTGCTTTTCACACAGCACAAACCTTGTCCATTGAACATGTCCCTTTGTTTTCTTTCACATCAACAACACTTCGTCTTCTCACCTTTAAGACGTCTTCACTCTTGGTTACCGTCCCGGGCACACATCACTCCGGGGGGTCTTCTCCCAGGCCCACACATCCTGTCGGGAGGCACACGCTGACTGTCCTCCTGCTCCCAGCCCACATGGCTTCAGGATGCAGCTTCTGGAGGCAGCAAACAATAGAATTTCTCTGAACAAATTATAGAGCCTTAACTACCTCATTCTGAACAGGTGAAGGCCTTTCAACTTCCTGCTGGCTAGCTCTGTAGCCAACACCCTAAATTAATTAATGGACTTCTCAATCAGGTGGAAATGTATCTTCTTCCTGTGACTACATTCCCAGATTTAGCTGACTTCCTGTCACAATATCTATAGCATTTATAAACAACGGTTCTTACTACTCAGAATTACAAGATAAGCATTCTTTTATATGAACATGTCTTAGAAGCACTCTTCAGGATACCCGTGTCCACATAAATAAAGTGTAATCTCAGAAAGCCATGAAAGTTGGTCCAAAGCCTGTTGCTGAATACGCTGTATCCAATTGGAATCCCCATGGAGGGCTGTCCTAGAAGCAAGAGCAACATGACCAGATTTGCATTATGGACTTTTGTACTATTATTACTTGACTGCTGAGAACAAAGATCCTCATTTTGTTGTTGTTTTGTCTATTATTATGAACTTATTACATGCCAAACAATTGATGAACTACAGATACAGAGTCTTTTCAACAATTATTTTTTCAGAAAACAATGACAAAAGCTACAAATATCAAAGGAGATTACACATAAACATAAACCATTATTTTATGTGTACCCAATATTAATACCCATTTATATTATGTACACCCAGGAAAGAATCCAGGCCTTTTTTAAAGCAATCTAGTGAGCTAGCCAGAACCACCTCTGGAGGGAGTCTATTCCACATTTTCACAGCTCTTATGATATAGAAACCGTTCCATATTTGGAGAAGAAATCTGTTTTCCTCTAGACATAAAGAGTGCCCCCTTGTCCTCTGTGTTGTCCTTAAAGCGGAGTTCCACCCTGGGAATACTTTTTTTAATAAAAATATCACTGGGACAGTCAGGGTTAGTACATTCCACAATGGCTAGCCTCTGATCTGTCCCAGGTTGCACTTACCTTTTAGGAGAAATACTTACCTTGAAAAAGTATTGTCCAGCGCTGCCATCTCAGGTGTGGGCAGCTTGAAGCCAGCGCAATCCTCTTCTGCGTCCTCTTCCATCTTCTTCGGTCCCACGATGCACTGCACCGGCCCCGCGTCACTTCCGGTGCACACGCGTCATCCCTCCACAGCTTCTGGGCATGCCCAGAAGCTGTTTAGAAGGGAATGACGCGCGCGCACCGGAACTGACATCGGGGCCGATGCAGGCGCATTGATTCCTGGGATCGATGACGTTCAGCTCCCAGGAATCATTGCAAAGCCAGGAAGTGACGAATCGCCGTGGCCGCCAAGGGGAGGAAGAAGGAAGTAAGGTAAGTATATTTTCTTCTATACGAGGTAAGTAAAAAAAAAAAAAAAATTGCGATTATCCATTTGTTTTTCAGGTGACCCGGAGCGAGAAGATGGAGGTAAGTATAAATTTAGGGTGGAACTCCAATTTTAAAGTGAATAACTCAACACCAAGTTCACTATATGGACCCCTTGTGTATTTATACATGTTGATAATATCCCAATCTCCTCTTCTCAAGAGAGAATAAATTCAGTTCCTCTAATCTTTTCTCGTAGCTGAGCTCCTCCATGCCTCTTATCAGTTTGGTTGCCCTTCTCTGCACTTTCTCCAGTTTCCAGATTCCCCTTTTTAAGAACTGGTGCCCAAAACTGAACTGCACGTTCCAGATGAGGTCTTACTAATGATTTGTACAAACTACATGAGAATACAGAATACAAAATTATATCTCTCTCTGGAGTCCATGCCTCTGTTAATACAAGAAAAAACTTTGCTTGCGTTGGAAACTGCAGCTTGGCATTGCATGCTATTATTAAGCTTATAATCTACCAGAGCACCGAGATCCTTCTCAGCTATGGATCCCCCAGTTCTACTCCCCCTAGTATGTATGGTGCATGCATATTCTTAGCCCTCAAGTGCATAACTTTACATTTATCAGCATTAAACCTCATTTGCCACACAGTTGACCAATGAAACAGTGCATTGAGGTCAGCTTGTAAGTTGGAGACATCCTGTAAGCAAGTTATTCCACTGCAAAGCTTGGTGTCATCTACAAAGACTGAAATGGTACTTTTAATCCCAAACCCTATATCATTTATAAAATATTAAAAAGTAAGGGTCCCAACACTGAACCTTGGGGTACACCAATGATAACCTTAGACCATTAAGAATCATTAACCACTGCTCTCTGAATTCTATCTTTAAGACAATTTTCTATCCATTTACAAACTGATCTTTCCAAGCCTGTAGACTTTACCTTACCCATTAGCCATGTGTGGGGAACTGTGGCAAACGATTTTGCAAAATCAAAGCATACTACGTCCACAGCTACCCCTCTGTCCAAGGTTTTACTTACCTCCTCATAAAAATAAATCAGGTTTGTTTGACAACTTCTGTCTTTCATGAATCCATGCTCTCTGTTGCTTAAAATATTTTTTTCCAGCAAGAACTCATCTATGTGGTCTTTTATTAAATTCTCCAGTATCTTCCCGACTATAGAAGTTAAACTAACAGGTCTATAGTTACTTGGCAAAGACTTTGTTCCCTTTTTAAATATAGGCACCACATTGGCCCTACACCAATCCAGTGGTACTATTCCAGTCCTTAACAAGTACCTAAAAATTAGAAAAAAAGGCTTTGAAATTACAGCGCTCAATTCTTTTAGGATGCGTGGGTGGATGCCATCTGGTCCAGGTGCTTTATCCACCCTTATTCTGTCTAAATATTTCTGGACTTTATCACTTTTGAGCCATTGTGGATCATTTGGGGCTGTGTCAATACCATCCTGGTTATGGTCATGGGATCCCCCATGCTCCTTTGTTTACACAGAGCTGAAGAAAGTATTTTATAAATGTGCCTTCTCTTTGTCTCCAGTCACACACTCCTGATTATTTTGTAAAGGGCCTACATACTCAGACCTAACCTTTTTACTATTAATATATTTGAAGATTTTTTTGGGGTTTGTCCTACTATCTTTTGCAATCTGTCGTTCACTTTGAATTTTTGCATCCCGGAATTTCCTTTTTACATATTCTGTTATATTCTTTGTAACAATTAAACAATGATAGTTGTCATGCCTCCAGCATAAGGAAATAATTAATTCTATTGGAACTTGCAATACCAATATGGTCCACAAGATGCCACTGTGACATAGACTGTTGTACAGTACTTTATGGTACTTCCTGTTCTCTATTGCTGGATTAGTTCCACCCCTCTCTGAGGAGAATCTCCATTTCAGATTTACCTCAGGAAGGAGCAGACAGCATCTGAGGTTGCTGTGGGAAGATTCCTGAACCCCCCTTTGAAGCATCGCTGGTATGCCTATGAACTGTTGGTTATATACTCAATGCATATACTGTTTATGTTTGTATACGGATTATATGCCTTTATATGTTTATTTACAGTTTCACCTCTATTCACAATCCTATTCGCATACCCATCTGACTTGTAACCTGTTCATTTGACCACTATTCTTTCACTGGAATAAAGCCTTAAGTTACAAAAGGACTGGTTATTGCAGGATTAAAGGTTTAGCTGTATGTTGAGCTGCACACGCCTGGGGCATACGTGTAGTGAGAACAGAACAGTGAAACAGCGGCTATCCAGCAAGTGGGATTAAGGACAGCGACTATACAGAGGCCTGCTACCCTGCCAGCGCAGTCATCTGCATATGCAATACAGTAGTCTCTACACAGTCAAGCATTCCTGCAAGCGACATGTCACATAGCCAGACATCCTCACTCAAGACAAGGTCCCGAGTTTCCGGCTCCTCTAGATCTTCCTCCTCAAGCAGTGCACTCGCCATAGCACGTGCGAAAGCTGAAGCCGCCAAGGCCCGAGCAGCCTTTGCTGAGCAAGAAATTCAGATTAAACAGGAGAAAGTGAGGATAAAAAAAGAGGCAGAGGAGGCCCTCCTAGAAGTAGCCCTAGAGAAACTGACTGTAGAGAAGGAAGTAGCAGCAGCCATAGCTGAAGCAGACGCCTTAGAATTAGCTGTATACCCGAGAAGTGAACGCAGCAGACGCAGCAATATTCTCGATCCAGCAGCTAAAAAGTCAAATTCTCTACAACAAACTTCAGATTACATCAATCAACATGACGTCAAAGAAACAAGCCAAAGACACTCCACGGTACCGCCACAAGTCAGTGACAAGCCTCAAGCCTGCAAACGAGAGAAATCCGTACAAAGTGACGTCTCCTACGACAGACTCCCCATAAGTGCGATAATAGAATCACCTTCTAATCGCCCTTCAGAACCAACGCCCAAGCCAGAACAGTACATCAGAGGACAGCTTGGTGCCAGCAAAAGGTATGACTACACACAGCCATCTTACCATGACAACACACAACAGCCTAACCAAGCCACCATAGACTTTGCAAGGTTCTTTGCACGACGCGAGTTAGTCACCAAAGGACTTGAAAAGTTTAATGACCGCCCTGAAAACTACAGAGCCTGGCGGTCATCCTTTCAAAACACTATCAGAGACTTAGGGCTATCTTGCAGCGAAGAGATAGACCTCCTGATCAAATGGCTTGGAAATGAGTCTGCCGAGCACGCCAGGCGAATCAGGACAATAAATATAAACTACCCAGACACTGGTCTTAGAACAATCTGGGATAGACTTGATGAGTGTTATGGTTCAGCAGAAGTAGTAGAAAATGCATTATTCAAAAGACTTGATAACTTTCCCAGAATACCTAGCAAAGCCTACCATAAACTTAGAGAGTTAAGTGAGTTGCTAATGGAACTTCAAGTAGCTAAATCCGAGGGAGACTTACAAGGACTTGCATTCCTTGACACAGCCAGAGGTGTCAACCCCATTGTGCAAAAGTTACCCTATAACTTGCAAGAGCAGTGGATTACACACGGATCCCGATATAAAAGAAAGCATGATGTTCCATTCCCTCCTTTTTCTGTTTTTGTGGACTTTGTGTGCCAGCAAGCTAAAACAAGAAATGATCCAAGTTTTGATTTTACGCTGTTGTGTGCTGCTCC
The DNA here is from genome assembly GCF_965119305.1 of Pelophylax lessonae. Taxonomy (NCBI): domain Eukaryota; kingdom Metazoa; phylum Chordata; class Amphibia; order Anura; family Ranidae; genus Pelophylax; species Pelophylax lessonae. The sequence goes on from NC_138768.1 coordinate 763,285,544, forward strand.
TGTGGGACTTAACCCTCGCAAACCCCCAGTAGCAGTACACAAAACTAACGTGTCTACTCCAGGTTCCTTTCACAGGTCTGTCAACTTCTCTAACTCAGAGACAAAAGTCAACGATCCTGGTAAGCAGTGTCCTTTGCATCGGAAGCCACATCCTCTCCTAAAATGCAGAGCCTTCAGAGAGAAAACCCTGCAGGACCGCAAAACCTTCCTCAAGGAGAACCACATCTGCTACAGGTGCTGCTCTTCAACATCTCATCTCGCCAAGGACTGTAAGGTCAGTTTGAAATGCACAGAATGTGACAGCTCAGATCACAACACAGGGTTACATTCTGGGCCAGCTCCATGAACTTTACAACACACCCTCAGCACTAGTGAGCACGGCGGGGAGGAGGAGCACACCACCACAACTACACCAGAGGTCACTTCACAATGTACAGAGATCTGCAAAGGAGCCATAGGTGGTAGGTCCTGCTCCAAAATCTGCCTAGTCAGAGTCTACCCAGCAGGCCAAAAAGACAAAGCCATTAAGCTTTATGTAATCCTGGATGACCAAAGTAACAAGTCATTAGCCAGCTCAACCTTCTTTGACATGTTCGGCATTAAAGGCCCCAGCATTCCCTACTCCTTAAAAACTGTGGACGGTGGAGAAGGCCGGTAGGAGAGCATCCGGCTACCAAATCAAGTCCATCGATGGGCGATCTCGCTTGTCTTTGCCAACTCTTATCGAATGCAATCAGATCCCTGATCACAGATCTGAAATTCCTACACCAGATGTAGCTGCTCATCACCCACACTTGAAACGCATAGCACATCTGATACCAGAACTTGATCCTCAGGCTCAGATTATCCTACTCCTTGGGAGAGATATCTTACAAGCCCACAAATCAAGAGCTCAGATTAATGGTCCCAATAACGCTCCTTATGCTCAGAAGTTAGACCTCGGATGGGTCATCATAGGAGATGTCTGTCTAGGAAGCGTGCACAAACCTAACTCCGTTAGCAGCATGCTCACAAATACCCTAGAGAATGGGCGTCCCTCTCTTTTCCAGCCATGCCACAACCATTTCCTTGTTAAGGAATCAGCCTACGCCACTCACTCATCTTGTCCCTTCACAAGCTTCACTAGTGACAACTTTGCCTGTGACAGTGACCAAGACCATTTAGGGTGCACAGCCTTTCAGAGAACTAAAGATGACAATCGTGTGGCAATGTCTATCGAAGACTAACTCTTCTTAGAAATAATGGAGCAAGGTCTAGTCAAAGACAGCACAAACAGCTGGGTTGCACCTCTTCCCTTCAGACCACAGAGACAACGCTTACCCAATAACAAGGAACAAGCGTTACAACGTTTTGCTTCCCTTAAGCGTAATTTACAAAGAAAGCCAGAGATGAGGGAACATTTCTTTTCTTTCACGGGGAAGATCTTTGAGAACGGTCATGCCGAGGTAGCTCCCACCGCTAAAGACTCTGAAGAGTGTTGGTATCTCCCTATATTCGGAGTGTACCATCCCAAAAAGCCAGGTCAAATCAGAGTAGTGTTTGACTCTAGTGCCAAATACAAGGGTATCTCCTTGAACGATGTCCTCTTGACAGGCCCAGACCTCAACAACAAACTCCTGGGAGTGCTCTTACGCTTCCGCAAAGATTCTATTGCCTTCATAGCTGACATCCAGCAGATGTTCCATTGTTTCTTGGTCAGAGAGGAAGACAGGAACTTCTTAAGGTTCCTTTGGTTCCAAGACAATGATCCTTCAAAAGATATCTCAGAGTATCGCATGAGGGTACACATCTTTGGCAATAGCCCTTCACCTGCAGTCGCTATCTACGGACTCAGACATTCCGCCCAAGAAGGTGAACTTGAGTTTGGCTCAGATGCAAGACAATTCGTAGAGAAAGACTTTTATGTGGATGACTGTTTAAAATCCTTACCGTCCAGTGAGTCTGCAATCTGTGTTCTTAAAAGAGCACAGGAAATGCTTGCTTGTTCCAACCTCAGGCTTCACAAGATTGCTTCTAACAGCAAAGAGGTAATGGAAGCTTTCCCCGCTCAAGACCATTCCAGTGATCTAAAGGACTTAGATCTGGGTACAGACTCTTTACCTCTACTACGCAGTCTAGGTCTACTATGGGACTTGAAATCCGATTCCTTTACCTTCCAAGTAAATGGAGAAGAAAGACCTTTCACTCGCAGAGGTGTCTTGTCTACAATCAATAGCCTGTACGATCCATTAGGATTTGCGGGACCTGTTACAATTCAAGGCAAAGCCTTACTTAGAGACTTGATTCGTGAAACATCCGACTGGGATGCCCCACTTCCCCTTGATAAGAGGAACTCTTGGGTAGAGTGGAGGGACTCTCTATCAGTCTTATCTGATCTCCATGTTTCACGCCCATATGCTCCTGTACCTTCTACAGAGATACAGAGTCAAAACCTTTGCATATTCTGTGATGCTTCTGTCAAGGCAATAGCTGCCGTGGCCTACCTAAGGACTGTTGACACTACAGCATGATGCCACGTAGGATTCATCATGGGCAAAGCAAAGCTTGCTCCATACCCCGAGCATACTATACCTAGGCTAGAACTTTGTGCTGCAGTACTAGCTGTTGAACTAGCAGAGCTATTAAAGAAACTTTATTAAAGTCAATGAACGGTACAAAGAGAAAGTTATAACATTGTACAACACATTTTAACATTTTTTCGGGGTCAAAAGCTGAGCAAAAGAAAGAGCTCAAATCTGACCCGGAAGAACAATAAGGGTAACCATGTCAAATCCAGAAATACAGAATACACTAGAACCCTAGTTGGATGGATCTTGATTAACTAGGAGGGATTGGTGCCATGGGGGGGGAAGTTGTAACTGGGGGGGAACAGGGGAGGATTAGAGGTAAGGAGGTGGGGGGGGGGACATGAAGAGGGGAGGAATGCCTGTGAGATATACAACTCAGATTTTGACACATTTCCTACAGTATTGATTTTCACTACCCAGTATCAGCATATACAAAAGTGTCCGCAGTCAGTGCAGAAATGGCATTTGTGGGTAGTGAGGCAAGGAAGTCCTGTCATTTGCTGGAGAAACGAACAGAAGAGGATGAAGAGTTGGAGTCCATATTAAGCCGGTCTTTAGTCATAAGGCTTAGAAGCTCACGATGTACTTGTGTGTGAAACAGTAGGGCCCTCGTTTGCAATCCAATTGGCAAGGATAACCCTGCGGGCTATCAGTAAACAGGTTAGGATCCATGTCCGAGGGTGAGGTAGAGGACGGCTAGTCCATATTTGGAGACGTTTGTCCCAGTATCCAAAGACAAGTAACAGAGGATCTTTAGGGAGCTGAAGGAGCGTGATTCGGTGGATGAACGCCAGCACCTGGTCCCAAAATGTAGATATAAATGAGCATGACCAAAATCTGTGGTGTAGTGATGGACAGGTAGTTTTGCAAAGGGGGCATAGACGCGCTGAGGGGGACTGTTCGTTTAACGTGAAAGGAATATAGGCTCTGTGCAGTATTTTCAACTGCGTCTCCCTCCAAGTTTCATTAGGTGTCAGTCGCATAGTGCATTTGTATCCTTGGAATAACTTTGTGACCAAATTCTCCATAGGAAAGTCCTTGGCCCAGTTGGCCGCCGATGACCCAGCGAGGTTTGAGGACGTAAGTTTCTGAAAGGGCTTGTATATGTTAGAGATGCTATAAGTTCCGGATAACAACAGAGGGTCCAGCAAGGGATCACTGAACCTTTTGGTAATCGAGGCACCCGATGAACGAAGAAAACTAAAGCACTGCATGATAGGAAAAACGTGCGAAGCCGGGAGATGGTAATCGTCCAGAATATCTTGAAGTGGTCGGGGCTTACCCGTAGCGTGGTTACAGAGATCAGAGAAGTTCGACAGGCCTTTTCGATGCCATAGAGCAAAATAGTCCGAATGCAGTCCGGGAGTAAATGCAGGGTTGCCCTGTATAGGCAAGTGCTTGGACATGGAGGGGGGGAGCCTCAGAAGTTTCCTGGACTCCCTCCAAGCGATCACTGTGTCTCGCAGGAGAACATTGTGCTGCAGTTGAGAGGGCATAGACTTCCATTTAACATGGAGGAGGGCTGCCAGCGAGAAGGGAGCAGACATTTGCGATTCAAGTACAAAATTGGAGTAGAGAGAAGACCTCGAGAGCCAGTCCAGGGAGATTCTGAGTAGGCATGACAGATTATATAATCTAATATTAGGAAGACTAGCTCCCCCCTCGCTCCTGGGAAGACAGAGTTTGCTGTAGGAGATGCGGGGCCTTTTGCCTCGCCACACAAATCTAGAAATACTGGAGGTCAGCGACTTGATATCTTTGTGTTTTAATAACAGAGGAAGCGTTTGTAGAGGGTATAAAAGTCGCGCAAAACTGACCATTTTCACCAGATGACATCTTCCCAGGAGCGAGAAAGGCAGATCCATCCAACTATCTAGTTCACGAGAGATCTTATGGAAAAGAGGGGGATAGTTCAGAGTATAGACAGAAGAGGGGATTTTGCCTATTTTGATACCCAAGTACGTTATGTGGGATTGCGCCACAGTGAAGGGAGAAGAGGAGACCCATGCGGGTTTGGGTACGTTGCCCAGGGGGAGGATTTCGCTTTTAGCGTAATTTATCCGCAGGCCCGAACATAGTTTAAAGTTATCAAAGATAGATATGATGGTGTGCATGTCCGAGGAGGGATTTCTGGTAAATATTAACACATCATCGGCGAAAAGGGATATTCGTAATTCGTGACTACCAATCAGGATACCATGGAGAGGCGCCTTGTCCAAAAGAAACCTGGACAATGGTTCCAGGGCCAGATTAAAGAGGAGAGGAGACAGGGGACATCCCTGTCTCGTGCCCTTGAATAAGCGGAACTCGTCGGTAAGGGACCCCGCTACCCACAACCTGGCCGCAGGAGAAGCATACATGGCCCCAACAACGTGAGTGAACGGCCCCGAGAAGCCAAAAGAAGTTAGAACCCTGGATAACCAGTCAAAACTCACGTTGTCAAAGGCCTTCTCCGCGTCCAGGGTGATGATAGCCAGATCCCCCCCCGAGGAAGCCGCGGCCTGGTCTAAAGCCAAGAGAACCTTACGGATATTAGAGGCAGCCGACCTCCCCTTGGTAAACCCCGACTGGGCTGAGTGTATCAAGGACGGCATGATGAGTGCCAGTCGGGATGCCAGTATTTTTGACAGGATTTTAACATCCAAGACTTAAAGGTGGGAAGACAATGTAATAGAGCAGCACGAAATGCCAGCAGAATGCTTGGATGTATAGGGAGAGGTATAAGCAGTAGAAAGAGAGAAGTGCTTATGCCGCTGTACAGAACACTGGTGAGACCTCACTTGGAGTATTGTGCGCAGTACTGGAGGCCATATCTCCAGAAGGATATAGATACTCTAGAGAGAGTTCAGAGAAGAGCTACTAAACTAGTACATGGATTGCAGGAAAAAACTTACCAGGAAAGGTTAAAGGACCTTAACATGTATAGCTTGGAAGAAAGAAGAGACAGAGGGGATATGATAGAAACTTTTAAATACATAAAGGGAATCAACTCGGTAAAGGAGGAGAGCATATTTAAAAGAAGAAAAACTACCACAAGAGGACACAGTTTTAAATTAGAGGGGCAAAGGTTTAAAAGTAATATGAGGAAGTATTACTTTACTGAGAGAGTAGTGGATGCATGGAATAACCTTCCTGCAGAAGTGGTAGCTGCAAATACAGTGAAGGAGTTTAAGCATGCATGGGATAGGCATAAGGCTATCCTTCATATAAGATAGGGCCAGGGACTATTCATAGGATTCAGATATATTGGGCAGACTAGATGGGCCAAATGGTTCTTATCTGCCGACACATTCTATGTTTCTATGTTTCAAGTTTAGCAAGGAAATGGGTCGGTAGGATCCTGGTTCCAGAGGATCCTTCCCTTTTTTTGCTAATAATTTTATTATGGCTTGGTTGCCAGTGGGAGGGTAGGAACCCCCATTCCATAAGGCTGAGTACACCTCTAGAAGTGTGGGGCCGATTATGTCTATGGCGTTTTTATAGAATTCCCCGGTGAGGCCGTCAGGGCCTGGGGCTTTGTTGGGGGCAAGGCTTTTTATCGTGTCATGGATCTCTTGAAGGGTCACTGGAGCGTTTAGTGTCTCTAGTTGTGACGGAGAAATTTTAGGAAGGGTGACATTGTCTAGGAAGAAACTGGCTTGTCGGTCGTCAAAAGGGTCTGGGGAATACAGAGAGGCATAAAAGTCTCTCATTGTTTTCTTCACCTCCGGGGGGGTGGATACAGTAATGCCTGATGAGCTACGGAGGGAAGCAATATGTGTGGGTTTGTAGGGAGTCCCGCAAAGTCTCGCCAAGAGCTTTCCTGCTTTGTTCCCATATTTATGCATCAGGGCCGAGAAACGAGCGTGTTTAATGTTTTCCAGGTTGTCTGCCCACGAGTCAAAGGCCTGCTTGGCTAAGGTCCATTCCTGCCGATATTCGGGGGAGTCTGCGGTCAGTAGCATCCGTTGAGCTACCTGAAGCCTCTCGCTGGCCCGTCGGTAACTTTCAGAGGCGTTTTTCCTATAGGCCGAGGCATAGGATATAATTTTACCACGAAGGTAAGCTTTGCCCGTCTCCCAGAACAGGTTGGGCTGCGAGACATGCGAAGCGTTGAGCTCTGCAAATTCCTCCCACGCCTTAGCCAAGTACGCCTGGAATCCTTTGTCAGTGTGGAGACAGCTCGGAAATCGCCAAAGCCTGGTGTCAGCCTGCTTATCAGGTGGATCTAGCGTCAGGGATATGGGAGCATGGTCAGATATAACAATATCATGGATGTCTGGATCCTCAATTCTGTGAAGAACATTGGTCGAGGAGAAAAAGTAGTCTATTCTGGTAAATACCTTGTGCGGGTGGGAGTAGAATGTGAAGTCCCTGTCGGTAGGGTTATGGAGGCGCCATACGTCCGTAAGGTGAAGGGAATCTATTAATTGCGCCAGGGGACCAGGGGTCAGAGGGGCCGAACCCTTGCGTCTATGTTTTGTCAAAGACTTGTCTAAGAGTGGGTCCATGAGGGCAACAAAGTCCCCCCCTATGAGATGTGGAACTTGGGGATACTTGAGAAGATGTGCGGAAAGGTCTCTATAGAAGGACTGGTCTGGGACGTTGGGAGCGTACACGTTTGTCAGCAGTATTTCCCTGTCATTAATTTTTAAATGAGCGGAGACATAGTGTCCTTTAGAGTCAGCGGTAACGGATAGGACGTCACAGGAGAGCCGTTTATGAATAAGTATTAAAACACCTGCTTTGCGACCTAGGGCGGCCGAACCCACCACCGTGCCAACCCACAACTTCCGCATCCGGAGGAAGTCATCGGAGGAGAGGTGGGACTCCTGCAACAAGGCAATGTCAGTCTTGAGCCTTTTTAAGATGTCTCAAAACCTTCATCCGTTTGATCGGGGACCTCAGACCCCTGACATTCCATGACAGAATCCTCATGGAGGGTCAGGGGGGAGGGGGTGTGTAGCTGACATTGGGGTACCCGTGTAGGCAAGTGCGTCTGGCAGGGTAGCATAAAGGAAGATGAGAGCTGTAGGGAAGTAGTGGCAATAGGGTGACATGTGACACTTGATAGGAACCGTCCCCGTCCTCGGGGCCATAGGTAAAGGTGAGAGGAGAGGTATAAAGGAAAGGGTTAGGGGTAGTGGGAGAAGGATAAACAAATGGATAAACAAAAAAGCATAAAGCATGGACCTCACTTTTTTCCGAATGCTGCGACCGTATCCACCGGCGAAGCCCTAGGTGCGGACCCGAGCAGGTCTGGCACCGCCTCATCCCCGGCCCCACAAAAGTGGGGGGGGGAGGGGGGGTGGTTGTTTGGGCTCCCCAAAAACATGGCCCGTATGTGAGTAACTTAATGCCAAAAGCAGACACAGTGCAGCATCTAGGAAACCCAGACGTGAAGCCAAAGATGACATGACAAAACATTTCAACCCATGATAACAATAACCGTCTGAAAAACATCAATACATCATATGTATGCATATAAACATTAAGAGCGATAAGGATGAGGGTGGGATCACCACACGGCCCCCAGGATGGACCTGGGGGGACATATGACAGGAGAGAATAACTGTGCAAGGGGGTGATACTTTATGTGATCTCAATCAACGCCCTCAGAAGAGGAGAGAAACACACGCAGGGGTCCAGGACTCCTCAGCGGTTCGGGAGGAAACGGCTGCCGCCAACAACGTCCGAGTACTTTTGCCTCTTGGGGGATTCCTTGCGAGGGCTCCGTGGGACCAGGGTGCGCTGGGTTGGAGGGGTTTTAGATGAACAGGTGTCCGACCCACCCGCCTGGAGAGAGCGAGCGAAAGCTTCCGCCTCCGAGGGGTCCTGGAAAGACAATTGTTCGCCAGAGGGTGCGCGTAGCCGAAGTGTCGCCGGGTATGCCAATGTGAATTTGATTTGAGCTTGGTGCAGCTTTGAGCATACAGTCTGGAAAGCCTTCCTCTTCTTGGCCACTTCCACCGAATAATCAGCAAAAATCAGGACTTTAACACCATCGATCTGAAGAGATTTGGATTGCCTGAATTTTTGGAGGATAGCGGATTTGTCGGCGTAATTTAAGTATTTAGCTATGATCGGACGCGACGAGGTTCTGTCAGAGGAGTGAATTCCCATGCGGTGGGCCCTTTCAACCACGCAGATGCCATGCAGACCCAGCGCCTCCGGGATCCGTTTGGAGCAAAGGTCCGGGATGGATGATGGCGGCACGGATTCCGGTATTCCAATAAAGCGGAGGTTACTCCTACACGCTCTATTCTCCAAGTCCTCCACCTTTTGCAGCAGAAACTGGTTGGTTTTGTCCTGGGTTATTTCGAAATTATGGGAGCTGTATATCTCCTCCTCTATGCTGGCCACCCGAGTTTCCACCTCATTCAGCCTGTGCGATTGAGCAGCAAGCTGCTTTTTGATGTCCTGCATACCAGCTGCTACAGCCGACTGAACTTCTGCAGAAATAGTGGGGGAGAGAAGGGCCACCACAGTCTGGGCAATGCGGTCCGACTGTGGGTCTCCCAGGGATGGCAGTTCTGGGGATGGTGGAGCCGCTATGTCCATTTGTGAGGCCTCCGCCGTGGGGAGGGCCGAGACCGGGGCCTCGATTTGCGGCTGGCCCGGCGGAACGCGCGGGCCGCTTTTTTCCAAAAATTTGTCCATTGCGGCAATATAGCTGGTCCTGAGGGTTGCCCGGAGGTGGGGGAGCCGGATGCGGACTCCTATAGATCAAATAGGCCGATTTTTTTTATGCCGATTACGGGTCTGACCGCGGGAGCCGAGGGAGAGCTCTCCTACCTCATTCGGCGCCGGAACCGGAAGTAGCAGAGCTAATAACCTCGGAGATGGACATTACCTTAAAGATGTTCAGCTCTACACAGACAGCAAGGTAGTTCTAGGCTACATCTACAATGAAACCAGACGTTTTTATGTTTATGTCAACAACAGAGTGTTGAGGATTAGGAGATCCACCATTCCAACACAATGGCACTATGTACCTACTGACTACAACCCTGCAGACCATGCTACAAGAGCTGTTGCTGCATGTAACCTGAAAGACACAACATGGTTTACTGGACCTGCATTCTTGTACGATGCAGAACATACCTTTCCTAAAAGTGACACGATTGAACTAGTAGATCCAGACTCAGATACTGACATCCGCCCTGAGATCTCAACATTTCATACTACAGCTTCAGGTTGTCAGCTTAAATCAAACAGATTTACCAGATTCTCAAAATGGAAGACACTTGTTCGAGCTATTTCTTGTCTTATCCATATAGCTCGCTCCTTTAAAGGTGACTCAAACAGCTGTGACCGCAAGGGATGGCACCATTGTCAAAGGATCAGTTCAGTATTAGAGCTACAGCAGTCTCAGGATCTTATCATCCGCACTGTACAGCATGAAGCCTATGCTAAGGAGATTGACTGTATCTTGAACGGAAAACCTATCCCTAGAGACAGTGCCCTGAGGAAACTCTACCCATTCCTTGATCCAAATTGACTACTTAGGGTAGGTGGTCGTCTAAAGCAAACCAACCTAGATTCAGATGAGAGAAACCCTCTAATAGTTCCTGGTCACCACCACATCGCTCACTTGATTGTATCACACCATCACTCCCATGTAAAGTGGAAGTCAAGATCCAGAGAACCAAGGAGACAAAGTTGTTCCTCAGAACAGTTTCTGAACTAGTCTTGTTGTTATCATCTGAGGAATAAATAGTGGTATCTGATGATACCAGGCGGGGAGTGTCATGCCTCCAGCATAAGGAAATAATTAATTCTATTGGAACTTGCAATACCAATATGGTCCACAAGATGCCACTGTGACATAGACTGTTGTACAGTACTTTATGGTACTTCCTGTTCTCTATTGCTGGATTAGATCCACCCCTCTCTGAGGAGAATCTCCATTTCAGATTTACCTCAGGAAGGAGCAGACAGCATCTGAGGTTGCTGTGGGAAGATTCCTGAACCCCCCTTTGAAGCATCGCTGGTATGCCTATGAACTGTTGGTTATATACTCAATGCATATACTGTTTATGTTTGTATACGGATTATATGCCTTTATATGTTTATTTACAGTTTCACCTCTATTCACAATCCTATTCGCATACCCATCTGACTTGTAACCTGTTCATGTGACCACTATTCTTTCACTGGAATAAAGCCTTAAGTTACAAAAGGACTGGTTATTGCAGGATTAAAGGTTTAGCTGTATGTTGAGCTTCACACGCCTGGGGCATACGTGTAGTGAGAACAGAACAATAGTGTTCCTTCATTTTTATATTTTTAAAAAGATCTTTTCTTATTATTTATAGCTTTTTAACTTTGGCCATGAGCCACATAGGTTTTATTTTTAGCCTTTTAAACGTATTGCCCATGGGAATATACTTTGCAGTGAGTTTGCATACAGTCTTTTTGAAAAATTCCCATTTCTGTTCTGTGCTCATCAATGTCAACGTTACCTCCCAGTCTAAATCCTGGAGAGCAGCCCTCATTTTTGGAAAATTTGCTTTCTTAAAGTCGTGTTTTTATATTTCCTGTATGCGTTTTATGCTTACAGCTAACATTTAATGAAATTATATTATGTTCCTGCTACCCAGATGTTCTTTTATATGAACATTATTAATAAGCTCTTCATGGTTTGTGATTACCTTGTCCAACAGAGTATCTGTTTGTAGTGGGGGCCTCAATAAAATGCACCATAAAATTGTCTTGTAATAGGTTTATACATTTTTTGCCCTTTAACTGTTCCAGCAGTGTCATTACTCCAGTCAATGTCTGGGAAGGTAAAATCCCCCATTATTATCACTGCCCTAGCCCTGGCAGCCCTTTCTATCTGTGCCAGGAGCTGAGTCTCCACCTCCTCATTAATACTGGTAGGTCTATAACAAACTCCAATGATAATCTTTGTATTATGCAGACCCATGTACATTTCTACCCATACCGCTTCAGACTCATCACACTCTGCATCAATTGGTCCTTTTTCACACTCACTTTAAGATCACTTCTCACATAGAGACAGACACCACCACCCCTCCGTTTTACCCTGTCTTTCCTAAAGAGAGCATAGCCAGGAATATTAATAGCCCAGTCATGTGAAGAATGAAGCCAAGATTCAGCAATACCAATTAAATCATGAGAGAGAGAAGGGGTATCCACGCTAAGGAATAGGGACAGCAGGGAAAGAGGAAAAAATATATATATAAATAGAGAAATTGGCTGCAGCCCACTTCAAGATATAACCCTGAAAGGGGTATATAATAAATGTGTAAAAAAGGGGGGTGAAGTGATGGCGCTGCCAGGAGTGGTGTCTAATAAACTGGTATGATTAAGATTGTGTGGTGTCAGTAATTCAATAAATAGCAATCAATGTCCTCTGGCTGTGTATGGTGTACCAGTAGCCTCAGACCAATGCTTTCCTATATATCATATAAATAAAGATAAAAATCTCAGTGCAAATAAAGTGACTGTAAATCAAGGAAATATCTACACATATTTCACATACATATCTCAAGTGCAAATAAGGTGGTCATATATTCAAGGAACTCTCCTTACATATATCACTGCTGAGTAAATGATAGAGGGGTGGTAACAGAGTGATCACTGTGATCTCTAGAGGGGCTGCCTGCTGTTCTCCCGTGCTGGTCAGTGACAGACAGCCGAGGAGTAGAAAACCCAATTTAATTGACAGTCCTGGGATTACTTCTTTCACCTTGGGAATATTGATGTCTAATTGATGTATATGAGCCCATACTGAGACCCCCAGGAAGTGATTGGAGAGGAGGCCCTTGGCCAGGGTGAACAGGGTATTCACCTAAGGCCTGCTCCACCTGATCTACCCTGTCACCCACTTCATGTACTTCTTTGCGGCACTGGGATACAGAGGCCACAAGGTCCTGGTACAGGGAGTCTCTCAGGGACATGAGCATGTCCTTCAGCACTATGTCCCAGATGGGTTGCCCGTTGGTAGGGAATCCAGCAATGGGGTCATCGGCACTCCTGGTAGTAGTGGGGGATAGTGAGGCCTCACTCACCTCCATATTAGGCAGCCTTGCATCTGCATCATACGAGCCCGTTCGCAGGTGAGTCTTAGCAGGACTCCTGGTGGAAGGGGTAGTTGCTCCAGATGATGATCTGCTGTGTGTGGGGTCTCTGACCGTCAGGGGAGCCTCAGATTGGGTCAGATTGCTGTAGGCCGCGGCCTGCTCCTGGAATCGTGGGCCTTCGCCATCTTGAAGCGCGCGCCGTAGAGTGGAGGAGAAGAAGCCGGTCAGCTTGCGAGGCTGAAGTGGCGGCTCTGACTTCCTTCGCTGCATTTCCGAGGGTGCCCACAGCTGCTCTGCCCCGGTCGGCGCTGCATGGACAGTCGTAGGCACTGTTAGAAGGCTATTGTCCCGGTGGTCTGGCAGAGCTCCTCTCCTAAGCAGCCATCACGGAGCTCAGACGCCACACTTCTCCCCCTCCCAGTAATTTATCAACCCGGTCCACCACATGCCGAACCCTGGCACCAGGGAGACCGAAAACCATTTGGTTGAGGTGATCCTGGTGCCAAAATATTCTATCAGTCCTTCTGATTATAGAATCCCCTATTACCACCAACTGTCTAGCCCTACCTACAGTCCCCTCATCGCCTCTACTAGATGGACTGCTCTCCTGGTTGTTAGTAATAGCAGTGACATATAGGGGTGCCACCTCTGAGCTTGCCACCCCCAGATCTTCACCCAACATTGGAAATTTGTTAGGGTGTCCAATCCCAGGGCTTGCCTTCCATTTCTGTGAGCCCTTACCACTCCCTCTGACTGTATTAACCCATCTTCCTACCTTACTTACCCCTCCACCCTCCCCATTAACCCCACTAGCCACCTGCTTAGCGAGCAGAGGACTCCCTTCAAGGTTGACAGTTCTGACCAGTGTTGCAATTTGCTTCTCCAGATCTCTAATGTGAGCTTCCAGAAGGGCAACCCGCTCACATCTGTCGCAACAGTTTCCATCTTGGAGTGGTTGCTCCGTTATTGTGTACATTCGGCACACTGTGCACTGCATAAAACCTTCAATCTTGCTAGGACACATTTCTCGGTTACAACAATAATACAACTAATAGAAAATTTCACATCTTACTTACTGGTTAGAAGACTCCTGTTATAATCTCCTGTTTTAAACTCTGGTTTTTAACTTACCACTTAATCAAGGTCTACTTGCTCAGAGATCCAGAAAGCAAAGAGGTGGCAACCTCAAGAAAGAGCAAGCTCAGAAAGGAGTCCTGCAGAAATTTAAATAGGATTTGAAGCACCTGTGACCAATTAACCACTCCCCTTAATTAGTAGTCTGAAGGAAGGAAAGAAAGAAAAAAAAAGGCTATTTAAAAAGTGACAGAAAAAATAGTAAAAAAAGGGAAAAAAAACAAACAAAAAAACTGCAAGGAAAGAACCCCTAAAAATGCAAACAACAGTCACCAGCTTTTTTGCCGCCCCCCGCATAACCCCCCCCCCCCCCCGATCCATTCTTTCAGACCTGTCTGCACTCATCTTATGTGCCACTGCCCCCTTTTCTACTCCCGCCCATTTACCTTGTCCTTCCTGAGTCCCGCTGCCTCCCACACACACACACAGTGAAGGGGCGTAATTGCCAGGGAGGTAGGGACTGGTGCCTCCATAGAGCCGCAGTGGGCGGCTGCACTTCAAACAGTGGGTGGGGCGGAGTTTAATACTCCGCCTACCCTCCTCAGTGCGGCATGTGGAATACTAACTTCTCCCTGCTGCGGGGCGGGGTCTATATCGAGCAGGAGGAGAGAGAGAACTCGAGGAGGACAAGGGAACCCCCAGCCAAACCACCAGGACATCTGATAGCAGGTAGGACTGAGTCAAGATTTTAGGTTACCACTTATCACTACCACCACAGTTTGCAGTACATGAACTTTCACTGCATGTGAACTGTTAAAAGAGTTTGCATTGATTTCAGCGAGTGCAAAGTGCTCCATGCATGTTGAAACCAATGCAAACACATTTAACAGTTCACATGCAGTGAAAGTTCATGTACTGCAAACTGCTCCAAGCTTTAACCACTTATGGACTGGAGGATTTCCCCCCTTAATGACCAGGCCATTTTAATGCAATTCAGGACTGCATTACTTTAATGGACAATTGCGCGGTCGTCGTGCGACACTGTACCCTAAAAAAAGCTCAAATGTGTTAGCAATATCTTGAGGTGTGTCTACGATATTCCCGAGGGGGCCTTTTAATGATTCTATATGTGTAAGGGGTGTAGGGCGGTTTACAATAAGAGACTAAAAGTGGGAGGGCGAAACATGTCAACATATTTCCGGTACGGCACCTTGGATTCGTCACTTCCGGTTTACTTCCTGGATGGCCGTGGAACGCACGCCGATAGCGGCGTTCCCGGAAGCTTCTACAGATCTGTCTCGCATTCTATTACATTACGTTTGTGAGTATGTTTTTTGGCTGATATAATTAAACTTTTTTAAACGGGCTTCACTATCCCTGGTCCCTTGTTTTGGTATTTACCCTTTGGACCCATTCAGGACCACCTTTATCAAGAATATCCACATTAGTTGGCCATTACTAAGGAGAAGATTTGGTGCATAACAACATCCACTTATACACAGGCTTTCTTGACCCTAGTCAGGGTCCATTCGTTCTGGTTAGTAGGGTTCCTGGAGGGGTCACAGTCACCTGGAGCACGAATGTTTTACGTCTGCACTGGAGCACCTTGCACTTTATTGATTGACCACTTATTTGGACACTGTTTTGGAATATGTTCTGATTGATTAAATATTTTTTGGATATTCATTATATGCATATATCATTTTTTTTGGGACACGTTGTGCACTTTATTTGTCAACTTTTTATTCACAGTTCAGTTAACATGTTTTTATGCAAGCGCTGTGTTAATTTGGTCATATATGTTTTCTGAGTTTTTACTTAGTGAGCAGCAGCTGCATTTTTTACTTACCTATTTATTTATCACTACACTACTTTCTTTTAGTTTAGCGCGGGTTTAATATCACTTTACACTAGATAGGTTGAAAAGCTTTCCTGCATTTTGAGACCTCTTGTGAATAGTCAGCGAAAATCAAAAGTTTGTGTCCGTCCAATTGCAAGGATTTGGAATTTCTGAAGGACTTTAAAATATGAACTCTGTCCATATAGTTTAGGTAGCGGACGATCACTGGGCGAGGAGTGTGTCGTTCATTTGAGGGGTCTCCTAGGCTGTGGGCTCTCTCAACAGTGCAAGGCATAGTAATGCCCAGTGCAGAGGGAATTCTGGCCATGCAGATGTCAATGAGGGAATCCGCATTAACTGTTTCTGGGAGCCCTATAATCCTGAGATTGTTTCTCCTGGAGCGATTTTCTAGGTCATCCAGTTTCTCTAGGATGTACCTCTGGGTTTGTCTGGCCTGTTGGTCATGGGAGAAGGAACTTTGCAGCTCATCCTCTATGTCTGACATGCGGTACTCCAGTTCTGCGAGCCTGCTGGAGTGCTCCCCGAACTCTTTCCTGAGCTGCGTTATGCCTGTGGCGATCGCCTTGTCGACCGCCTCCGTGATGGTGGGGGATAGGAGAGCGGCGACTGCCTGTGCTAAGGAGGCAACCTGGGCTTCAGGGATGGCAGCAGTAGGGGGTCCCTGTGATGAGGGGGCATGTAGCGGTGTCGCGTCCACCATGATGGCTTCATGTGTACCTGGTCCGCCGGATCACCGCGGGGGGCCGGGTTAGCGGCTAAATGGCCATGTAAAATGGATTTGTCCATAGCAACCGGTCCGTAGAACTGGATGGAGAGCTCTGCTGGGTCAGATGGCTTGGATGGGCTGCGGATTAGGCCTTATATGCTGCCGATGTCTGAGCCACCGCTTGGAGCTGCCTCTCACATGAGGCGCCGGGACCTGGAAGTCCAGCTTCATCAAACAAATTTTAATACTACACAAAGATGAGTAAATACAAAATGCAGTTTTTAAATTTTTACTTTTATTAAAGGAAAAAGCTGTCAAAACCTGCCTGGTCCTTTGCGAAAAAGTAATAAAATAACATAACTTCTAAACTCTAGACTTTGCAATATTTGCCCACTCTTCTTTGCAGAACTGCTTAAGTTCAGTTAAATTTGATGGTGACCATTTGTGGACTGCAGTATTCAAGTCATTCAACAGATTTTCAATGGGGTTTAAGTCTGGAATCTGACCGGCCATGCAAGGACATTCACCTTTTTCTCCTTCAATCACTGTGTGGTAATTTTTGCTCTGAGCTTTGGGTAAACCTTCTTCCCATTGACAACATTCTGGCAGAGGGCAGCAGATTTTCCTCAAGAATGTTACGCTATTTTGCTCCATCCATTTTTCCTTGTATCCTAACAAGTGCTCCTGTCCCCCCCCCCCCTGCCCACATACCAGGATATTACCACCTCAATGCTTTTCTGTATGCTGTTATTTGGATGGTGAGCTGTATTGTATTTCTGCCAGACATATGGTTTGGTATTGAGGCCAAATAATTCAATTTTAGTCTCATCTGACCATAACACCTTTTTCCATGTGGCCTCAGAATCTTCAAAGTGCATTTTTACAAAGCTCATTTGTGAATGTATGTAGCCTTTATTGAGGAGTGGCTTTTTTCTTGCAACCCTCCCATACAAGCCACATTTGTGGAGAATTTGTTATATTGTTGTCACATGCACATAGTGACCCTTCTTTGTCATAAACTCCTGCTACTGCTTCAGTTGCTGTAGGCCTCCTGGTAGCCTCTCTGAAAAGTTTCTGCCTGGCTGTTTCATCCAGTTTGGAGTTATGTCCTAATCCAGGGAGGGACTGTTTTGTAAAAAATACTTTCCACTTCTTAATAATAGACTTTACTGTGCTTCTAGGCAATGATAAAGCCTTTGAAATGTTTTTGTATCCATCTCCTGATTTGTGCCTGTCCACAACTTTTTCCCAGAGATCTTTTGACAGTGCCTTGCCACCCATAGTTTATTGTTTGCTTCAGTTGCACTACCAAGGACTGAAATGCTCCAGGCAATCTCTTTTCGTGCTGAGCTAATTAAAATTACCACATCTGATCACAGTTGAAAGTCAAATGGCTTTGTGTGCCATTGAGAAGGTGATTAGCTACATCTGATTGAGTAATTTTTAGGAGGGGGAGGGGATCCTTTTTTCCAACTTAGTGATTCTGTTTTTTAATTTTTTACTTTCTTATAAAATGTCTGTGTTATATCTTTCACTTGGATGTTATAAGCTGCACTGAGTAAAAAACGCTGGATAACACAAAAGCGGCCTGTCTTAGTTTTAGGCTGCAAAGCAACAAAATGTGTTTATTTTAAAAGGGGGGGGGGTGGTGTTTCTTTTCTATACCCACTGTATAAACTGTATATATATATATATATATATATATATATATATATATATATATATACGTACACACAGTATCTCGCAAAAGTAAGTACACTCCTCACATTTTTGTAAATATTTTATTATATCTTTTTATGTGACAACACTGAATAAATGACACTTTGCTGCAATGTACAGTAGTGTATGTACATCTTGTATAACAGTGTAAATTTGCTGTGCCCTCAAAATAACTTAACACACAGCCATTAACGTCTAACCAGCTTGCAAAAAAAGTGAGTACACCCCTAAGTCAAAATGTCCAAATTGGGCCCAAAGTGTCAATATAGTGTGTGGCCCATATTATTTTCCAGCACTGCCTTAACCCTCTTAGGCATGGAGTTCACCAGAGCTTCTCAGGTTGCCACTGGAGTCCTCTTCCACTCCTCCATGACAACATCACAGGGCTGGTGGATGTTAAAGACCTTGCGCTCCTCCACTTCCATTTGAAGATGCCCCACATATGCTCAATAGGGTTTAGGTTTGGAGACATGCTTGGCCAGTTCATCACCTTTACCCTCAGCATCTTTAGCAAGGCAGTGGTCGTCTTGGATGTGGATTTGGGGTCGTTATCATGCTGGAATACTGCCCTGCCGCTCAGTCTCCAAAGAGAGGGGATCATGCTCTGCTTCAGTATATCACAGTACATGTTGGCATTCATGGTTCCCTCAATGAACTGTAGCTCCCCAGTGCCAGCAGCACTCATGCAGCCCCAGACCATGACACCCCCACCACCATGCTTGACTGTAGGCAGGACACACTTGTCTTTGCACTCCTCACCTGGTTGCCACCACACACACTTGACACCATCTGAACCAAATAAGCTTATCTTAGTTTATCAGACCACAGGACATGGTTCCAGTAATCCATGTCCTTAGTCTTCTTGTCTTCAGCAAACTGATTGTGGGCTTTCTTGTGCATCATCATTAGAAGAGGCTTCCTTCTGGAACGACAGCCATGCAGACCAATTTGATGCAGTGTGCTGCGTATGGTCTGAGCACTGACAGACTGACCCCCCACTCCTTCAACCTTTGCAGCAATGCTGGCAGCACTCATATGGCTATTTTCCAAAGACAACCTCTGGATATGACGCTGAGCGCATGCACTCAACTTCTTTGGTCGACCATGGCGAGACCTGTTCTGAGTGAAACCTGTCCTGTGAAACCACTGTATGTTCTTGGCCATAATGCTTCATCTCAGTTTCAGGGTCTTGGCAATCTTCCTATAGCCTAGCCATCTTTATGTAGAACAACAACTCTTTTATTCAGATCCTCAGAGAGTTCTTTGCCATGAGGTGCCATGTTGAATCTCCAGTGACCAGTATAAGCGAGTGAGAGAGATAACACCAAATTTAAGATACCTGCTTCCAATTCACACCTGAGACCTTGTAACACTTACAAGTCACATGAAATTGGGGAGGAAAAATTGCTAATTTGGCCCAATTTGGACATTTTAATTTAGCGGTGTACTCACTTTTGTTGCCAGCGGTTTAGACATTAAAGGCTGTGTGTTGAGTTATTTTGAGGGGACAGTAAATTTACACTGTTACAGTATACAAGCTGTACACTCACTACTCTACATTGTAGCAAAGTGTCATTTCTTCAGTGTTGTAACATGAAAAGATACAGTATAATAAAATATTTACAAAAATGTGAGGGGTGTACTCACTTTTGTAAGATACTGTGTTAATATATATATATATATATATATATATATATATATATATATATATATATATATATATATATATACAGTATATATATTTATATATATTTATATATATATATATATATATATATATATATATATATATACACATTTTCTTTTTAATTATTATTATATTATTTATATTTTTAAACTACGAGGCAAACATTTTTTGGAGGCATTTGTTTTTTTCTTATAATAGAGCTTCCTATATTTGGTGCCCATACCTGACAGATGACATGTGAATGCAATTACTACAGTATGTGTGTATTGCGTAATTAAGTGTTTAATTGTGCCATAGAGATGTGACTCAGTGCCGAGAAGGTGTTGCTGTACCAAAGTGGTACAAGCATCACAAATTGGTAGTGGATTGGTAGATGTCCATACATTCTTTTATGAAACCATTAACAGTAGAACATGTAGTAATTGGTAGATGTCTATACCTTCACCTGTGTAGTAGAATATATATATATATATATATATATATATATATATATATATATATATATATTATTTTTTTTTTTTTCCCCCAAGACCAGCTTCCATGAAACCACAAACAGTAGAACATGTATCAATTGCTTTTAAACATCAGTCTTCTTTTGTAGTTTATTGGCCAAATAGTATTGTGTTTTTGCAACCTTATTGGCTTATAATTAAGAGAGAAAATCTAACAAAGAGGACCTTGAATCACTGGTTAAGAACCAGCCCTTATTAGATGCGTAAACCCAAGGTTTCTGGACCATTGGAAAGGAAACTTCATTAAAACTTTCTATTTGATTGTGCTGTAAAGGTGCTTTCCATCATTTACCCTGACAAAGATTGAGTGCAGAATAATAGTATAGCAGCAGACTTTCAAATGCTGCACTGCTTTTAAGATCTCAGTAGACTCAAGGATGTTGATGTCCAGCAATTCAGACAATATTGGTGTAAAGAGTCTATTGTTATTTTAGACATGTTTGCTGATTAGAGTGAGAACCAAACCATTTCTATCTTTCCTTCATGCTTATTAGAAACACACTTTTTTCTGGATTCCTAGGTTGTCTCCTAGCTGTTAGAAAAAAGTAAAGTTTTAATCATATATCTTGGAAGTGTACACATTGCTGTAACTCACAAAGCATCAAACTGGTGTGCAAAACTTTTAAAAGATTCACTGCATTGTAAAAAAAAAAAAAAAGAATGGGCTTCTTTTTATAACATGGTGAAAAAGTAATGATGTGCAGCTCCCGTAAAAATCAGAGATCTATTTTCCACAGTGTATATGAGGGAAACTGATAAAGCTGGTGGATTGCTCCACTGTTCTTTATATTTTACTATAAAACAATATTAATAATACTAATAATAATAATAATAATAATAATAATAATATTCTCAGTCCTGTTTACTGTATAAGTCATTAATTTGTAGCTCAACTCAATGAAAAAATAATCAAAACATGTCCATAGAGTCCATTAAAAGGTTGAATGAAGAGATGTATCTGTAGGTATGCCTAAAGACTGAGGCTTACCAGAAAACAATTGAAAGTAGGCCAGATGTTATCGTAGGGATCCAGTGGAAGCCTGAGGACCTCTGTCAGAGCTGATATGCAGAATCTCAGAAGACCACAACAATGGAGTTTATGTGGAAAAAATAAAATGCGCCATAGCGTAAAACCAACAAAACTAATAACTAAAAACTATTAGGTGCACTCACAATGTGAGACTAACACCAACCATGAAATCGGGTGATAGGGTGTGGAATATATACAGTACTCCTTACCAGAGTAAAAAATATGAAATCTGTGACAATCCACCCAAATTACTAGGTGAATATGTGAAATTATAAATGAAACTTCCACCATCAAACGGAATGGGTTAAGTACTTCTTACCGAATATGAATAGTAATAGGCTGGTCTGTGAACATGCAAGAAGAAGAAGAAACACCTCCACCGATGTAAATACTCCTTACCAGATAATAGTGATATAAGGACTTGTAGTAAATAATCCAAAAGGGTTCCAATTAGGTGATAAACCCAAAACTCGTGACACCACCACCTAAGGTAAACACCCTTACCAGATGGCAATGTAATCATACAGATAGCCTGGTGGTGTAGTGGATCACTGCAGGGGACCAGACCTCAAATACCAGCCAATGGAAACTCGGGGTTGAATCAGGATGCAGGCAGGGTTTCAACCGTATAAAGATAAAAAAACACCATAGCATAAAATCCCAAGGTTTATTGCAGTAAAAAAGGAGAAACACTTACAACATGTAGATTTAAAAATCGCGGGGGAGAATTGTATGCAGCCACCGGCCGGACGGCTCCGCTCACGCCCATACTCCTAGACGCCAGTGAGGGTGACACCACCAGGTGGTGGTGTCACGAGTTTTGGGTTTATCACCTAATTGGAACCCTTTTGGATTATTTACTACAAGTCCTTATATCACTATTATCTGGTAAGGAGTATTTACATCGGTGGAGGTGTTTCTTCTTCTTCTTGCATGTTCACACACCAGCCTATTACTATTCATATTTGGTAAGAAGTACTTAACCTGTTCCATTTGATGGTGGAAGTTTCATTTATAATTTCACATATTCACCTAGTAATTTGCGTGGATTGTCACAGATTTCATATTTTTCACTCAGGTAAGGAGTATATATTCCACACGCTATCACCCGATTTCATGGTTGGTGTTAGTCTCACATTGTGAGTGCACCTAATAGTTTTTAGTTATTAGATTTTTTGGTTTTACGCTATGGCGCATTTTATTTTTTCCACATAAACTCCATTGTTGTGGTCTTCTGAGATTCTGCATATCAGCTCTGACATAGGTCCTCAGGCTTCCACTGGATCCCTACGATAACATCTGGCCTACTTGTAATTGTTTTCTGGTAAGTCTCAGTCCTTAGGGATACCTACAGATACATCTCTTCATTCAACCTTTCAATGGACTCTATGGACATGTTTTGATTATTTTTTCATTGATTTGATCACTTATAGCGCAACCTATTTTGTTATTGTATTTTGGCTTGTTGGTCACACTTGAAGTCGCTGCTCCTATTTTTCTTTCTTTTTTGGTTTGCACTAGCGCAGTTGTTTTTTCTGTGTTTGTATTAATTTGTAGCTACCAAAGTAAAGCAAGTATTGTATTTCTGGAGCCTTTAATTTTTCTCACCCATAGTCCATTCACAGTGAACAGAACACAATGTGCTCTGTGAATGGATAATGGAAGAGGAAAGAGTGGGTAAATCCCTTCACTGTATGAGAGACATGTATGAGAGACACTGCTCTCGCTGCTCTCACAGCAGAAAGACCAGAGGTACAACACTGGCTGTATTTTCCTGTGAGTACGATTAAACAAACGAAACACTAGACAGGACCGAGCTGAGCATTCTTCCAATGAAATTAAATAAATGTCAGTGTCTGAAGTTCTGCCTTAAATATGTTAATATGATGAGGTTGATTTACTGTAAAAGTAAAAACAGTTAACTTAGCTTACTTTCCAAAGTATATTTTCATTTTTCAAAGCGAATGCTGATTAATAAGATGACCTGGGAATTATGTGTGAAGAGATATTAAAAAAAACAGGATTATTGCTAGCACATTGGGTATTTACAAAGTGAATATTAACTGCGCGAACAGGCTCTATTTCTTTGGTAAACCCACTGATTTTATTACATGATTCACTTCTAAAATATACGTCAGATTTTTATTTTCTCATTACCATGTCTTTTCCTGGTGCTGTACATGTACATATGCTATTTTTGTGCAGCAAGCAAGCTGTAAAAGTACCTCAAGTCCTCATAAGAGATGAAGATTAGGTTAATACAATTTCTTCCAATAAAAAAAAGAAATGTTCAGTTTTCAACAATATATTACCAGCATTTAAGTATAAAAAGCAGCACAGGTAATGTTGTCTGTATTCTAAAAGGGTTGCCTTGTACCACACTGGATTTTCTTCATTTAAACTATTATTTAAACCCTTGTCAGGAAAGGTCATCATTTAAGCTTCTTTATTATTCCGGTGGATTCTGGAAGAAGCTAATAGTCTTCCTTATATCTACAAACATACAAAAGTCATATTATATTAGCTTTCAGCTAGCATGGATTCTTTTGATAAACATTTGCAAAAATACATAAAAATACTCCATAAAATATTATTCGAGTTACCCTAATTTGACTATCTTTCTATTATATAAATGAAATGGTACAAGAAACCACAATGCATGTGTGACTTTATACCATCTTCCATGTGCTGGCGGTTCATCTGCTATATCTTTCTTAATCATGTTTATTGGTTTTAACAGCTAACTTAGGCCTGTGTCCTCTGCACTGAGCAATTTTGTAAGTGATAAAAAGGGAACAGAGAGGGGCAAGAATTGAGAGGAAAGGTAGAGAGAGAAAAAGAGAGAGAAGAAGGCTATACAGAGGAAGGAAAAAGGGTTAAGAGGGGAGTCTTAGTAAGTGCATCAAATAAATATTTAGCTGTATGCTTAATACAATACAATTTTTAAGTTTAACCTTTTCTACTAGAAATAATTCTCCCCTATTCCAGCATAGCTCAGTTCTCACTAAACACAGAGTACATGCTGATTATACTCATTAAGACAAAAATTATCCACGTATGAATGAAAAAGCATTTCTGTTTTGAATAATTGTGAGACTACATTAACAATATGCTTACAGTGCATTTCATTTCTGAAAGAATAACATTATCCAATTATCAATCATCATGCATGCAAACTTGTTACTTGATGTTTCTCAAGTGAACTGAAGTGTTATAACTCTGATTCAAAAGAGGCAAATTAGAGAGCTTCATTATCTTCTGATAGTGAAAATATTGTTAATGTTTCTAAAATAAAAGTGAGTAAATGAGTAAGGAACATATTGTGCTTGCTCGTCTCTTACATATCTGTTTCTAATAGTAGATGATGCGTTCAGCATTTTTTGGTACATTTTAACAAATCTGACTAGATTCAGTCTTGTGGCTTTATTTCTGTGTCATTATCTGGTATTCGACATTACTTGTTTACTTTTTCAGTTTCTGGTCTCCACACCCTTGTAGCCTGTGCTGGACCTGCTTATTGCCTGTGGCTATTTGTGGGTTCCATTCACAAACGACAGCACTGGTCCTGTATCTAAAGCTGCCCATAGGTGAATTGAAATTCAGCTGGTTCAGTAGAGACCAGTCAAATTTCAATCCATGTGTAGGCATTGTGATTGTGCAAAAATAAATCTACCAATCAACTTCTGTACAACTGCCCTGCTGCAAAAATGTCCTCTTGATCAGTGCTGCAGGTTATAGCTGATCTGTGTGTATGCTAACTACAAAGACAAAGTAAGAGGATCCCCCTTCCATCTCAAATGTGTGGATGGGGGTAAATGGGTCCGTTTTTTTTTTTTTTTTTTTTCGTTTAACCTACTGGTTGAATAAAAAAAAAAAAAAACCTGACCCATCTATGGGCAGTGTGTCATGTTTGTAGCTCAGTGGTAGTGCCAAAATTGTGAGTTTACTCCACACCAGAAATAGTTTTCAGGGCTTTCCTTCCCACTTTTATTTAAAAGAACTTTAAAAGTTCATACAGGTATGTCTTCCCACCCAGGGGGTTCTCACCATCAATACGAACCAAACATAGCATTCAGCCCCCTGGCTCTCTTAGCAGCTTTATGGCTCCAATTAGTACCCCCTGGTCCTCCCGACCAGTAGTACCTTTTGGTTCCCCTGACTATCAAACGCAACCCAATGTTTGTGCACACTCTGTACCTCAGCTCTTGAGGCTGTTCACCCAGACCACAGGTTCTTCAATTCGCACAGTTTAAAGAGCTTTAGAGCACACAGCTCCTCTTTAACCACTTAAGCCCCAGAGAATTTGGCTGCTTAAAGACCAGGCCCTATTTTGCGATTCGGCCTTGCGTGACTTTAACGAACAATTGCGTGGTCATGCAACGCTGTACCTAAACAAAATTGACGTCCTTTTTTTCCCACAAACAAAGCTTTCTTTTGGTGATATTTGATCACCTGTGCAATTTTTATTTTTTGCGCTATAAACAAAAAAATAGCAACAATTTTGAAAAAATAATATTTTTCACATTTTTTTATATGAAATTCCCCCAAAAAAATGTAAAAATCAAAATTTTTTAACATTTTAGGCCAATTTGTTTTCTGCTACATATTTTTGGTAAAAAAAAATTGCAATAAGCGTATTTTGATTGGTTTGCACAAAGTTATTGCGTTTACTAACTATGGGAAAGATTTATGTCATTTCTATTGTTTTTTTTTTTAACTAGTAATGGCAGTGATCTGCGATTTTTTTTGCGGGACTGCAACATTGCGGCAGACAGATTGGACCCTTGACTGACATTTTTGGGGGTACCAGTGATATTACTGCTGTAATCAGTGCTATAAATATGCACTGTTACTGTCAAAATGACACTGGCAGGGAAGGGGTTAATTTTATTGGTGATCAGTGGGTTAAATGTATCCCTAGGGGCGTGTTTCTAACTGTGTGGGGGCATGGCTAGTGATGTAACCACAGAGACATACGATCCTACATAGCAGGATCGTATAGTCTCTGCACTCACATCAGGGAGAATGACAGATGGCTGTATTTACATCAGCCATCTGCCTTTCTCCCTCTCCTGAGCGGGATCGCGAGTTGCCGGCGGTCACACGTGCGGGGATGCCCCTGAACGAGCGGGGGGCAGGAGCGCGCCTCCGGCAGCGCGCACTCGCCCCCTTCAGGCTCCTGGGCGAGCGAAGTAGTACTATGTCGGTTTGCCCAGGAGCGGGTGACTGCCGCAGAAAAATATACTGACGGCGGTCGGCAAGTAATTAATGTACACAACTAGCACACAGCTCCTTTTGTCGGCACCCAGCAAACCTTCCTGATTCTTTTGGGTAGAGCCTTCTGACCCCTTGATGAGACCTTCTGCCTCCCCCACTGGGAACTGCAACTGGGATGGAGCTCTAACTCTAGCTCTCATATGAAGCCAGCATACATCTGTGCCATTAGTGTGCTTGCTTCTAACACAATCTGTTTTTTTTTTTATTAGTAAAAAAACAAATATGTTATATTTATCTGCTCTGTGCAATGGTTTTGCACAGAGCAGCCCTAAATCTCTTGCTCCTGGCTCCCCCCACCAAGTGCCCCTCATAAGAAACCGCTTCCTATGGGGGCACTTGTGAGGGCTTGCTTCTGAGTCAAGCTGTTTGCATCTCTTAAGACACACAGCCCATCTAAGTCTCACCCCTGCTATCTGCCCACAGGTTTTGACTGACAGCAGCAGCAGACAAGCTTGTGAGGCAGGGGAGAAGAGCTGCTGCAGACTGCAGACCTGCACAGCACTGGACCAAGATCAGACTTAGGTGAGTATTTAGGGGGGCTGCACTTAAAAGGTTTTTTAGCTTAATGCAGAGAATGCATTAAGGTAAAAAACCTTTGACTTTTACAACTACTTTATGTGATTGAAGGGTCCTAAATTATTTCAGGTACTCTGCCCACTTTCTGAGCATTTCTGAATTCCTATGTTTTGATTAGCTAGTTTCTAAATTACCTAAATTTTGCATCCAAGTTACTCCTAGTAGCAAGCCAGATAACCCTGAATATGCCTGTCTGTGGACTATGTTTTTGATCTTATATTGTACCTGTTAAGTGTATCAGTTTTGTTGACTGTTCCTGCTATCTTTCCAAGTTTGCTTTAATCTTAGATCAAATACCCCAGTTCTTGCCATGTCTGTTCTAAAACCTGAATGGCATTCCAGCTCAATTGTTTCCCGTCTTAATCGTTAACCCTTTCGCTGCCAGAGCCATTTTTGTATTTTGTGCACACATATTTAAAAAATTATTTGAGACCTGAGGATTACAAACATTATATATTTTCTGAAAGCAAACATAGAATAAAATAGTAGTAGTTCCAATTTTTTATGTCACTTGATATTACCATTAGAGTCTAGGAAATGCAACATTTCAGTAAAAAAATGCACTAGTTTGGAAAAAAGAAAATGCACTAAAGTGAATTTTAGGGCAAACAAATGCATTTTTGGTCAAATATAAAAGACAAGGTTGTGCCAAATAAATAGATACCCAACATACCACACTTTAAATTTGCGTGTGCCTGTAAAATGGCAACAAACTTCAGTACCCTATATTTTCTATAGGTGATGTTTCAAAAGCTCCCTATAGGTCATCAAGTTAGCATTACAGAGGAGGTATTGTGCTAGAATTATTGCTCTCACTTGTGTGCCGTGATATGTAACATGTGTATCACAAATGAAATTTTTTTAACTCGTTGGTGCCCCTGATCTGTGCATTTACATTCATACGTGTGTATATGGGGGGATGGGGGCCTCAAAAAATTTTGGAGGGGGGCACTTTATGTGCTTGAGTGTAACTTTATTTTTTTGCAAAAACTCCACTATGTGAGGATTTTTAGATAACAGTTTCTCTTTATTGAGACATTCAGAGTCTTAAACACCCTGCATGTCTCCTCTGGGCTCCACTGAATGTATTGCAATGCAGATCACATTGTAAAACATCCCTTCCCAGCTATGTTAGCCAGGGACACTGAGAGGATGACCCGGAAGTGACTTCATACATGTCACTTTCCAGGATACAGCAAGAAGGGGAGGAGAGCGGATGTGTGTCTGCTCTTCTCCCTCCCCTCTTTCCACCAACACATGCCATGTTGGTCCCAGGCCCGCAGATGGGCTAATGGGGCCTGTAATTCATAGTGTGCTTGAATGCCTGTCAGTTTTACACACAATGCCGATGGCTTTAGCCACCGGATTGTGTTTAAAACCCCTCCCTGTCAGGTACATACGATGTATGGACCTGGCAGTGAAAGAGTTAAAGGATTAAAGGGTTATTTCACCTTTAAAAAAAACTGCCTAAGCAGATAAGTGCAGGGTCCACCTGAATTTCAAACCATGTATGGGCAGGAAGGTTGTTCAAAAGTTTATCTACTGATCGGCTTCTGTTGGGTTTTAACTGAACGTATTCTGATGGCAGGGAAGTCTTCCCTTCTTTGAGAATACAATAACTCAGGGGGGTTTATTCCCCCATTCACATCCAGTGAGTGGATGGGAGAATCGGGTCATTTTATTTATTTATTTATTTATTTTTAAACCTGTTTTTCTGTGTAACTGTGGACCTCTGCTATGCTGCTCTCTGTGGGTTTATGCATTCTCACAGGAACCACACATTTATTTTTTTCTGTCACATGTTGTTCATGACAATCCACATCATCATCTTAGCCAACAATATCATCATAATGATCCTCATCAACAACATTACATCAACTTATAATTAGTGTTTTACCACAAGGCCCAAGGAAATCTAGTGCTCTCTGTATAATGTACAGTTTATTGTTTAAAAGTGTAAATG
Source organism: Pelophylax lessonae (assembly GCF_965119305.1). Lineage (NCBI taxonomy): Eukaryota > Metazoa > Chordata > Amphibia > Anura > Ranidae > Pelophylax > Pelophylax lessonae. Next base: position 763,314,544 of record NC_138768.1, read on the forward strand.
TGTGAACTGTACGTTATACAGAGTGCACTAGATTTCCTCCTCTTTCTTTAACCTCCTTAGCGGTATTCACGAGTGTGGCTCGGGGTTAATTTTCAGTACCAAAAGCGGTAACCCCGAGCAACACTCGGGATTACCCCGCAATGTTACTCACCTTCCCTGCGCTCCCCCCGCCATCCTCCCTGGCATCCTCCCCGGCGTCCTGACTAGGGATGATCGCACGGTTCGGGTCGACCATCGGTTCGACCAGAACATTGACTGTTCGAAATTCGGCCGAATTCCGAACTTTTTTGCTGAAAAAGTTCGGAATTTGGCAACCAGAACCGACCAAAATGCAATGGGACAGATGCAATTGAGAATGACCTTGGCGTCCAAAAAGCGTTCTTTTTGCGCAAAAGAGCTTTTAGACAAACTGGTAAAAAGCGGCAGCTAAAAGCGCTTTTGCGCAAAAAGAATGCTTTTTGGACGCCAAGGTCGTTCTCAATTTTCCAGGCACAAAGAACTGGAAAAGAATAGGCAGGGCACTGGGAAAGTCACCAGGTGCAATCCTGTGGTGAAATGGCATGATATAGTGTAATCTGTTAGGATCACAACTTTGTATCATGTCATTTAGTGTATTTACATTTTTTGAAATTGCCACTAGTTCCACCCCCCACATGGCAACTCTCGCAGGGAAGACAGGTGCCAGTATCGGCTGGGAGGGCAGTGGGAGGACAGCAGGAGGACGGCAGGGGAGGATGGCAGGGGAGGGCGGTGGGGGATTGCAGGGGAAGGTGAGTTTTTAAATATAAAACAACAGATTTCCATGCAAAAGAATGTACCGCTTTTAGCACTGAAATCTGGACATAATCAGATTGCCAGGGAGGTTAAGCACACTTTGAGATGGTGTAAGCCATCCAGTTGGAGAGCAGCCCAGCATAGTAAGTAGCTTTCAAGGAGCGTTTTATTGATACGGTGGAATGATCGTTTTTTCCCCTCAGGGGAACTGCTTATTTGGACCTTGTGGTAAAACACGGGTCTAATTATAAGGTGAGAAGCCATCCTTTAGGCAGTGAAGGAAGTACGAGCACCTTATAAGCACCCTTTAAGCCAAGTTTTGTTCATTGTGAAGAAATTGAAGAGATTGAATAATTTATATAGAAATTCATGTTTTTGCCCTTTATGAGTGATTTGTTCACATTTTGCACTATTTTGATTGGAATATTGCACTATATCTGCACTTTTATTGTTGCATGTGTAGCACACTACAGGTAGGTGCTAGGAAAAAACTATAGTGGGCCCTGTCTGCCTAACAGCAGGGCTGTGATTTATTTATCTAGGGTGTCAGGGCTTCCAGATGTGCCTTCTGAAGGGAGAAGTATCCCCACTGGCTCCTGTGAGAGGCTTCTCATAGGGCAGTGTGGGAAGCCCAATCAGATGACACATCCCAGCGTCTAACTACCCTAGAAGGCAGATTAGGCTGCAAAGGATTCTGGGAGTGGGTATAAGTTTGGGGGGAAGTGCGTGGCTGTCTCTCCTCCTGTCTGAGGAAGAGGATATCTCAGGTGTCGCCTGAGTATCCAGAGAGGGCTGAGTTGAGCTGAGAGGATCCAGTGTGCCGAGAGCCTGCGGAGAGAAAGAGGGGTCTAGTCCCAGGAAAGCCTACACAGGTCGTGAGTACTGAGGATTGCCCCTGGGGGTCTGCCTAGAGTCAGAGAGGATCGATCCGGAAGAGGTTCTGGGATCCAGTGTCAGATAGCTGTAAAGGGGGTTCCTCGGTTGAGGGCCCTGAAGTTACAAAGGGGGTACATAGTCAGTGGACCCTGAAGAGTTACAGTCAAGGGGGCATCTGCATCTGGGCCCTGAATTGTATAGAGTGTGTCAGTTTCAAGTACAGATTTGAAGAGTTCCACTTCATACTACCTCAAGCTGGCCAAAGCGGGGGACAGTATTCAGTGAATTGTACAGCATAACAGTGTCAGGAGTTCTACAGTTTCACAGTCCCGGATCTTCTGGACTTTCAGCCAGGGATTCAGCACTTCTATCAAGTTGCAGTGTGTGCTCAGTGTTAGTGAGTGTTGGCTGGCGCCAACAAGCATTTTCAGGATCAAAGTCCCAATTGTAATTAGTTTGAGCCTAAAGGAGTATCCCACTCATTCCCTTCTCCCATCCCCTTTAACTTATAAAAACCACAAACAAAGATGCCGGAGTTGTCATTGCTTCAGTTGTCACACCCAAGGACTCAGCTCACATGGGCTGGAGAGAATTCTGGTACTAATGGCAGACCCACATCAGGCCATAGGCCTGGAAACCTTGCTACACATGCATTTTATTATTCAGTTATTTTGCACATATGCACTTTCTATGATGCTCAGCGTTGTATCTTTGAATTTATGTTGATTTTATGGTTATGCAGTGATAAGCATAGATGTTATACCAGCCACTTGAATAGTTTTTTTTTATTATTACTGGTTAATTTTGCACATGTGCACTTTAATGTTGTACAAGTAGCGCTGTATCTTTGAATATATGTGAACCCTAATCTAGTCTACAGTAGTTGTAGCTTCCCAATTCAGTAAGTTGATCTTCTCCACTTGCATCATGTGCACTTACTCTAGTATCACCTTCTTACCCTATATTAGGCAATGACCATTAACAATAGACGTTGCCTCTTTAATTCCACTTAAACACTTCCATAGCAGTTTTCCTACTGCAAGGTGGCTCTCCTGTGCAGAATTACGTATATACACGTGATTCTGCACTTCTGCCTGCAGGGTGCATGCGCGCTGCCGGCAAACCGTTTCTGATGTGATCAAGCCAATCTGCGGGTCCTGGGCACTGGATGTCCGCCAGCACCTCCTGATCATTGATAAAACACACAGAACAGGGATCTGTCTACGTAAACAAGGCAGATCTCCATTCTGACAGGGGGGGCGATGGATTTTGTGTTCCTGCAAAGCTGGGGAACAAAATCCATCTCTTTCCTTAGTAAAAGCACCTAACACAGTGAACAAAAACACTGGCTGGCACACAGTCCACCCTTTGATCACCCCTGATGTTTAACCCCTTCCCAGCCAGTGTCATTAGTACAGTGACAGTACATATTTTTAGCACTGATCACTATATTAGTGTCACTGGCTCCCACAAAGTATCAAAAGTGTCAGATAGTGCCTGGGTCTCCTGCAATATTGCATTCCTGCAATAGGTTACTTACTGATAGCCACCATTACTAGTATAAAATAAATTCCAAAAATACAAACCATAGTTTGTAGACGCTATACCGTTCACATAAACCAATCAATGTGCGCTTATTGGGGTTTCTTTTTTACTAAAGACATGTAGCAGAATACATATTGGCTTACATTTATGAAGAAATTAGAGTGTTTTACATTTTTTATTGGATTTGTTATTGCAGAAAGTAAAAAAAAAAAAAAATATATATATATATATATATATTTTTTTTTTTTTTATTGTCAATCTTTATTTGTTTATAGCACAAAAAAATAAAAAACCCAGTGGTGATGAAATACCACCAAAAGAAAGCTCTATTTGTAGGAAAAAATTACATAAATTATATTTTGGTACAGTGTCGTATTCTCAGTTAACATAACGCAGTGCTGTATTGCAAAAAATGGCCTGGTCATGAAGGGGGTAAATCTTCCGGAGGTTAAGTGGCTAGAGTAGTGTAAACCCTAATCTAGTCTAGTTGAAGCTTCACAATTCAGTTAGTTGATCTTCTCCACTTGAATCATGTGCACTTACTCTATATATAAATATACACACACAGTTTTTTAATGTGTACATAGGTGTGTAGTAGCCCTAACATAGCTGGCTGCAAGTTGCATTTTACATATCAAAAGGGTCAAAGGAGTTACCTACAGGGGATTGTAAAATGTAAATTTGTCTGATCAGACTTGAAACGAATAGTAAAGGTCCATGGAGGTTTTTAATACAATTTGGTAAGAATGCATTTTTGACCATAAAAGAAGTATTTATTGATAGAGATGTCCCGAACTATTCGCCGGCGAACAGTTCCCGGTGAACATCGCTTGTTCACGTTTGCCGCGGCGGGCGAACATATGCGATGTTCGGTCCATCCCCCTATACGTCATCATTGAGCAAACTTTGACCCTGTACCTCACAGTCAGCAGACACATTCCAGCCAATCAGAATACCCTCCCTCCCAGACCCTCCCACCTCCTATAAATATGCAAGGACAGCATCCATCTTAGATTCATTCTGAAGCTGCATTGTTAGTTAGAGCAGGGAGAGTGCTGCTGCTGCTGCTGAATTAATAGCTAGGCAAGTGTTCTGTGTCAACTCCAGTCCTCAAAGACCCATCTGCTGTAAGGACAGCATCCTGACAGCACCCCAAAAAGCCCTTTTTAGGGCTGGTACAGCAGTCTGCTTTTTTTTCTTCTATATATATATTTGAGGGAAAAATAGTCTGTGTGAGATCTAGGTGTAAGATCAAAACACTGAGACTATGTTTCACAAAAAAGGGAAGGGGAAAAAGGAAAAGAACAACCCAAAAAGAGACAAGTGTGGGAAAAGAAGGACAGGTAGAGGGAGAGAAGGGAAAAAATAGGGAAGGTGGGAATGAGGAGACCTAGAACAATAGATGGAAAAGGGGGGAAGGGGGGGAGAAGAGGGGGAAAAGGAAGAGGGGAAGGAGGGAAGGAAGGGGGCGTGAACAAGGGATGGGGAAAGGGAGGGGGGGGAAAGAGGGGGGAGGGGAAAAGAGGGGGAAAAAGGAAAAATAGGGACAGGAGAAAGAAAAAAAAAAAGGAACGGGAGGGAAAAGGGGGAAAAATTGGGAAAAAAGGGGAAGGAGGGTTGGTGGGATTTTGACGGTACAGTAGATCTGAAAAGTATGCAACTAGTATATATAAAATATGAGTTTATTTAGCATATTTAAAATCACAATAAAACATGTAACTGAGACATACAATCAAAGTACAGAACATACATCACTGTATCATATGTAGACATACAGGCAAAAGTACAGGCAGTTTGAGATAAACACATAGGACAATAACCGGTGGTCAATTGAGCACCTGGCATCAACCCAACATGTTTCGCGGACGATTAGATCCGCTTCTTCAGGGGTTTGGTACAAGGTATATTGTTTTGCCTTGAAAATCCTGTGTAGCAGAAAATATACATTAAAATACAGCAAATAAATTAATGCTTCAGGGAGTCACTTCAAGCACATGCACACCAGTGTTTCATGCTCAATCCGCCCCATGCAGGATATGCCACCACCCAATAAATGCCAATGAACGATGTCCCGCTGTCTCGGCCAGCCCAGAGACCACACATCCGTTGGAGGTGTCAGGTAAAGGCGACCCCTGCAGGGGGGGCGGGAAATGACACGAAACAGTGCATGTGCAGTGACTAACAACCAAACAGCATTAAAGAAGTACAAAGTTACATTATGTATCAAAAAACAAGTAATCAGAATACAACATATTAAACAATAGATAGCAATACGTTAGATGTGGAACACCCTTTAAATGAATAATGGTATATATTATACAGCTTACAGCCACTCGGACATAAAATGCCCATCTGTGGCTGTAGGAGGTATCAACAATATTTAGTAGATTTCATGTGTGTAAAGAAACGCACAGGTTGCATAGTTAACCATAAAAAACTGTTGGTCACTGACATAAACAAGACATATTCAATGGCGTTCCTGGGAACAAAAGAGGGAAAAATTAGAAAAAGAAAACTTGGATATGAAAGAAACAGACTTGAGACCCTGATCCCCTGACTGGACCAATGGAAGCGCAAGACACTAGATGTGTGCCCTGCCGGTCCACCTTTCTGCACAAAATAAGGATCAGCGTGGTCATAGACCAACCTGGAGCCACCCGGAAGGAAATCCATCAGGCTGGCATTAATTCCATTGCATGTACATAACTAAAGTACTAAATCCAAAGAAAGGGAAATAGGCCCTAAAATCAAACCCACAGGAATACCAACAGGAGCTGGACATCAATCTAGGAGGAGTAGTCAGGGAAGAATTAGCCAAGGGACACCCACTGATGTTAAATGGGTCTCATGGCTGTAAGATTGGGACTCGTTTAATTATCCTAGGAAGGGTTTGTAAGTAACCATTTCATTAATTCCTGGTGGTCTAGTAGCATCTAACGTTTCAATCCAATATGACTCCTTTTGGAGTATGCGCCTATCCCAGTTTCCGCCACGGGGGTCTGGGGGCACGACCTCCAGGACGAAAAAGGATACCACCGAATTATCAAATTTGTGATAAAGATTAATGTGTCGAGTGACACTTGTCTGGTATGTGCCTCCCTCAGAATAGTACACATGGTCCCCTATTCTTTGTCCCAATGTGCGTATTGTTTTGCCAACGTAATACGAACCACATTGGCATGTCATCAAATAAACTAGTCCTTGTGTATTACAGTCAGCATATTGTTTGGATTTTAGCCAACGGCCATTGGGTAAACGGATGCCTTTACCGGTGTGAATCCAAGGGCACCTGTTACAGGAGCCACAAGGGTATGTACCCCTTTTGGTATAGTGGTGGGGAGCTGCCGTGATGTAATGGCTTTTTGTAAGGCTGTCTCTGAGTGAGACCGCCCGCCTAAAGACTAAATTTGGCTTGGGACCTAAATATTTGTTTAGAGGGTGGTCTTGTGTCAGAATAGGCCAATGTTTATGGAGGACATCACAAAGTATTCCTTCATGCCCCGAAAACCTCGTGATGAACCTCACATTTGATTGGTCATCTTTGATGGTATGTGTGTATAGAAGCTCAGATCTAGAGCGTGCTTGAGCCCGATTAAAGGCTTTTCTGAGGAGACTTCTAGAGTACCCCCTTAGCAAGCAACCGCTTTTGCAGCTGGTTGGCCTGGATATGAAAGGTTTCATCAGTGGAGCAGTTTCTGCGGAGTCTTAAGTATTGAGCATATGGGATGCTCTTTATCAGGGGGGTGGGATGGGCACTCGCTGCGCACAAGATAGTGTTTCCAGCGCTTGGTTTTCTGTAAAGATCAGTGGAGATGTGGCCATCAGGCAGTAGGGAGATACTGAGGTCCAGGAACGAAATTTGTGAAGAGCTGATCGTATGTGTGAATCTCAAGTTCAAATTGTTGTCATTTAAAGCTAACAGAAATTCCTGGAGCTCATCTCCACTGCCTGTCCAGATAATCAATAGATCGTCAATAAATCTATGCCATATAAGGATATATGGCAACCATCTTTCCATGTTCTCACTGGAAAACACTAAACGTTCCCAACCGCCAAGATATAGGTTGGCGTAGGACGGTGCGCAGCAAGTGCCCATCGCAACCCCCTGAATTTGCAAATAAATCTGCTCGAGAAAAGTGAAATAATTCCGTGTGAGAATAAATTGTAATAGTTGTAAAACAAAATTCATCAGGGGCCAGGTATTTCGATCTTGCTCCTTGAGGAAAGATTCAGCCATCCGGATGCCCTGCTCGTGCGGGATGCTCGAGTACAACGCCTCGATATCAATGGCAATGAGCAGGGCATCCAGAGGGACCTGAACCTCCTCAAGGTGTTTCAGGAGGTCAGTTGTATCCCGTATATATGAGGGCAAACTTAGCACATGGGGGATAAGAAAGGAGTCCACAAACTTGCTGGCATTTTCGGTCAGTGATTCGTTGCCCGATATGATTGGTCTACCAGGAGGACAAATCATGTCCTTATGCACCTTAGGTAGCGTATAAAAGGTGGAAATTTTTGGATATTTAACATTTAAAAAGTTATATATGTCCTTATCGATAAGGCCTTCCAAGAAGGCATTGGTGCATAGGGATTTATATTCCTCAATGAATTCTTGGATACAAGTTGAGGAAATAGGGCAGTACCAATCATGATTTTCTAACACCCTAAGGCACATATTTTCATATTGGGAGGGCGACATTATCACAATATTACCACCCTTGTCTGTGTAACGCTCCTGCGTTTTATGTATGATGTGGATTTTCAGCTGCAGAAATATTCCACTTCAGTAGTCATGTAGAGAAACGCTGAGACACCAATCCCAACTCCCAATGACTCATCATGTGTGGATGATCTCAATTCAGCAAGTAAATACACACACTCAATAAGATGTTTCCTAGAGTGACTTATGTATATAGTAACACAGTGATGATAGGCTGAAGAGACAGGTTGGGTAGAGATGGTAGATGACAGACACTTGAAAGGAAATGTTCTTGAAAGTAAGATAGTAGCAGATGGGATGCAGATAGGTTTAGCAATCATGTATGGTAGCAGATGACAGAGTAGCAGGTGGACATACAAGAGAGATCAACCCAGTGCAAGAACAGGTGGTAGTAGGCTCAAGAGCTAGCAATCTTAGATAATGCAGATGTAGTAATAGTCCTTAGTATGCAGAGCTAGATAGTGTAAGCTTTAGTATGAAGGTTATAGAGGTTTCCCCTGTGGGGTACTTATCACTAATAGCAATGTAGCAGAGGAGAGGTTCGGCAAGAGCGGATGATCCGGTAGCGGGATACAGGGATCAGCGCAGCGTGGTTCCGACAGCGAGGTATGCTTGCAAGCATGAGAGCTTAAGACAGGTTAGCATCAAGGCACAAAGCAGTTTGAACGAACACATGTGAGTGAGAGCCGGCGATCTAAATAGCCATCCAGTCCGGCGCTCAGTGATGACAGCATCAGTCTTAAAGGTGTATGCGCACCTTACCAAAAGAGAATGGTGGGGCGCATACACTTATGAAAGAGTAATTAGGTTACCCAAAGGTACCAGAACATTACAGTCTGAGGGCTTCATTATGATATTCTTGTTGGCTTTGAGTTGTTTTAAAGCTAAAGTCTGCTCCTGTGTTAGGTTGCCTGGTGGGGAGGGCCAAGATGTAGTTTTAAGATCCTGTGAAACCCTTTGGACAAATGTCCAAATGTTCGGATTAGTGGTTAGATCAGGGAACTTTACAGATTTGGGTTTGAATTTTTTGGAGGGAATAATGGTTGTCTCTGCAGACGAGGCCTCCCGAGGTGAGTCTATGGCATCTATAGCCGAGACCACCTCAGTGTTGCCTTCCTCATACAGGAGGACCAAATCCCCCAACGCTCTACTTTCGGCCATAGTGAGGCGCTTGGTCTTCTCAGCTATCTGCCGCTCCTGTTGTTTTTGTTTTCTATCCTTATCAAAGATATATTTAAATGTGAGATTTCTCGCAAACAAGTGCAAATCTTTTATCGTTTCCGAAGTATCGATAGATCTGGAGGGGCAGAAGCCAAGTCCCAGACCAAGCACCTCTCCCTGCGCCGAAGTGAGTTCAAAATCTGTCAAATTAATGATATTCAGGTTTTTGGTACCTTCAGGGAATGGGGCTAATTGGTCAGTGGTTTTACGTGGGTGTCTAGAGTCCCCTGTTTGGAGTTTCGAGGAGTTGGAATATTGGGTAAGACTAAAAAACCGTCGTCGTTTAAAGAAGACGTCGAGCTTTCAGCTTGAGTATTAGGGATAAGGCCTTTGGAAAGTATCTTTTGGACCGTTGGTGTTAAATTCACCATTTGTGATTGTGCTTTCAGTTGTGCATGAGTGTCTGGTTTTTTCTTACTTTTTGTGGTGGGTTGAGTGGGCGAGGGACGGCTACTTCCCCTGCTGCATTTGTGCGGTTTTGTTCGATTGTGAGTTGTTGCATTACTATGTCTTGAACCTTGTGGTATTTGTGATAATGAACTAGAAAGTGATGAATCTGATTCTAAAGGATCATCTGCAGTGTCCTGAGTGTTTCGTGTAGGGAATCTACGTGAGCGTGATGAAAAGTTTTTGGATGTCCATTTGTAAGCATACCCTTCTGCGAAGGCCTGTTTGTCCTTATTATATTTAATTTGTTTTTTAGTTATGATTTCTTTATTGAGGGTCTCTAGCTTATTTTTGACCTCTTGCCAACTGGTGGCAAAAGATGGCATATCAAAAATATGTTTAAATTTAATATTAACCACTTCTATTTCATTATCCAATGAGATCATGTCTCTTTTGTACTGGGACACTAAAGTCTTCATCAGATCTGTACTGCATGTATTGAGGATGCCCTCCCACTCTTTCTTAAAACTCTCCGTAGGGTCTCTTAGAGTGGGTAAGGTGTGTATCCTTAGTCCCTGAGGGCTGATGTTGTCATTAATATACTTTAAAAAGAATTCAGTGTGCCAGTACAAATGGGACTTGCGTTTGAGCAAGCCCTGCATTTTTCCCAAATATACCTGAAGATCTTCTTCAACCTTGGTTTGTATACCACAATTTGTCTGAATATCCGTCATGAAGCCCGTCCAGGCATTCCCAAGCAGGTCCATGGCCATGGGCCCGCCGATAAATACTTGCGCAGAAACGGTTAATGTCAAGGGAAAAAGGGAAAGAAAAGTCCAAAAAATTAGAAAATGTAGAAAAATATTGTTAAACAATTCCCATGAAAGCTTAAATGTGGCTATCAGCAACCATTTACATACTTAATTATAACATAAGACTTTATATAGAACAAACACTCGGAAAAAAACGAAGAAAGAGGCACCCTCGGGTGTGTTGTCCACCCAAAATGATCAATATTAAAGGTTGGTGTTTGTTATAGATTGATAAAAACGTACCAACATCCCGAGTGATACTATTTGAGGGAAAAATAGTCTGTGTGAGATCTGGGTGTAAGATCAAAACACTGAGACTATGTTTCACAATAAAGGGAAGGGGAAAAAGGAAAAGAACAACCCAAAAAGAGACAAGTGTGGGAAAAGAAGGACAGGTAGAGGGAGAGAAGGGAAAAAATAGGGAAGGTGGGAATGAGGAGACCTAGAGCAATAGATGGAAAAAGGGGGGAAGGGGGGGGAGAAGAGGGAGAAAAGGAAGAGGGGAAGGAGGGAAGGAAGGGGGCGTGAACAAGGGATGGGGAAAGGGAGGGGGGGAAGAGGGGGGATGGGGAAAGGGGAGAAAAAGGAAAAAGGAAAAAGAGGGACAGGAGAAAGAAAAAAAAAAAGGAACGGGTGGGAAAAGGGGGAAAAATTGGGAAAAAAGGGGAAGGAGGGCTGGTGGGATTTTGACGGTACAGTAGATCTGAAAAGTATGCAACTAGTATATATAAAATATACGTTTATTTAGCATATTTAAAATCACAATAAAACATGTAACTGAGACATACAATCAAAGTACAGAACATACATCACTGTATCATATGTAGACATACAGGCAAAAGTACAGGCAGTTTGAGATAAACATATAGGACAATAACCGGTGGTCAATTGAGCACCTGGCATCAACCCAACATGTTTCGCGGACGATTAGATCCGCTTCTTCAGGGGTTTGGTACAAGGTATATTGTTTTGCCTTGAAAATCCTGTGTAGCAGAAAATATACATTAAAATACAGCAAATAAATTAATGCTTCAGGGAGTCACTTCAAGCACATGCACACCAGTGTTTCATGCTCAATCCGCCCCATGCAGGATAGGCCACCACCCAATAAACGCCTCACCAACGGATGTGGAGGGGATATAGGCATGCAATAGATAGTAATTGATAGTTAGATAGAAGTACTACGATTTGAAAACTTAAACAAAAAAAAGGGGAAAAGGGTTTTTTTTTTGCCCTTACAAAAGTAATACCTGTATATAAACAATGATGGTCAGTATTACTGCCAAAAATGCTTACAGAGCTTTAACTCATCAGCGTGACATAAATGGTGTGGCTCACTGTGAAGCAAAGAGGTACTAGATTGGTATTGGTAAAAGGCGGCCAGACCCTCATAGTTAACAACAGGGATTATGGGGCTGGGCTTACCAAGCCTTGGAGGATATATAGTTTATCAGGCCGGACTAAAAACACTTGAAGTTCAGACTCGATTTTGGAGTGCCTGGAACCGTGATTTGAAAGTTGGAGCTGTGAGGCAGCTTTTTCTCCCAAAAGGAGGAGGAGGGAGAGGGGGGGGGAAGAGGACACAATATCCCCCAATCGTCACCAGCACTGCGTAGCCTGAATCAATAAAAAAGGACACGGTCAGGAACTTAAGCTGAAGTTGGTGTTCAAAATGCGGCATATAGGCTCCCCAATACCTACCTCTATGTCAATCTGATGGCGGGAACAGCGGCATCTGTAGTACTGATGCCGGTGTCTCGCTATAAATGCCTCATCTCAACTCAACTCGGCGGGGTGACGCACATCAGTGTGGATGTGACGTCATTACACCGAGCCAGGTCCCTAACGGTGCAGTCCGGAGCAATGCTGTGCAATGTTCAGCCACAACAGCAGCTGTGCACAGCCACAGGCCGGATGTGGGCGGGAACGATGTCCCGCTGTCTCGGACAGCCCAGAGACCACACATCCGTTGGAGGTGTCAGGTAAAGGCGACCCCTGCAGGGGGGGCGGGAAATGACACGAAACAGTGCATGTGCAGTGACTAACAACCAAACAGCATTAAAGAAGAAGTACAAAGTTACATTATGTATCAAAAAACAAGTAATCAGAATACAACATATTAAACAATAGATAGCAATACGTTAGATGTGGAACACCCTTTAAATGAATAATGGTATATATTATACAGCTTACAGCCACTCGGACATAAATGCCCATCTGTGGCTGTAGGAGGTATCAACAATATTTAGTAGGTTTCCTGTGTGTAAAAAAAACGCACAGGTTGCATAGTTAACCATAAAAAACTGTTGGTCACTGACATAAACAAGACATATTCAATGGCGTTCATGGGAACAAAAGAGGGAAAAATTAGAAAAAGAAAACTTGGATATGAAAGAAACAGACTTGAGACCCTGATCCCCTGACTGGACCAATGGAAGCGCAAGACACTACTAAAAGCCATTACATCACGGCAGCTCCCCACCACTATACCAACAGGGGTACATACCCTTGTGGCTCCTGTAACAGGTGCTCTTGGATTCACACCGGTAAAGGCATCCGTTTACCCAATGGCCGTTGGCTAAAATCCAAACAATATGCTGACTGTAATACACAAGGACTAGTTTATTTGATGACATGCCAATGTGGTTCGTATTATGTTGGCAAAACAATACGCACATTGGGACAAAGAATAGGGGACCATGTGTACTATTCTGAGGGAGGCACATACCAGACAAGTGTCACTCGACACATTAATCTTTATCACAAATTTGATAATTCGGTGGTATCCTTTTTCGTCCTGGAGGTCGTGCCCCCAGACCCCCAAAAGGAGTCATATTGGACTGAAACGTTAGATGCTACTAGACCACCAGGAATTAATGAAATGGTTACTTACAAACCCTTCCTAGGATAATTAAACGAGTCCCAATCTTACAGCCATGAGACCCATTTAACATCAGTGGGTGTCCCTTGGCTAATTCTTCCCTGACTACTCCTCCTAGATTGATGTCCAGCTCCTGTTGGTATTCCTGTGGGTTTGATTTTAGGGCCTATTTCCTTTTCTTTGGATTTAGTACTTTAGTTATGTACATGCAATGGAATCAATGCCAGCCTGATGGGTTTCCTTCCGGGTGGCTCCAGGTTGGTCTATGACCACGCTGATCCTTATTTTGTGCAGAAAGGTGGACCGGCAGGGCACACATCTAGTGTCTTGCGCTTCCATTGATCCAGTCAGGGGATCAGGGTCTCAAGTCTGTTTCTTTCATATCCAAGTTTTCTTTTTCTAATTTTTCCCTCTTTTGTTCCACAGGAACGCCATTGAATATGTCTTGTTTATGTCAGTGACCAACAGGTTTTTATGGTTAACTATGCAACCTGTGCGTTTCTTTACACACAGGAAACCTACTAAATATTGTTGATACCTCCTACAGCCACAGATGGGCATTTTATGTCCGAGTGGCTATAAGCTATATAATATATACCATTATTCATTTAAAGGGTGTTCCACATCTAACATATTGCTATCTATTGTTTAATATGTTGTATTCTGATTACTTGTTTTTTGATACATAATGTAACTTTGTACTTCTTCTTTAATGCTGTTTGGTTGTTAGTCACTGCACATGCACTGTTTCGTGTCATTTCCCGCCCCCCCTGCAGGGGTCGCCTTTACCTGACAGCTCCAATGGATGTGTGGTCTCTGGGCTGGCCAAGACAGCGGGACATCGTTCCCGCCCACATCCGGCCTGTGGCTGTGCACAGCTGCTGTTGTGGCTGAACACTGCACAGCACGGCGCATGCTCCGTCCCCCGGACTGCACCGTTAGGGACCTGGCTCAGTGTAATGACGTCACATCCACCCGGATGTGCGTCACCCCGCCGAGTTGAGGGGAGGCATTTATAGCGAGACACCGGCATCAGTACTACAGATGCCGCTGTTCCCGCCATCAGATTGACATAGAGGTAGGTATTGGGGAGCCTATATGCCGCATTTTGAACACCAACTTCAGCTTAAGTTCTTAACCGTGTCCTTTTTTATTGATTCAGGCTACGCAGTGCTGGTGACGATAGGGGGATATTGTGTCCTCTTCCCCCCCCCCCCTCCCTCCTCCTCCTTTTGGGAGAAAAAGCTGCCTCACAGCTCCAACTTTCAAATAAAGGTTCCAGGCACTCCAAAATCGAGTCTGAATTTCAAGTGTTTTTAGTCCGGCCTGATAAACTATATATCCTCCAAGGCTTGGTAAGCCCAGCCCCATAATCCCTGTTGTTAACTATGAGGGTCTGGCCGCCTTTTACCAATACCAATCTAGTACCTCTTAGCTTCACAGTGAGCCGCACCATTTATGTCACGCTGATGAGTTAAAGCTCTGTAAGCATTTTTGGCAGTAATACTGACCATCATTGTTTATATACAGGTATTACTTTTGTAAGGGCAAAAAAAACCCCCTTTTCCCCTTTTTTTTGTTTAAGTTTTCAAATCTTAGTACTTCTATCTAACTATCAATTACTATCTATTGCATGCCTATATCCCCTCCACATCCGTTGGTGAGGCGTTTATTGGGTGGTGGCCTATCCTGCATGGGGCGGATTGAGCATGAAACACTGGTGTGCATGTGCTTGAAGTGACTCCCCTGAAGCATTCATTTATTTGCTGTATTTTAATGTATATTTTCTGCTACACAGGATTTTCAAGGCAAAACAATATACCTTGTACCAAACCCCTGAAGAAGTGGATCTAATCGTCCGCGAAACATGTTGGGTTAATGCCAGGTGCTCAATTGACCACCGGTTATTGTCCTATGTGTTTATCTCAAACTGCCTGTACTTTTGCCTGTATGCCTACATATGATACAGTGATGTATGTTCTGTACTTTGATTGTATGTCTCAGTTACATGTTTTATTGTGATTTTAAATATGCTAAATAAACTTATATTTTATATATACTAGTTGCATACTTTTCAGATCTACTGTACCGTCAAAATCCCACAAGCCCTCCTTCTCCTTTTTTCCCCCTTTTCCCACCCGTTCCTTTTTTTTTCTTTCTCCTGTCCCTCTTTTTCCTTTTTCCTTTTTCCCCCCTTTCCCCCTCCCCCCTCTTTCCCCCCCTCCCTTTCCCCATCCCTTGTTCACGCCCCCTTCCTTCCCTCCTTCCCCTCTTGCTTTTCCCCCTCTTCCCCCCCCCCCTTCCCCCCTTTTTCCATCTATTGCTCTAGGTCTCCTCATTCCCACCTTCCCTATTTTTTCCCTTCTCTCCCTCTACCTGTCCTTCTTTTCCCACACTTGTCTCTTTTTGGGTTGTTCTTTTCCTTTTTCCCCTTCCCTTTATTGTGAAACATAGTCTCAGTGTTTTGATCTTACACCCAGATCTCACACAGACTATTTTTCCCTCAAATAGTATCACTCGGGATGTTGGTACGTTTTTATCAATCTATAACAAACACCAACCTTTAATATTGATCATTTTGGGTGGACAACACACCCGAGGGCGCCTCTTTCTTCGTTTTTTTTCCGAGTGTTTGTTCTATATAAAGTTTTATGTTATAATTAAGTATGTAAATGGTTGCTGATAGCCACATTTAAGCTTTCATGGGAATTTTTTAACAATATTTTTCTACATTTTCTAATTTTTTGGACTTTTCTTTCCCTTTTTCCCTTGACATTAACCCTTTCTGCGCAAGTATTTATCGGTGGGCCCAGGGCCATGGACCTGCTTGGGAATGCCTGGACGGGACTCTAGACACCCACGTAAAACCACTGACCAATTAGCCCCATTCCCTGAAGGTACCAAAAACCTGAATATCATTAATTTGACAGATTTTGAACTCACTTCGGCGCAGGGAGAGGTGCTTGGTCTGGGACTTGGCTTCTGCCCCTCCAGATCTATCGATACTTCGGAAACGATAAAAGATTTGCACTTGTTTGCGAGAAATCTCACATTTAAATATATCTTTGATAAGGATAGAAAACAAAAAAAACAGGAGCGGCAGATAGCTGAGAAGACCAAGCTCCTCACTATGGCCGAAAGTAGAGCGTTGAGGGATTTGGTCCTCCTGTATGAGGAAGGCAACACTGAGGTGGTCTCGGCTATAGATGCCATAGACTCGCCTCGGGAGGCCTCGTCTGCAGAGACAACCATTATTCCCTCCAAAAAATTCAAACCCAAATCTGTAAAGTTCCCTGATCTAACCACTAATCCGAACATTTGGACATTTGTCCAAAGGGTTTCACAGGATCTTAAAACTACATCTTGGCCCTCCCCACCAGGCAACCTAACACAGGAGCAGACTTTAGCGTTAAAACAACTCAAAGCCAACAAGAATATCATAATTAAGCCCTCAGACAAGGGTGGTAATATTGTGATAATGTCGCCCTCCCAATATGAAAATATGTGCCTTAGGGTGTTAGAAAATCATGATTGGTACTGCCCGATTTCCTCAACTTGTATCCAAGAATTCATTGAGGAATATAAATCCCTATGCACCAATGCCTTCTTGGAAGGCCTTATCGATAAGGACATATATAACTTTTTAAATGTTAAATATCCAAAAATTTCCACCTTTTATACGCTACCTAAGGTGCATAAGGACATGATTTGTCCTCCTGGTAGACCAATCATATCGGGCAACGAATCACTGACCGAAAATGCCAGCAAGTTTGTGGACTCCTTTCTTATCCCCCATGTGCTAAGTTTGCCCTCATATATACGGGATACAACTGACCTCCTGAAACACCTTGAGGAGGTTCAGGTCCCTCTGGATGCCCTGCTCATTGCCATTGATATCGAGGCGTTGTACTCGAGCATCCCGCACGAGCAGGGCATCCGGATGGCTGAATCTTTCCTCAAGGAGCAAGATCGAAATACCTGGCCCCTGATGAATTTTGTTTTACAACTATTACAATTTATTCTCACACGGAATTATTTCACTTTTCTCGAGCAGATTTATTTGCAAATTCAGGGGGTTGCGATGGGCACTTGCTGCGCACCGTCCTACGCCAACCTATGTCTTGGCGGTTGGGAACGTTTAGTGTTTTCCAGTGAGAACATGGAAAGATGGTTGCCATATATCCTTATATGGCATAGATTTATTGACGATCTATTGATTATCTGGACAGGCAGTGGAGATGAGCTCCAGGAATTTCTTTTAGCTTTAAATGACAACAATTTGAACTTGAGATTCACACATACGATCAGCTCTTCACAAATTTCGTTCCTGGACCTCAGTATCTCCCTACTGCCTGATGGCCACATCTCCACTGATCTTTACAGAAAACCAAGCGCTGGAAACACTATCTTGTGCGCAGCGAGTGCCCATCCCACCCCCCTGATAAAGAGAATCCCATATGCTCAATATTTAAGACTCCGCAGAAACTGCTCCACTGATGAAACCTTTCATATCCAGGCCAACCAGCTGCAAAAGCAGTTGCTTGCTAAGGGGGTACTCTAGAAGTCTCCTCAGAAAAGCCTTTAATCGGGCTCAAGCACGCTCTAGATCTGAGCTTCTATACACACATACCATCAAAGATGACCAATCAAATGTGAGGTTCATCACGAGGTTTTCGGCGCATGAAGGAATACTTTGTGATGTCCTCCATAAACATTGGCCTATTCTGACACAAGACCACACTCTAAACAAATATTTAGGTCCCAAGCCAAATTTAGTCTTTAGGCGGGCGGTCTCACTCAGAGACAGCCTTACAAAAAGCCATTACATCACGGCAGCTCCCCACCACTATACCAAAAGGGGTACATACCCTTGTGGCTCCTGTAACAGGTGCCCTTGGATTCACACCGGTAAAGGCATCCGTTTACCCAATGGCCGTTGGCTAAAATCCAAACAATATGCTGACTGTAATACACAAGGACTAGTTTATTTGATGACATGCCAATGTGGTTCGTATTACGTTGGCAAAACAATACGCACATTGGGACAAAGAATAGGGGACCATGTGTACTATTCTGAGGGAGGCACATACCAGACAAGTGTCACTCGACACATTAATCTTTATCACAAATTTGATAATTCGGTGGTATCCTTTTTCGTCCTGGAGGTCGTGCCCCCAGACCCCCGCGGCGGAAACTGGGATAGGCGCATACTCCAAAAGGAGTCTTATTGGATTGAAACGTTAGATGCTACTAGACCACCAGGAATTAATGAAATGGTTACTTACAAACCCTTCCTAGGATAATTAAACGAGTCCCAATCTTACAGCCTTGAGAGCCATTTAACATCAGTGGGTGTCCCTTGGCTAATTCTTCCCTGACTACTCCTCCTAGATTGATGTCCAGCTCCTGTTGGTATTCCTGTGGGTTTGATTTTAGGGCCTATTTCCCTTTCTTTGGATTTAGTACTTTAGTTATGTACAAGCAATGGAATCAATGCCAGCCTGATGGGTTTCCTTCCGGGTGGCTCCAGGTTGGTCTATGACCACGCTGATCCTTATTTTGTGCAGAAAGGTGGACCGGCAGGGCACACATCTAGTGTCTTGCGCTTCCATTGGTCCAGTCAGGGGATCAGGGTCTCAAGTTTTCTTTTTATAATTTTTCCCTCTTTTGTTCCCAGGAACGCCATTAAATATGTCTTGTTTATGTCAGTGACCAACAGTTTTTTATGGTTAACTATGCAACCTGTGCGTTTTTTTACACACAGGAAACCTACTAAATATTGTTGATACCTCCTACAGCCACAGATGGGCATTTTATGTCCGAGTGGCTGTAAGCTGTATAATATATACCATTATTCATTTAAAGGGTGTTCCACATCTAACGTATTGCTATCTATTGTTTAATATGTTGTATTCTGATTACTTGTTTTTTGATACATAATGTAACTTTGTACTTCTTCTTTAATGCTGTTTGGTTGTTAGTCACTGCACATGCACTGTTTCGTGTCATTTCCCGCCCCCCCTGCAGGGGTCGCCTTTACCTGACACCTCCAACGGATGTGTGGTCTCTGGGCTGGCCGAGACAGCGGGACATCGTTCCCGCCCACATCCGGCCTGTGGCTGTGCACAGTTGCTGTTGTGGCTGAACACTGCACAGCACGGCGCATGCTCCGTCCTCCGGACTGCACCGTTAGGGACCTGGCTCGGCGTAATGACGTCACATCCACCCGGATGTGCGTCACCCCGCCGAGTTGAGGGGAGGCATTTATAGCGAGACACCGGCATCAGAACTACAGATGCCGCTGTTCCCGCCATCAGATTGACATAGAGGTAGGTATTGGGGAGCCTATATGCCGCATTTTGAACACCAACTTCAGCTTAAGTTCCTGAAAAAAAAGTGTCCTTTTTTATTGTTTCAGGCTACGCAGTGCTGGTGACGATAGGGGGATATTGTGTCCTCTCCCCCCCCCCCCCTCTCCCTCCTCCTCCTTTTGGGAGAAAAAGCTGCCTCACAGCTCCAACTTTCAAATCAAGGTTCCAGGCACTCCAAAATCGAGTCTGAACTTCAAGTGTTTTTAGTCCGGCCTGATAAACTATATATCCTCCAAGGCTTGATAAGCCCAGCCCCATAATCCCTGTTGTTAACTATGAGGGTCTGGCCGCCTATTACCAATACCAATCTAGTACCTCTTTGCTTCACAGTGAGCCGCACCATTTATGTCATGCTGATGAGTTACAGCTCTGTAAGCATTTTTGGCAGTAATACTGACCATCATTGTTTATATACAGGTATTAATTTTGTAAGGGCAAAAAAAAAAACTCTTTTCCCCTTTTTTTTGTTTAAGTTTTCAAATCTTAGTACTTCTATCTAACTATCAATTACTATCTATTGCATGCCAATATCCCCTACACATCCGTTGGTGAGGCGTTTATTGGGTGGTGGCCTATCCTGCATGGGGCGGATTGAGCATGAAACACTGGTGTGCATGTGCTTGAAGTGACTCCCTGAAGCATTAATTTATTTACTGTATTTTAATGTATATTTTCTGCTACACAGGATTTTTAAGGCAAAACAATATACCTTGTACCAAACCCCTGAAGAAGCGGATCTAATCGTCTGCGAAACATGTTGGGTTGATGCCAGGTGCTCAATTGACCACCGGTTATTGTCCTATGTGTTTATCTCAAACTGCCTGTACTTTTGCCTGTATGTCTACATATGATACAGTGATGTATGTTCTGTACTTTGATTGTATGTCTCAGTTATATGTTTTATTGTGATTTTAAATATGCTAAATAAACTTATATTTTATATATACTAGTTGCATACTTTTCAGATCTACTGTACCGTCAAAATCCCACCAGCCTTCCTTCCCCTTTTTTCCCCATTTTTCCCCCTTTTCCCACCCGTTCCTTTTTTTTTCTTTCTCCTGTCCCTCTTTTTCCTTTTTCCCCCCTTTCCCCCTACCCCCTATCCCCCCTCCCTTTCCCCATCCCTTGTCCACGCCCCCTTCCTTCCCTCCTTCTCCTCTTCCTTTTCCCCCTCTTCTCTCCCCCCCCCCCCCTTCCCCCCTTTTTCCATCTATTGCTCTAGGTCTCCTCATTCCCACCTTCCCTATTTTTTCCCTTCTCTCCCTCTACCTGTCCTTCTTTTCCCACACTTGTCTCTTTTTGGGTTGTTCTTTTCCTTTTTCCCCTTCCCTTTATTGTGAAACATAGTCTCAGTGTTTTGATCTTACACCCAGATCTCACACAGACTATTTTTCCCTCAAATAGTATCACTCGGGATGTTGGTACGTTTTTATCAATCTATAACAAACACCAACCTTTAATATATATATATATATATATATATTGCAGTTGCCTACCCGTGTGTGAGAGGCCACAGGCCCACAGACTGTACTGTGTGCACACCACTCATATAGGGTGGCACAGTACCTTGCATGCATAGTATCACTAATATTCTGAAGCTGCAGTGTTAGTTAGAGCAGGGAGAGTGCTGCTGAATTAATAGCTAGGCCAGTGTTCTGTGTCCACTCCAGTCCTCAAAGACTCATCTGCTGTAAGGACAGCGTCTTGACAGCACCCCAAAAAGCCCTTTTTAGGGCTGGTACATCAGTCTGATTATATATATATATATATATATATATATATATATATATATATATATATTGCAGTTGCCTGCCAATGTGTGAGAGGCCACAGGCCCACAGACTGTACTGTGTGCACACCACTCATATAGGGTGGCACAGTACATTGCACGGCGCACGCGCAGTGCCCAAAATTGGAAGTAAGAGGACCGACCAACCTTTTTCCATCTCCTGGTTCCTAAAATCTATTCCATACACCGGACCCTGATAGGGGACAAAACAGAGATTAAACTGGTAAGAACAGATTTTTTTAATTTAAAAAAAAGAGGACAGCCTCTGCGAAACTGGGTATTTTTTGGCCGCGTTACTGAACGCTCATGCACAATGGCTGTAGGCTCAAGCGTCCTTTTGCGGAGGTGACAAACCTGGTCAGTCAAACTCAAGGCAACATCATCAACCTCATCCTATATGCGTTTTTTCTGGAGAGTGCCCTGCGAAGAGTTGCTGGATCAGGCCATAGATGAGCATGAAGAGGAAGAGTTGTGGTCACCATCACCACCAGAAGCAGCCTTGTCGTCATTGATTGCTGGACCTGCGGCAACGCAGAGAGAGGAGTCTGAAGAAGAGGAGTCAGAGGAGTCAGAGGAGGAAGGTGGCTTTGAGGTGGTGGAAGACCAACCACAGCAGGCATCCCAGGGGGCTTGTTGTCACCTTTCGGGGACCCTTGGTGTTGTACGTGGCTGGGTGGAGGAAGAGACCTTCAATGACGTCAGTGAGGACAAGGAACGGGACATGGCTAGCTTGGTATCCAACCTTGTGCAAATGGGGAGTTTGCGGCTGTGCAAATGGACTGTTTGCGGTTGTTTGCGGTGCGTTAAACGGGGAGTTTGGTCTGTCACTGTGAAGCGGGCGTAACCCTTACACTACCTGATCGATACAACATCATATCTGATCATATACACACACTGGATGTTTTAAAGCACGTTATTCCAAACAATTTAGGAATGTTAGGTGATTTATGCCCTTTATGGATTAAAACCCGACTCTGCATCAACTACGCCATTTTCCATGGGAGTTTTGCCATGGATCCCCCTCCGGCATGCCACAGTCCAGGTGTTAGTCCCCTTGAAACAACTTTTCCATCACAATTGTGGCCAGAAAGAGTCCCTGTAGGTTTTAAAATTCGCCTGCCTATTGAAGTCTATGGCGGTTCGCCCGTTCGCGAACATTCGCGGAAATTCGCGTTCGTCGTTCGCGAACGGAAAATTTTATGTTCGCGACATCTCTATTTATTGATGGTAATTAGGCTTGAAGGGGTATTCTTGGGGAATGGTAATATTTTGGCCTAGTAAACATTTTAGAGACATTAAATGCTATTGTCAGTAAATACAAGTGAGTCTTTTCATGTTAAGATCAAATGTATTTGGTCTTCTAATCAGAACCCCTCCAGTGTCAAAAACTGGTATTTCAGGTGAAGTTATGAACTTTTAGACACATTCATTCATACACACGTTCATACATCAAGATGAAATCACAGATCTAGAATATAATACACATTACTGCATGCATGGAAGCTACTTAGGTGCAAATTATTATGCATTGAACATATTATGCTGGATTGTAGTGTCTCTATGATTGCTATAACATGAATGATGACTCTGGGGGCTTATGTTCATTGTAATATTTACTCTGTTGGATTTTGTCATCTGTTGCAAGTATCTTGTGGACTTTTTGATGTGCTGGGACTCAATTAATTCAGCTCTCTGGATGAACGTAGTTGCTGTGGGAATAATTTGAATTATAATAATAATCAATCCTCATCCTACTACTATATTACTACACAGGCCACCGTGACCATAGCAATAGACTTTGCCTCTATAATTGTCTCTTGTCCAATGCTTTAAATGATGTAGGGGTAACCAGGGGCACCTCAGTTAACTCAGAGAGATCACAGTTTAAGTGAATGTAAAATTGGATAACATTTAGTTTTTTTTTTACTAATCATATTTTATCATAAACAATTGCCATCCTTTTTTTTTTTTTTTTTAGTACATCTCATTGCTGCTTATCTTCTCCAGCTTCTGTGCAGCTGGATTCTGTCTACATACACTTTTTCCAGTGTCTTATGCATATCACTGTTTAGGGCAGGTTTCCTGATCATAACCAAGGTGGATAAAATCTGTGCAAACTTCATCTACACAGCTGCTTAAAGTCTCCAACATAAGAGAAAATATACTGTACAGGGGGATAATGTAAGGGAACAATTGGAAGGACAGAGACGGGGTGTTGTCACCCTGTAACAGGAACTGCCTAACTAAGGAATTCTATGGCAGATCACCAAGTATTATTTTAAAGAAAACTGTAGTTCTAAAGATGTTTTAAAAATAACAATTGGAAAAACATTACCATGTTATGTATTCCATGGAATGGTAGTGGTTGAGTTTAAAACAATTTCAGGGGGAGGAAAAAAGTCAACTGTATTTGGCAAATGTATTACAGTTAAACCTTGGATTGCGAGCATAATTTGTTCCAGAAACATGCTTGTAATCCAAAGCACTCTTATATCAAAGCACATTTCCCCATGAGAAATAATGGAAACTCAAATGATTAATTACACAACCATTTATTCATAAGTCTTTCAGTTTGTAGTCTATATAAAAAGATTATAGCAATGTGATAGGTTGTGTAACTATAAAATGTCCATTCACAAATGGCAGTCTCCACAAAGAGATTAGAAGTAGAATCCAGCAGGAGCTACAGAGGAGTATAAAAGAGAAGAGAGGCGCCTCTAAGTGTAGCAATATGGTTTCATTTAATGAAGGTACAACATTTAGCAACTCACACGGTTGTTGAATAAAATAGGCACATCTAAGTATGAAGGGATCCAGGGTAAAGCTGTCCACGTAGACCATCTTCCCGCACCACCGGCTCTCACCGCTGTCAGTCTGGAATCGTGACTGGGAAGACTACCCTGCAGTAAAGCTATCTGAAAGCGAGGCTTGAGGCACTCATGGAGAGCAGCATGGAAGGGATGATGTAGATGACGGTGTGGAAATTGGTCTAGGTGAACAGCTTTACCCCAGATGCCTGCATACTTAGATGTGTCTGTTTTAATCATCAACCATATTAGTTGCTAAATGTTGTACTTTCATTAAATGTAACCATATTGCTACATTTAGAGGTGCCGCTCTTCTCTTTTATACTCAGTTGTGACATGATGCTACTTGTATATCAAGACATCACAAAAACCAAAACAACAAAAATTTGCTTGTCTTCCAAAGAGCTCTCAAACCAAGTTACTTTCAATCCAAGGTTTTCCTGTAATTTTTTTGTCTACCACCACTGCCAATTTTACCAGATTCACACTCAGTTTAATTATTATGTTGTGCAATCATTTCGCTCTTATTTTGAAATACTTTTTTTTTTTTTTTTTTTTAATAAAATGTATTCAGTTAGATGTTACGATAGAAAAACCTACAGGGCAAAAACATGGAAAAATGAACCGGAAGAAGCATCAAGCTAATGTCTTTGGCAATTGGTCTGAAATGTGCTTTTATGTCATAACCTGCATCACAAATGACAGCTATAAAGGCAAGAATATGAAGTATTTATTGTAAAGTTAGTTGTCTGAGCAAGAAAAGCAGTGGCATATTGGCATAAGTATGTGCTGGATAGAACTAAGGGAAATACACATTTTGTATTCAAAGGCTGATATGTGTTCATGTGTTTTCTTACTGCCAGCATTCCTACCCATCTGTTTGGATTGAAATTTAGGTGGCTACAGGTTGCTTGTGTTCATGCCATAGGGCATAGATGCCAGAGGATAATGGGTTCAGCTGGTAGTCAAACTAACATTTCTACACCATCATTTATCGAATGGACCATTTGTATGCCAACAATAAAGTAATGCATTATATATAATATGTCAATGCTTCACATCTGTTACATGGTTACTCTAACTTAAATATACAATAGAAAAATAAAAAAATCACATTACTATGCTTGTGTTATATCAATTTTAAACATGATGGAAAGTCTTTTGCCTAAACCTACAATATCTAATGCATTGGGGTGAGTGATTTAGAAATGTATTTCTAGGTATAAAAAAAAGAGTGCATATTTTAAAAATGCACATTTTCCAATGTTATGTACTGCTAGTAGAGATAAATACTTGATAATCCTATCAGACATACAGTTCACCTATGTAGACTAGATAACTTCTCCTCTCATGTTATAAAAATTAGGAGAGGGGAAGTGTTCCGTAGCCCTACAGGACAGAATTAAGGCACAGCTCACAACGCAGAGAGATGGAGTTCTTTGTAGAGTATAGGAATGGGCCCGAATGCCCCCCTGTTCCATTCGCACCAGAACTTTTAAACATCACGAAAGTTTGGAATCAAATAATAAACCCCTTTAAAGTCTATGGGACCCAAACTGGAAAATCAAAAGTGCTATTTTTGAAGGCTTATATGCAAGTAATTGGACATACAATGGTTATGGGGGTCTGGGTACTGCCCTGGGGGACATGCATCAATGAAAAAAAAGTTTGTAATAAACGTCATTTTTAAATGAGCAGTGATTTACTGATGCTTAAAAGTGAAAGCATCAAAATGAGAAATAACAATAAAAATTCCTTTCAATATAGTGTCTGGGGGGTCCTCTTAGTCTACCTGTAAAGTGGTACATCTGTACCGTGTATAGAATCTGCTGCAGAAATAATTTAATTTATAAAGCCATGAAAAATTACATTTTCCCTGCAAGCTTTCTTTATTTTATAAACAACAGTTTGGGGAGCCAGTCTGTATGATGAGGACACAATGTGGTGCACTGGGAACAAGCTTAGAGATTTTTTGGATACATTCTGGTGTTTCTTCCGCATACTTTGGATAGAAGTAACAGGTGTGGAAAAATTGGTCTTTGGGTGTCGAGGGTGCCTTCACACCATAACTCTTTAGACATACTCTTGATGAAAGCAAGAATTGCCTTTCTTTTTTTAATCACATACTTTTTATTAAACATTTTTTCTTTTATACAAACATCTCACAAACATATCCTCATATACATAATATCACGCAAATCAAAAACAACAACAGCAAAAAAACAGACAAAAAAAAAACCATATATGTATCCTCTCCACTCCCGCCCCACTCTCCCCCCTCACCCTCCCCTCCTTAATTTACCACATTATTCATTTTAATCAATCATTTCTTCTATACTTTAGCAAACTTCTCTGGACAACCTCTATGCAAAAAAGTACATTTTTCTTTAAGTATATTCTCCTTAATTTGTGTTATCCACCCCTCAGCTGTTGGGGGATGAGGTGAGAGCCACTTTTGTGCAATAAGTTTTTGGGCAAGAAAAAGACACCGTACTATCGGAACTAGAGAATTCTCCAGGATCCTCATTGTATCCAATACAGTCAGCAGGCAAATCCCAGGCTCCGCCAATAAGTCCACCCCAAAGACCAGGTTAATAGTAGAGATTACTCCCTGCCAATAACAATGACGTTTCGGGCACCTCCATAGCATGTGTATTAAATTTGCAGGGTCCTGATTGCATTTTGGACATGTTGATGTTTCCCGCCTTCACCACTTAAATAACTTTTCCGTAGTATGATAAGATCTATGCAATATAAATAATTGAGTCAATCTATGTGTAGGGAATAGGGAGACCATAGGTAATGTTGACAATGCCTCTGCCCATTGAACATCTGATATAGCCCCAATATTAGAGATGGCCTTGCGGTTGGTTCACGGCAAATTTTGCTTGTTCGCTACCCACCAATTTTGCGAACACATGGCGTTGTTCACAGCAGCCATATTCGTTTACATTGGGGAGAACTTTGACCCATGACACAGGTGTAACGGGACAGCCAATTGAAACATTTCAGCACATGGACATGCCCCCTACCTTATAGATAGACCAGAGCAGAAGGCCATTTCACATTCTGCTTTTTGTCAGCATAGGGAAAGGTCTGCTGTATGCATCAGGGAGAGATTGCCAGACACAAATAGCGCTGTTAAGATCCACAAAAGTCATTTTCAGGGCTGGTATTTTGGTATAGGTCTATTACTTTCTTTTTTTTAGTTTAGGGACAGGTATCCAGTCTGTGCTCCAGGGACAGATAGAGATCGGCAGTGACACAAATCGCTCTGTTAATGTCCACAAAAGTCATTTAAAGGGCTGCAATTTATTTGGTATAGGTGTGCAGTTTCTGTTCAGTTTAGGGACAGAGATGAGCAGTGAAACAAATCGCTCTGTTAATGTCCACAAAAGTCATTTAAAGGGCTGTAATTTATTTGGTATAGGTGTACAGTTTCTGTTCAGTTTAGGGACAGGTATCCAGTGTGCTCCAGGGACAGAGATCAGCAGTGACACATATCGCTCTGTTGATGTCCACAAAAGTCATTTAAAGGGCTGCAATTTATTTGGTATAAGTGTACAGTTTCTGTTCAGTTTAGGGACAGGTATCCAGTGTGCTCCAGGGACAGAGATCAGCAGTGACACAAATCGCTCTGTTAATGTCCACAAAAGTCATTTCAAGGGCCGCTATTCATTTGGTATAGCTGTGCAGTGCACTATATAGGGGTGTAATCCACGGTATAATATACTTCATAATATAGAAAGCATATTATAGTTGATTTGTGACAAAAGCGCTATTAATGTATTATAACTGGTGTGATAGACCAGTGGCCCCCAAATACCATATCGAAGTGGGGTGTTATCCGAGTATACTTTTACAAGTGTATTCGTGTCCTGCAACAATATTGCCTCTTTTGCTGTGTTAACTCTGCTACACACAGTGCCAAGCTCACTGGCCATTTTTTTGAACAACTGGTGTGATAGACCAGTGGCCCCCCAATACCACATATTGAAGTGGGGTGTTATTTAACAGTATACTTTTCTAAGACTGTATTTTAGTCCTGCAAAAATGTGGCCTCTTTTGCTGTGTTTACTCTGCTACACACAGTGACAACAGTTACTGGCTAATTATTTGTAGAACTGGTGTGATAAACCTGTGGCCCCCCGATACCACAGATTGAAGCGGGGTGTTATCATAGTATACTTTCATAAGTGTATTTGTGTCCTGCAACAATAGTGCCTCTTTTGCTGTGTTAACTCTGCTACACACAGTGCCAAACTCACTGGTCAATTTTTTGAACAACTGGTGTGATAGACCAGTGGCCCCCCAATATCACATATGGAGGTGGGGTGTTATTTAACAGTGTATTTTTATAAGAGTGTATTTTAGTCCTGCAAAAAATTGGACTCTTTTGCTGTGTTAACTGTGCTACACACAGTGACAACAGTTGCTGGCCAATTATTTGTAGAACTGGTGTGATAAAACTGTGGCCCCCCAATACCACATATTGAAGCGGGGTGTTGTATACCTTTTTCCAGATATACTGCGATTCTCTATAGACTTTTGTCACAGGGTAATTTAAAAACACGACAGGCAGAGGAAGAGGCAGACACTTACGAAGGGGTGGTAGGGGTAGGGCAGGAGCAGTAGGCCGGAACCAAAGTGTGAAGTTTCAGAAGGAGTGTTCGATTACATCAAGGACGCACCAGACTTGGTTGAGTGGCTCACTCAGCCTTCCTCTTCTGCACCCTCCTCATCCTCTCTATCTGCACCCTCTTCACTCTCTGCTGTGTGCACCCCCAAAGACACCACTACAAACACCACCACCACATACCTTCCGCTTGAGTCGCTGGAATTATTTTCCGATCCATCACAAGACATTTGAGATGCGCAGCCATTGTTGGCATCGGATCAGGAAGAGGAGGTAGTAACAGCCGCCACTCAGCAGTCTGATGACAGTACCCAGATTAGCCCAAGGAGGTTGGTCACCGCTGTTGCTTCCTACTCCGAGATCTCGAATGTTAGTGGTGGGGAAGGTGACATGGATGATGAGGTGTCTATGGATGTCATGTGGGTGGCCACAAGAGAGGAAGAGGAGGGGAGTTCAGAGGGAGAGACGGACCGGCAGATAGGGAGGAGAGGCAGGCAGAACTTGCATTGCACAAGAGGTACAAAGCAGACTGCAAATGTATCAGGAGCGAGCCATCAACCATGTACAGTCACATCTGGCGCTCCCAGGACGCCAGCACATGGCTCCGCAGTGTGGGCTTTTTGTAATGTGTCCGTTGCTGACAACAGTGTTGCCATCTGCAGCCTTTGCAGTCAACGCATAAGTCGCAGTAAGCCCAACACTCACCTAGGGACGACCACCTTAAGAAGGCACCTGAACTCCCATCACCGAGCCCAGTGGGAGCAACACCGTCAGAACCCACAAAGCCACACTCCAGGCTCTCACCGTCCAGCCTCTTCTCCTTCTCCTCTCTCCTCACAATTGTCCTCCACTCCACCTTCCATGCCGTCGTCATGTTGTTCTGGAAAAAGGCAGGCTTCTGTGGCCCAAATGTTGGAGCGGAAAAAAATGATGACGCCGGATAACACTCTTGCCCAACGTTTGACTGCTGGCTTGTCGGAACTGATAGCCCTCTAACTACTGCCATATAAACTGGTGGACGCGGAGGTCTTTCATAAATTTGTGGCCATTGGAACACCACAATGGAAGGTCCAAGGCAGGAAATATTTCTTGCAGAAGGGCATTCCAGAGCTGTTTGGCCATGTTAAGCGGCAAGTGAATATATCTCTGGCACACAGTGTTGGTGCCAAGATAAACCTGACCACAGACACATGGTCTAGCAAACACGGGCAGGGAAGGTATATCACTTTTACTGCCCACTGGCTGAACCTTCTGACGGCCGTCAAGCATGTAACCCGTGGCACCCATGTAGATTTGGTTGTACCGCCACGGATTGCATGCAGGCCAGCCTCTTCTTCTCCTCCTCCTCCATCCTCCCTCTCCTCTTCGGCTGACTCCTCCTTTTCCGCTGCTACCGTCTCTTCCGCTACGCCGCCCAAGATCCCCAGAACCTATTCCACATGCCAGGTGAGACGTTGCCATGCTGTGCTGCGTCTGTTGTGCCTGGAAGCCAAGAGCCAAACTGGTCCTGCACTCCTTTCAGCTTTGCGTTCACAGGCAAATCAGTGGCTGACACCGCTGAATTTGACAGTTGGTAAAGTGGTGTGTGACAATGGTGCCAATCTGCTGAGCATGCTGAAACAGGACAAAATAACACACGTCCCATGCATGGCACATATCCTGAACTTGGTCGTGCATTGATTCGTTGCCAAATACCCTGGGGTCCAGGATGTCTTGCGGCAAGCCAGGAAAATCTCGGGCCATTTCAGAAGATCTTACACAGCCATCGCTCCCCTTGCTGACATTCAGCGGCGACACAACCTTCCCTTCAGGCGTCTTATTTGTGACTGCCCGACGCGATGGAACACAACGGTGCATATGCTTGATAGGCTGCTCCACCAGAAACATGCAGTTAGGATGGTGCCGGGGGGGGGGGGGGGGGTGAGGAGGAGCAAGAAGAGCATGCTTTAAACCTTTCTGGGATCCCTGGTGTTATCCGTGGATGGGGGGAGGAGAACGAGGACGACATTATCCTGGATGATGAGCTAGAAGCAGGCCACTACACCGCTTCCAGTTTAGTGCGAATTGGGGCCTTCATGCTCCAGTGTTTTAAGGGGGACCCCCGTATAAAAAGCATAAAGGCCAAGGACCAGTACTGGGTGGCAACGTACTTAGACCCCCAGTACAAACAAAAAATGGCGGAAATGTTACCACAATCACAGAGGGCGGTCAGAAAGCAGCACTTCCAGGCCTTGCTGCTGGAAATGCTGCATTCAGCTTTTGTGTGCCCAATTTCCAGTCACAGAGAGACAGTTGTGGGTAGCAATACAACAGCACCTGCAAGAAGAGGGCGGTTTTAAGATGTGTTGGTCACTTCAGATATGAGATCCTTCTTTCAGCCGACCCATCGACAGCTGTACTCTGGATCCAGCATCAGGGAATGCCTAGTCCAACAGGTGTCTGACTACATCGGATTAACGGCCGATGTGGACGCTCTGAGGAGTGATGAACACCTGGACTACTGGGTGGGCAGGCTTGACCTCTGGCCAGAGCTTGCACAATTTGCAATGAAAATGTTGGCTTGCCCCCCATCCAGTGTCCTGTCCGAAAGGACGTTCAGCGCAGCAGGGGGGATTGTGACCGATAAGCACACTCGCCTAGCTCATGACAGTGTAGACTACCTCACAGTTATAAAAATAAATGAGGCATGGATCTCTGAGGAATACAACACATGTGACCAAAAGACCATGTTTCATTGAAATTCCTCATGCCAGGCCACAAATATCCGCCAGACCGCCATCTACCCACAACAATTCCTGGTCCTTGTCTTCGCTAAATACAGTGGCATAAAAGGCATTTCATGTCCATGGAATGCAAAATTTTTGCGGCCTTTCGGGGCCGACAATTATTTTTTATGTGAATGCCTAATGTACCTCCAGCCACAGAATACAACTTTCTTTGCTGTCAGGAAAACCCATGTGGTCTAATTTTTGGGGCCTATACTGGCCGACACTTACTTCTGTATCCTGTGAATGCCTAATGTACCTCCAGCCACCAAATACTACGTTCTTAGCTGTCAGGTAAACCCATGTGGGCTAATTTTTGGGGCCTATACTGGCCGACACTTACTTCTGTATCCTGTGAATGCCTAATGAACCTTCAGCCACAGAATACTACGTTCTTAGCTGTCAGGTAAACCCATGTGGGCTAATTTTTGGGGCCTATACTGGCCGACACTTACTTCTGTATCCTGTGAATGCCTAATGAACCTTCAGCCACAGAATACTACGTTCTTAGCTGTCAGGTAAACCCATGTGGGCTAATTTTTGGGGCCCATACTGCCCGACACTTACTTCTGTATCCTGTGAATGCCTAATGAACCAATACTACATTCTTAGCTGTCAGGTAAACCCATGTGGGCTAATTTTTGGGGCCAATACTGGCCGACACTTACTTCTGTATCCTGTGAACGCCTAATGTACCTCCAGCCACCAAATACTACGTTCTTAGCTGTCAGGTAAA
This sequence comes from Pelophylax lessonae, assembly GCF_965119305.1. Classification (NCBI taxonomy): domain Eukaryota; kingdom Metazoa; phylum Chordata; class Amphibia; order Anura; family Ranidae; genus Pelophylax; species Pelophylax lessonae. The sequence goes on from NC_138768.1 coordinate 763,346,864, forward strand.
CCCATGTGGGCTAATTTTTGGCGCCTATACTGGCCGACACTTACTTCTGTATCCTGTGAATGCCTAATGTTCCTTTAGCCATAGAATACAACATTCTTAGCTGTCAGGTAAACCCATGTGGACTCATTTTTGGGGCCAATACTGGCCGACACTTACTTCTGTATCCTGTGAATGCCTAATGTACCTCCAGCCACCAAATACTACGTTCTTAGCTGTCAGGTAAACCCATGTGTGCTAATTTTTGGGGCCTATACTGGCCGACACTTACTTCTGTATTCTGTGAATGCCTAATGTACCTCCAGCCACCAAATACTACATTCTTAGCTGTCAGGTAAACCCATGTGGGCTAATTTTTGGGGCCAATACTGGCCGACACTTACTTCTGTATCCTGTGAATGCCTAATGTACCTCCAGCCACCAAATACTACGTTCTTAGCTGTCAGGTAAACCCATGTGGGCTAATTTTTGGGGCCAATACTGGCCAACACTTACTTCTGTATCCTGTGAATGCCTAATGTACCTTCAGCCACAGAATACAACATTCTTAGCTGTCTGGTAAACCCAGTTGAGCTTATTTTTGGGGCCTTTTTATGGCCGACACTTACTTATTTATCCTGTGAATGCCTAATGTACCTTCAGCCACAGAATACTACATTCTTAGCTGTCAGGTAAACCCATGTGGGCTAATTTTTGTGGCTAATACTGCCCGACACTTACTTCTGTATCCTGTGAATGCCTAATGTACCTTCAGCCACAGAATACAATGTTTTTACTGTCAGGTAAACCCATGTGTGCTAATTTTTGGGGCCAATACTGGCCGACACTTACTTCTGTAGCCTGTGAATGCCTAATGTAGCTTCAGCCACAGAATACAACGTTCTTAGCTGTCAGGTAAACCCATGTGTGCTAATTTTTGGGGCCAATACTGGCCAACACTTACTTCTGTATCCTGTGAATGCCTAATGTACCTTCAACCACAGAATACAACATTCTCAGCTGTCAGGTAAACCCATGTGAGCTTATTTTTGGGGCCTTTTTATGGCCGACACTTAAGGCCCGTACACACGTACCGATCGTCGGCATACAAACGTCGGCGGACGAAAGATCTGCCGATTGTACGCTTGTTAGTATGGTGCCTCCGACAGCTGTCTGCGCACATTCTGCGGACAAGAGTCTTTCTTGCAAGCATTAAAATTTTTGTATGCCGACACCAGAGCGGACGATTGTTCGCCAGTCAGTACAGAATTCTGCCGACACACAGCTACAAATCCCAACACGCATGATCAAACCAAATGAGTTCCCGGAAGAATTTTCTCTAGTAAACTCAACATTTTATCCAGAAAGAACTTTCGGCTCGCAGCAGTCCAAGAAATAGGTGAAATGCGGAGCACATGCTCATCTTGATAAATGTGAGAAGAAGGAAGATGCTGCTCATAATGCCATACTTTTCGAATAAAAAGGCATGTGTTCTGTTATGATGAAGATAATGTTTGTCTATTCTATCTGTTCTATCAAATTTTATAATTAAATAATTTGAACTCTTCACCATTATTATTTTTTTAACAGCAAAGATCTAACTATTGATATGACCCTTTATTCTTGTATGAATTAATGTCTAAAACATATTTTTCAGGTTATGCACAATATTAAACATGTTAACAAATTCAGATAGGCCATTTTTTATTTTCAATTTTCTTTATTTTTTGTATCTCTGAAAAAAAGAAATGAAAACATCAATACTCTCCGTATAATAAACAAAACATAAAAAAGGTCCATTTGGACAAAATTAAAATAGAAACTGCCAAACAGGGGTAAAATAAATAATAGGGGGTTACACATATTAAAGTTGGTGGTAACTGTAATCAGGTTGCCATGAGGGCAGGTTTGGATCCTGCTGGCCATATTGCCACTGGCCATGTGGCATTTGGCAAGGTGGTGGCTGTTGTGGAGGTGGAGGTGGAGGGCACGGGTGCTCCTGGCATGCATGGCTGTGCTCATTAAGGATGCCGTTTTCAGCCTTTTGCAGCACATCGAGTATGATTTTTCGGGCATACTGACACTGGCTGAGTTCCACCTTATCCAAAATTTTGCCCGTCATGTTGCCAAATGATTCATTGGCCTCCGGTTTACGACGTAGGGCTATGGTGGCCTCCTGTATAAACTCATCGGTGATGTCATCAATGTGTTTTCTCTTTTGCCTCCGTTTGGCAGGAGGAGGTGGTGGTGGAAATAGTTCCACAGGCTCCTCAGGCTCCCCAGGCTCCCCAGGCTCCTGGCTGCAACCTGGCTCCTCCTCAGTCATACTTCCCTGTTGATGAAATGAACAATTGGTTAGAATGTTATAGTGTATATAAAAATGCATGTTTGTTATATTATTGTGATCAAATAGCAGACTTTACATACAGTGGCGTATCTAGGGTCTCCAGTGCCCTTGTTGAGGAGCTGTATTTGGCAACAACCCCCCCCAAGATCAATGTAAAAATGTAACCCACCCCCCAAAAAAAAAAAAAAGGGCATTAAATGTTTCTCATTTGTCCCTTGTTTGCCCAGTGTAGAGCTCTCTAGTGGGCAATCATTGTCTCAGGTGTGAAAAACAAGAAAGAGAGGGGTGAGAGATAGAGAGAGGGAGAGAAAGAGGGGGTGTGAGAGAGAGAGGAGGGGGGTTGAAGAGAGAGAGGGGCCTGAACTTGCAGAGGGCTTTGATGTAGGGCATTGAGGGTGAAGCGGTGCAGGTAAACAGGAATAAGGGAGCCACCTGCCTTGCTGACCCAGAGTGAGAGACCAGAGACATGGAAGCAAGGATGGATGGATCATTTGCAGGAGCTGTTAGTTTTGTTTTAAAAAAGGTTGAGCCAGAGGAATGCTGAGGCTCCAGCAGTGTTTGTAAGACCGGAGGTGTGCTGGGGATGCAGCACTGTTTGTAAGACCGGAGGTGTGCTGGGGATGCAGTGAGAGGCAGTCTCAGTCTCCTGGTCTTTTGGCTCAGCTGCTCTCAATGTTTTACACCTGCATGAAGCAGCTCTCAATGTTTTACACCTGCATGAAGCAGCTCTCAATGTTTTACACCTGCATGAATCCGCCTGCAAACTGGGGGTTCTGGGGTGTGCAGGCTGAGTGGATTGTTCAAAAAAACAATAAACCAATGCCAATGTTTTTGTGACCCACCCCCCTTGGCCTGCGCCACTGGCGGTTGCCTGTCATGCCAACCCCTTGCTATGCCCGTTTACATAAAGGGTCAATTATGGTTTAGCTTCTAATTTTGTTACATGATTAAATTTTAGCAGACAATATATAGTGAAATGCCATACCTGAGTCACACTCTCCTCCAGGAAATCCTCATCCTGGCTTGGATCAACCGACACTGAGCCCTCTGCCGAAGTAGAAGGCAGTGTTGATATGGATGGCCTGGATTCCAAGGTGTCGGACAGGAATCGCAAGTTATCATAGTACCACAGCCGTGGTACATGTATCTTCTGTGCACCTGCTCCAGACTGGGTGGACTGTTCAATTTTTTTGACCTCCCGCCTGTAGGCACTGCGAATGCTGTTGATTTTTCGCCTTACATACTCCAAATTTGCCCCAGGACAGACGGGCTTGTAGAAGGCCACCAAATGGTCCATGGCCTGTTTTTTGAGTTTTTTATTTTTATAATCCGCCGACTTCACTTGCCACAAACACGGCAGTTGCCTGAACTCATCAATAAAACTTATTAGAAAGTTGTGGCTGGTGTAATTGTCCACCATATTGCAGGACAGTATATGCCTGCAAGACACAACACAACACAAAACATATTAAAATAGCATGTATTTTGGCACATAATAAAGATATTCCTAATAAAAGCTGTATAGGGCCCAAAACACACACTTTCTATTAAACTAGTCGTACCTTTGTTTGTGGGGAAAAGTCGTGATTCGCCGCTCGATCGTGCTCCAACCCTCGATATGTCCGCTAGTGAATCGTCGGCCGAACGATCTGGCGTCCTTTAAATACAGCGCAGGCGTCAACTCCTCCTCCAGTGGCGGGCTTGTGCAGGGGTGTGTACGTGCTGAAGATCAGGCCTACATGCGACACTCACACCTGAAGCAGTGGAACAATCTTTTAATCAAGAAGAATGTCTGAAAGATCTCAGAGTTCATCAAGTGGGGGCCGAAGTGATTGGGCCACCAGAAAATCAAGGGCTACACCCATGACAAAGCCAGAAATGGTGGAGATGGTCTCCATTTTAGAAAAAATGGACTATGATGGCAAGTTGGCTAATTACGAGCGGCCCAATGCCAGGAAAGATGGCATCATGGATAAGGTGGTGGCCTGTTTGTTGAAAAAATTCGGTGTTGAGCGATCGAAAGATCAGATTCGGAAACGGTGGTCCGACCTGAAACATCGTGTGCAGGATCAGCTTTCCCAAATCCATCGGATTCTGAAAAAAAGTAATTTTTTTTTTTTTTTTTTTAAACATGCAATATGTTTTTTATAATTTGGTGTATGTTGTATTAACATGTCTAGATTATAATGTCTATGTAAAAAGTTAGATTACTCATTTTAGTTGTCATGTCGTGATTAGATTGATCTATTGTTGATGTTTTGGTATATGACATTAAAAGTCAGGAAGCCATAGTTAAAAATTAAATTATATTAAAAATATATGTATTGTGTTGCAACGAACGCTCTTTCCTGCACTAATCTTCTCTGCAAACATTCCTATTAATCACAGATTATTATTCAAACCTTTAAATAGGAGAAAAACGAAAACTCCGTGCCAAACTATGGGAAAGGAGGAGGAGAGGTTTGGCAGCTCCAGTTGCCGAAGAAGATGAGGACATGGGCCCAGAAGGTGGCACAGATTCCACTAAAGGTAATTGGTTCCTATGCACTGTCAAACATTAATGTACCATATTTTTCGTAGATAACTATGTACATGTCTTCATATTTGTTACTAAAAGAGCTATCAAGCAGGGCACCATGTCCTAACAAATGTACCTCTTGTGACTTTTATGATATGGCAACTTTTTTGTATTATGTAGATGAAGACATTATTCCTGAGGTGATTCTGGTGGAGCCAACAAGTGACGAGACACCAGAGCAACATGAAGGTTTGTAGGCACAGATTTTTGTGTAGTGGGATCATAGAAATATGTGTATTTGCAATGATTGTTTAACCTTACATTCTTGTATTCCCTTACAAATTTACATTGCAGATGTTGCGTCATGCCAGGATGTGGCATCCCCAGCCATGTCAGAACCCAGATCTCCTGGCAACTTGGCAATTAGCGTGGAAGCCACTTCCAAAACTGTGGAGGATCCAGGACCAAGTGTCCAAGAGCCAATTGTGTGCCCACGTAGGTTTTTTCATAATGATTTATATCAGTATTATTTTTAGCCTCCAATTGTCAACACTAGTTCCCTATGGGAGCCTCTTTATTTGAATGGAAGTGGCACCGTAAGTCGGATCAGGATGCTCTGACTTGCGGGGCCACCTGCGCTGTGAAGATTTTTGAGGGGGAACTACACAGACAAATTGAATAACCCACCGTGGGTGTCCACCCCAAGTTCACAACCAGGCCTTTTGTGTGTGGTATTGAGTTTGAGGGTAGGCCCACAACAAAAAGACAGCGTGGGTTACCCCCAAAACCCCTATCAGACCCTTATCCAAGCATGCAGCTAGTCAGGCCAGGAAAGAGAACGAGCAAGCGGAACAAACACCCCCTGGACCACAGCAGGACCCATGCCCTCAACATGGGGGGGTTTTATTGCTTTGGGCCAGGGGGCCTCTGCACCGCACACCCAAAAGCACCTTACTCCCATGTAGAGGAGGACAAGAGCCTCATCCCCACAACCCTGTCTGGTGGTTTTGGGGGGTCATGTGTCCAGGGGGTTCCTAGGAGTTTGGAAGCAACCTTTAACAAAGGGTGGTCCCCAGATCCCAGACCCCAATCACTATGTAAATGGGTATGGGGTACATAGTACCCCTACACATTAACCACATAAATGGAAGTGTATGTGAATAACGACAGGAGACGTTTCTGAAATGTTCTTAAATATCTTCATCCGGTCTTCTCCACTCTGCTCTTTGGATCTTCTCCTCTCCACTCTTCTGCTGTCCAATCTTCTGCTCTTATGTTGTCTGCTCTTTTGCCCTAGGCTCTTCTTCTTCCTCCTGTCCTGTCCTCCTCCGATGCTGTTGCCGTGCATTCTGCCCATCTCTGGTCTCTGCATCTTAATATATATACATTACAACCATGCCCTCACAATGACGTCATCATGCGTTCACACCCCTAATGAATATATAGTAAGCTCAGGAGACCGGCAGAATCATCAGCAACAGCATTGGAGGAGGACAGGAGGAAGATGAAGAGCCTAGGGCAAAAGAGCATAAGAACAGGGTAGGTATTAACTCGAGAGGAATTTAAAGATTACCTGCACACCAAATGTTTCTATATTATGACCTCATGTAGGTGATTCACATTGACTCCGTTGTATTTTATTTTCCAGATCATGTATTACATACTTGCACATTGGCCAAATTGACCCGTGAGGCTCTTCAATGCTGCTCAGACCTCGAGCAAATAAAAGAGACTGCAACGGCATTGCAAGGAAAAATGCGTGATTTTGTGGACATGCTTGCCAAATTTAAAAAAAAAATTTTTTTTAAGTTTTTACTGTTTGTATTGGGATGTTCCAATTTTTATAGAATATTTTATGCCAGTTTTATGACACTCAGATGTTAAAGAGTGTACCCAAGTTTAGAAAGCACTTTCCAACACCCTAACCCTAACCCTAACCCTGTGAATGTTTGATACTAAAACGTTTTTACATTCAACAATGTGTGTTCAATTCTTTATTAGACTTTCGTTGGGGGGTCGAGGTCTAAAGCTGTGTAAAGAAGCACTAAATGTATGATGGCTGTCCTATTCCCATATTTACATGTTAATGTAAGCATTTTTGACACTGCCATATGCGAGTTGCTGGAGGTGTCAATGAAATGTTAAAGATACCCCCAGTTTTAACGCATATCACAGTGCGATCTGACATGATCGGATCACACAAGTTTGAATGACTGTGCGATCCTATCCTGATGCGGCTGAATAAATGCATCATGTGCGACTTTTGTGCGAGTGCAGTGCGAATTGAGCCATACAAACTGTATAGATGATTTTTGCATGAACATCTGATCGCATGTAATAAAGGAGCAGTGCGCTACGATATTACATGCCATCAGATGTGCAGTGTGAATTGAGACATATACACTTTGTATGGCTACATTCGCAATGAACACGCATACAAGTCACACATGACCCTTTATTTCTGATGTATCTGGATTGGATCGCACAGTGCTTAACACTTGTGGAATACAATCCTGTGCAAAAAGTAAGTGGCGGGTCACCCTTATGCAATGCTGGAAGGCTGCAAAGTCGCAGACTTCCCACATCGCATAAGTGTGACTCAACACTCAAGGTACTAGCAGTCCTAGGATTCAAGATGGCATTGATATTGCCAGTAGCAATCAGTGTAGGGAGATCAGTGTAATCTATAGTGTATTGCTTGTTCGTTGCTCTAGTTCACTTTCCATTACCTATATATATAACACTTTGAGATGAACAATGATCAAGTTTCACATAACACTGAAATATCCTAACATTGGTGGGCAGTGAGAAGGATGTCCTAAATGAAAACAACATAACAGGTGTAGGTACGTTGTTAATACCATAATGTATTATATGAAATATATAGTATGGGCACCTTCTGGACAATGACCACCAATGTAAGGTTACATTAGATGAACCTTGGGTGTGACCTAGTTCTCTATGTGAGAGGGTTTGTGGAAATTTTATGGGGTGCAGAAGGCCCTTGTATTTACACCACTGGATAAAAAATAACACATGGCCATCATCACTTTGGATCAGCTGGTGAGAGACTACAGCAAAGAAACCCACTGATGAATGTATTAACCCTTCCAAAGTCACACATATATAACACATGATTTACAACAAAAATTATGTTGGCCATATGTGCCCAAATGATTAGAATCCACAATACAGAATCATAGCAATTTTTGTTTAATGTGTTCAAAAATAATAGATCGCTGACATTTATCTTGTGTGTCAAATCTTTACCAACATTAATGTGTGTGTGACATTGATTGCTGCCAGGACACAGCTCCTCTCCCCACGAAATAGTCCAGATATTCCTGGCGGATCTGACGGGCCCTGTGTGATGCCAATCCTGACCGTCCAACTTCCATTGACGTCATGGACTCCACTTGGTCAGGAGGTTGGGCCTCTCCACTTGTACCTGGCATAGCAGGGTCAGTATCCAGTTGCTGCAAAACATAATTGTGTACATTCCTGCGTAGGAAGTTGTGCAAAATGCAGCAAGACAAGACCACATTATCCACTTTGTACAGTGCCAGGTTTATGGACGTCAGGAATATCCGGAACCGGTTGGCCATTATCCCGAAGGCATTCTCCACAACTCTGCGAGCTCTGGACAACCAGTAGTTGTAAATCCTTTGGTCGGGGGTGAGGTTCCTCTGAGGGTAGGGCTTCATGAGATGCTCCCCAAGTGCAAAAGCCTCATCTGCGATAAACACAAAGCTCATACCCTCAACAGTTTGCTCCCTGGATGGCAGGTTCAGAGTGCCGTTCTTTAGACGACGAGCGAACTCCGTCTGATCAATAACTCCCCCATCCGAATTGCGGCCATTTTTGCCAATATCCAAATAAATAAACTCATAGTTTGCATTAACTATGGCTAGCATGACTATACTAAAAAAACCTTTATAATTATAATAAAATGTGCCGGAATTCGGAGGGGGGACAATGCGGACGTGCTTCCCATCAATAGCACCCCCACAATTGGGAAAATTCCACCTCTCCAGAAATTGATCAGAAATCTCCAGCCATTGCTCTGCGTTTGAAGGAAACTGTGGGGGAGAAAAAAAAATTAGTGCTTGAGCACATCACATTATTAATTACACACACAGTTGTCTGTTAAATGCTTATGCAACTTGTTAAAAATATAAACAACAGGAAGGCAAACGTTTGGATTTGGGGATGTAACATCTACATACATTTATTTTCAACCTCCTATTGTTCTTATATTGTAAAGGGCCATACACACTATAAGATTCTCTGAAGACTTTTTCGTGCAGATTTACCTTTTCTATGTAGTGCAAGGGCCTACCAGATTGCATAGGATTTGAAAGTGTTTGTTGGACCTCATATTATTTGGTTTTGGTAAATCGGAAGGATAAATTGTTCTGACAATCTTATAGTGTGTATGGCCCATTATACTCACCAGCTAGAGCTGAGATTTACAAACTATGGCCCTCCAGCTGTTGCAGAACTACACATCCCATGAGGCCTTGTAATTCTATGACATTCACAGACATGACTAGGCATGATGGAAATTGTAGTTCCTGAATAACTGGAGGGCCGTAGTTTGAAGACCTCTGAGCTTGAGCTTTGGTATATGCTGACTTTGAGATTTAGCATGTGGGTGGGGGATGGGTAAGTAAAACTGGGCATTTATACATCAATAAGGGCTTGTGGTCAGTGAAGGTTTTAACATCATTACATAAACATACAGAATCATAGGTGGGAATGGATGGACTGATGTATTTTAGATAAATCATAAACTAGGTACTAAAACATTGGCCAAGGAATAATTGTTTGAGGGAAAGCAATAAAATTTAAAAAATTTGACATACTGATAACAGGCAATGCGTTTAGGGACACATAGGAGAGAATGGTGGGGTGGTTAGTGGGTAATTTTACAAATGGTTAAGATAATCTACATCTTTACTACTATGTGCATGCGGACAGAGGGTAGTTTACAAATAATGGCCTGTGTCAATTGCTGTACATCCAAAAACATCATAATTCGGGTGAAACTACTAATACATGTAATGTAAAAAAAAAAACATACCTTGATATAGTCCTTCTGCAAGACCTTGATGATGGCAGAGCAGGTCTCAGGGATGATGACTCCCAGTGCTTGGGGGGAGATGCCTGTGGTGAACTTCAGATCCTGCAGGCTTCTCCCTGTTGCAAGATACCTCAACGTCGCAATTAACCTTTGCTCAGGAGTAATTGCAAGCCACATACAAGTATCCTGCTTCAGAATATAGGGGGATACCAGGGCAAGAAGACGGTGAAAGATGGGATCCGTCATCCTCAAATAATTCCTGAAGTCATCAGGATTATTTTCCTGGCGCTCCCTCAGCAAGGACATATGAGAAAATTGATCACGGTTAAGCAACCAATTTTTCGTCCAGGAGGTCCGCTTCTTCTTCCTATTGCTCGTACGTCGTCTCAGAGCCAAAACTCCAACACTAACGACAGCAACGGACAAATTCACGGTCGCCATAATAAATTCTCGAACGATGTCTCGGAAAATAGCGAAATGTCGTCAACCAAACAAATGCTACCGAAATCAGCGCGAGATGCCCAGAAGGGTCACGGCCAAACACTCACTTCCTCTTTTGTAGCGGCGAACGTGCGTGGAACGTAGTGACGTCATTTTCTGTCGGCAGACAAATGTCCTGGGCAAGTTTTGAGCACTTTTCAACAGACAAACAACAAACACGCCAGCCGCGAACATTTGTAGGACGTTCTGTCGGCTGACGATCGGTACGTGTGTACGGGCCTTTACTTATTTATCCTGTGAATGCCTAATGGTCCTTCAGCTACAGAATACTACATTCTTAGCTGTCAGGTAAACCCATGTGGGCTAATTTTTGTGGCTAATACTGCCCGACACTTACTTCTGTATCCTGTGAATGCCTAATGTACCTTCAGCCACAGAATACAACGTTTTTAGCTGTCAGGTAAACCCATGTGTGCTAATTTTTGGTGCCAATACTGGCCGACACTTACTTCTGTAGCCTGTGAATGCCTAATGTAGCTTCAGCCACAGAATACAATGTTCTTAGCTGTCAAGTTAACGCATGTGGGCTAATTTTTGGGGCCTGGAATGGCCGACACTTACTTCTTTATCCTGTGAATGCCTAATTTTTCAGACTGGAACTGAAAATGAATGGGTCTGTAAATGTTCCGCCAAATTGTTAAATGGATGCGGACCCATTTTACAGACATTTGAATGGACCCTATATGTATTTGACATGTATTTACCAGCTGCTCTCAGTTCTGGCTGATTTATGAAAGAAAAAATGTTGCTGTAAAAAAAAAAAAAAAAAATTAGGGCAACTTTTCCAATTGCAATACTTCGTTTTTTTTTTTTTTTTTTTTTGTAAATTTTTTTTGTTCAGGTTTTAAACATAACAGATAGGGAAAAAAAAACGATGCAAGTAATAATAGTACAGATATACGTACAGGTGTACATTCCTCAACAATGTGATTAATGCTTGGTGATTCCATCTATAGAGTTTCAAACAGTAACTTCAATGGTAACATGCAGTGATATTAATAAACATCATTTCACCGTGGTGGCCCAAAAGTCCCAATGGGAGTTGAAGGATTGTAACTTCATCCTGTTGACTGCCAGTGCTTTCTCAAACTGGTAGTTAATTTTAAGTAATTGGACCATGTCAGACAGGTTAAGAGCCTCTGCTGATCTCCATTTTCTCAGGATTATCGTGCGAGCTGCTAGTAGGACGTGAGTTACCCAGGGTCTGTACAGTGTCTGTAGTTTGTCAATGCCCAGATGGAGCACAGCTAACTCTGGGGAAGGTTTAATTAGGCACCCGGTATGAGTGGATATAAACTGGAATACTCGAGTCCAGTAACTTTTGAGAGATGGGCATGACCAGAGGATGTGTGGCAGGGTTCCTACCTGAGAACAGTCCCGCCAACACAATTGGGAATAGGATTGTGAGAATCCGGCTAGCCGGTATGGGGTGTAGTACCACCTATTTATGATCTTCAGCGTCATCTCCCAGTGGTTTGCACAATGCGAGAACTTATAGATCGCGGCCAAGGCTGCGCGCCATTGGGAGATGGGGAATGTGGTACCCAGATCCCCTTCCCACTTAAACATGTGAGCGGATTTGTAAAATGTGGTGTTGTCCAACAGTAAATCGTAGTAATGGGAAAGTTTGGGTGGGCTTGAGGATTCAACCGTGAACAAGTCCCACAACCTACTATCTACTAAGATAGGTCTTTGAGGATGGAACCGTAGGAAATGGGATATGCGCATGACATGCAAATGTAGGTGATATGGTATATTATTCTTGGTGATCATGTTAGCTATAGATATGGGAGTGTCGGTGTGATAAAAGGAGTTAATGTGCGTTGTTTGCCACTCCGCCAATTGACGAACTGGCAAATCTGGTAGGTAGGGCCGGAGCACAGATAAGGGTAGTGGGCAGACATTAGAAACATCTTTAACGTATAGGGAGTGCGGAGCAATGCACCACACTCTCAGTGTTGCTTGCATAGTAGGACAGAGAACCGCGAGGTTCCATTCCTTCCATTTATCACTCCAGAGTAAGGTGCTTAAGTCTTTCGTCTGAGCTACATCCCTTTCCAGAGTCACCCACATAGGTTCTTCTTTGGTTTGAAACCATTGTCTCGTTTGAGCGAGGATGGAGGCTTTGTAGTAGGAGTGGAGGTCAGGAACCGCCGCCCCCCCAAATTGTTTTTTCTTGGTCAGGATCGAAAAGGCGCAACGCGGCCTTTTCCCTGCCCATATGTAGGAAGACATTTGTTTGAAAAATTTGGTAATGTGGGTTATCGGGAAAGGGATGGGGAGTGCCCTGAAAAGATACAAAATTTGGGGTAAAATAAACATCTTATAGGCCGCAACCCTGCCGCTCCAGGAGAAGAATGAGTTGCGCATCGTGGAGATTGTTGCAGTGATTTTGGTCATTAGTCTGCTAATATTAATGGGGAGCAATTTGAAGGGATCAGCTGGTAGATCTATGCCTAGGTAGTGAATGGACGTAGAAGACCATGGTATCGGGATCATTTGTTGGAGGTTGGTCTGGATTTTAAGGGGGACTCCTAGGTTGAGAATCGTAGATTTAGACGTATTAAGTTTGTAAAAAGATACCTTACTGTACTCTTGTAGTATGGCATATGCTGCTGGAAGGGATTGTTCTGGGTGTGTAAGCATCATAATTACGTCATCGGCAAATAAATTAATTTTGTGGTGAAAGGATGGTAATTTAAACCCCGTGATGAGGGAATGAGATCTAATTGTTTCCGCTAGTGGCTCAATGACCAAGTTAAATATCGTGGGGGATAGAGGGCAGCCCTGACGTGTACCATTTGTGATTGTGAACGGTTTTGACAATATACCTGACGTGTAGACTTGTGCCGTGGGATGTGAATATAGAGCCATAATGGCGGACAAAATGGGACCTGAGAACCCGAACTTTTGCAGGGTGGCTTCCATGTAGCCCCAATGGACCCTGTCAAATGCTTTCTCAGCATCCAGAGTGAGCAATACAGATGGGGTTTTAGAAGATTGTGCTTGATGCATTATTCCTAGCAATCTCCTGGTGGCGTCGGACGTCTGCCTGCCTGGAGTAAATCCCATTTGGTCTCTATGTATGAGTTCAGGGAGAAATGTTTGGATACGTTTGGATAATATGCATGCGTAAATCTTCGCGTCCGAATTTAGGAGGGATATGGGGCGGAAGTTGGCTGGCGTATTGGGGTCTTTACCAGGTTTGGGTAATGTGACGATGTGTGCACAGAGAATATCTTGGGGCAAGGCCGCTACTTCCATAGCTTTGTTGTACACTGCCGTCATGGTGGGGGTCAATTGAGGGGCAAAGAGTTGGTAAAACTCGTTTAAAAAACCATCTGGTCCGGGTGATTTGCCTTTCGGCAAGGATGTTATGCTAGACAGGACTTCAGGGGTGGTGATTGGAGAGTTAAGGGTTTGTAGCTGGGAGGCTGACAGTGAAGGAAGAGATACTTTATGGAGAAAACGGTTAATGTTTTCCGCCGATGGATGTAATTCAGAGGGGTTATCTTTCAGATTGTAAAGGGAGCTGTAAAAGTCAGCAAATTCGTCAGCTATGGCTTGTGGGTGTGATATTTCTGAGGCAGATCTGGCGTTAATTAGGTAGGGAATTCTAGCTTTGGCTTGCTTGCGCTTAACCTGGGTGGCTAGAAATTTGCCAGCTTTATTGGCTTGATGATAATGCTTTTGTTTTAGATACTGGAGGTGTCTGTTGGAGGTTTCCAAGAGCAAGAGACGTAATTCTTGCTGCAGCTGTGCAATGGAGTGGGATCTAGATGGATCAGGGTCCAATTTGTTGGCACTATCCAAGGTGTGGATCTGATGCATCAGTTGTGACATTTTATCCTTCCTCCGTCTCCGAAGCCGTGCCTGCTGCTGGATGCACACCCCCCTCAGGAAGGCTTTTTGTGCACCCCACAGCACCCACGGGTCGGAGACAGAGGAGTCATTTACACTTCGGAATTTCTGCAATTGTTTAGCAATATGTACTTTACATTCCTCTTCCTGTAGCATATGTATGTCGCATCTCCAGATATAGGAGTTGGTACATTTCTCAGCCTCCTCTATGGTTAGTTCCACCGGGGCATGATCCGACCATAATATATCACCAACCACAGAGGAGGAGGCTTTATCTAGTAAAAACAGGTCTGCAAAAAACATGTCTAGGCGAGAGTATGAATTATGTCTAGCAGAAAAGAAAGAATAATCTCTCTCCATAGAGTGCTGGCACCTCCACACATCATACAATTTTTCCTCATGCAGAACATTTCCCAGTGACTGTTGTCGGCTCCGGGGGGACGCCGAAGAGTCCAACCCGGGGTCGACAACAGCATTAAAGTCCCCACACATGAGTAAATGACCATACAACATGCTAGATACTTGCTTGAGGACCCTGCGAAGAAATCGGATCTGGTGGGTATTTGGTGCGTATACAGTCACTAGGGTCATCGGCAGGTCGTTGATGTCACAGGTTAGAATGATGTACCTGCCATTAGGGTCTAAGACTGATTTATGTATCCGCAACGTCAAAGAGTCCTTGAAGGCGAACATAACCCCCCTCTTTTTTTCGGTGCTGGACGCCAAAATAACTTGTGAGTATGCCTTATGTCCGCATCGAGGTGTTGCGTTAATATCAAAATGGGTTTCTTGCACTGCTAACACATCTGCTTGACGAGAGGTGGCTTCTTTCCACAGCGAACGTCTCTTGGCAGGGTGATTTAGGCCATTGGCATTAATTGACACTAACTTGATGGTCATTGCAGTGTTGACAGTTCCAAGGTAGAGAGGAGATCACCCATAGTTGGTACTGGTGCATGGCATGGCGTGTTGAGGTAAGTACACATAGAAAAATTAACCGGGTCAAAAATAAACACAAAAATAAAAAGGACAAAGCCTAAAAAAGGAGCCGTCTCAGCAGCTCGAGAGCGAAGGAGTTCGCAACTAGAACAAGGAAGGGCCATAGGGAGAATCATTTTCCATGGCCTGAGACATCAGTTGTGAGTTCAGGAGCGGCTAGGGCTGGGATGACTTGAGGAAGGTCTGGAGGAGGACCTCTTGCGGGAAGTAACATTCCATTCCGCTTCCAGCGGTCTTAGAGCTGCATGGTCCGGATAATTACAGGATCTGGAGGGAGGATGCTCCATCTCCGGAGCAGCTTCAGGCCTTCATCTAGAGTCCTGATCGTGTTGGTAGAACCATCATGGGTCACCAAAAGTGTCGCCGGGTACCGCCACTTGTGCTGTATCTGATGATTACGTAACACCTTTGTTATAGTGGACAGGTTACGTCTGGCTTGTAGCGTGTGTCTGGAAAGGTCAGGCAGTAGTTGCACGTCACGATAGGGATCTGGGAGCGTTCCCTGCTGCCTGGATGCTAGCATTATTTTATCTTTTGCCGTATAGAAGTGGACCCTGAGCAGGACGTCCCTCGGCACATTTGAGTCCAGAAAGGCAGGCTTGGGTAGCCTATGGATTCTGTCTATTAGCAGATCTGCATCTGACAGTGAAGGAACCAGCAGCTTGAGAAGTGAGGTGGCATACTGTAGTAGATGATCAGGGGTGACTGCCTCAGATATGCCCCGCAATTTTAAGTTATTACGTCTGGAGCGGTCCTCCAGATCCGCCACTTTGTTTTGCAAACGGGCTATTTCTTCAGTGTGTGAGTTAAGCTTATCAATCACTGAATTGATGGTTTCAGCATGGTTCTGGACCGAATGCTCGACCTGGTCAATGCGGGATCCCAAATTTGTGATTTCGGCAGTGATTTGTTTTGTTTGCAGCTGCATGTCTGCTTGCATCGATGCCCTCAGGGAGTATAACATGTCCCTCATTGTGGCTTCTGATATAGGGTTGCCCCCAGAGGAATGCCCAGATAGGGGGTCTCTCATGGGGGGCTGGTGTGCAAATGGCGTGGGAGAGTGCTGGGAAAGGTTCATACCTGAGGCCCCATGAAAGTCAGGCGGCGGGGAGTTCATTCTCTGTCTAGTTTTTGCCGGGCTCCTCGAGGATGGTGACGGCGGCGATGGAGATCCGGATGATTGCCCACTGTCAGGGTTCCCGACCTTCTGTCTCTGCGGTAGAGGCGGCCGGATCGGGGACAGCTTGGGGAGTAGGCCTTCTCCCTGCTTACTGTTCTGTGCTCGTCCCGGGCTGCCGGCGCCATTTTGTCGGAGACCGGGCGCCTGGGAGATGAAGTAGCCGGCCAAATTAGATGATTGCGCCGAGTCTTTCTTGCGGCGGGTCATCTCGGGTGCTTCAGCGGAGGTTCACCTTCTCCTGTGTGCGTTCGTAGGGGCTAGGAAAGCCCTCGGTGCGGCGTGTGTCTCGGGTGGCTTGTGGAGCTAGCACACTAAGCGGCCATCTTCCGCAACGGCCCAATTGCAATACTTCTGTTATGACATTGTCTATGTGCTGGAACTATTTGTGCACAGCTAGTAAGTCTTTTTTAGCTGCAAATATGACCTAAAAGTTTTTAAAGTTCGCCTCCCATTAAAGTAATTGGGGCCTGCCGCAAACTTGCGGTTCGCATACTTTTGAGAAAATTTGCGGCTGACGTTCGCAAACCGCCCCGGCCGATGTTCGTCCATCACTACCCAATATCCTTCACCCATATCGCTTTTGCTGGTATATCCACTGTTTCCTGAAATTTGTTATGTAATATCAAATATAATTGTGATATATAAGTCCTTTTTTACATCCCTTTCTAGCCAAAAGCATAACTATTTTAGACTTAATAAATATATATCAATGCTTGTGATTGTGCCTCTGTCTGTACTGCGTGTCTAAGCTGCAAATATTGAAAGAATCTCTGCTTCGGGATCCCATATTCACTACCCAATTGCGAGAAAGTTTAAAATTCATCGCAGTGGAATAGCTCTGGAACATACTGAACTCCCCTTGCCTTCCAATATTCTGATCCCCCAAAATTCTGCAATTCTGGATATCTCGAATTATTCCACAATGATGTTATCGACAGGTATCCACTCACCTGAGTAATACTTATCTCCTGCCATGTTTTATCAAATAATATATCATTACCTGTCAAAAAAATGTTATCCCTCAATATATTCCTTGTTTCCAGTAGGGCCATTGATCACCATAGACAGACAACAATAAACCCTGTATTGAATCATTCCCTATCCTTTCCAATCAACCAAAAAACTGCTGCAATTGCGAGGCAAGAAAATAATTTTTAGCAATAGAGATCAATATCCACCAGCTTCTTCAGCTAACATAAATGTAGATAACTTAATTCAGGATTGTTTTTTTCTGCATATGAGCTCCCGAAACAGAGAATCTATTCTTTTAAACCAACATCAAGTAATCCATTCAGGGGAGTTATGCAATATGTAAAGTAATTGCAGGTTCCATACCATTTTAACTAGATTAGCTCTGCCTATCATTGTCAGTGGAGGTTTACACCAGCTCCACCATTTATCTTTAAATTTAGCTTATAATGGTTTTAAGTTTAAATCTATGTTATCCTTCACATTTCGGGACACTACTAAACCTACATTTTTTACTGTTTGTTTAATTTAAATTTGAGAAGCTAAAGTGGGTAAAGGTGTTTTCATTCATCCACTGGAAGCAATATTGTTTTCTCCCAATTAATCTTAAATCTAGATATGGCTCCAAAAATAGAAATTAACTTCATTAGTTCTGTTAATGAACCTGAATATCTCCCAATGTATTTCCAACAAAAATGAGTGCATCATCTGCATACAAAGCGAAAGAGAATTGCATTTCTGTCAATTGGCCTTGCTGTCAAAGGTGTAGAAAAATTGGTCTTTGGGTGTTAATTGTGACCATTAAACCTACAGCGAAAAATAAATAAATGTCAGACAATCAATGGAGTCTGTGGACAGAAGCTTTCTATTATCAGTAACAAAACCTCAAGCAGCGCTGAATGCACGTTCAGAAAGCACGCTGGATGCAGGGAAGCCCAGCAGCTCAATTGCATACTTGGCAAGTTCTGACCAGTGGTCTATTCTTATGGAAAAACAAACACAAGGGAGCACCGGCCTAGCGCATTATCCTCCATAAAGGTTTTAAAAAAAAATACTAGCCAGAAGATCTACCATCCTCCAGAGCTTGAAAAGGCTTACACGTTTCGGGGCTTAGGCTCTTCTTTAGAGCCTGGGCGTAACGCGTAAGCCTTTTCAAGTTCTAGAGGATGGTACATCTTCTG
The DNA here is from genome assembly GCF_965119305.1 of Pelophylax lessonae. Taxonomy (NCBI): domain Eukaryota; kingdom Metazoa; phylum Chordata; class Amphibia; order Anura; family Ranidae; genus Pelophylax; species Pelophylax lessonae. The sequence goes on from NC_138768.1 coordinate 763,365,479, forward strand.
GTTCTGATGCTGACGGCCTCATTATATTTTAATATGCATGTACAAAGAACTCGTTTATGAGTATTTTTATATCTTTTGATTTAATAAAACCCTTGTGGAGGGTAATGCGCTAGGCCGGTGCCCCCTTTTGTTTGTTTTTTGATTACAGTGGTCCCAGACTACCCTGGTCTTGAAAGGGGCTGCAAGGCCGAAGCATCCAGGAGAAGCTAAGTAGAAGGTCTCTGGTAGCCGCATGAGTGTGGCTGGATTTAGTTAGAAGATCACCATTAAGAGCGCAGGGGATAGGTGCTTTGCACTATTTTTTGATTTGGTCTATTCTCATGACCCAGTAACTCAGTAGATTGTCAACTGGAAAGCTCTCCATTTCTGTTTTTGCCCCTAGATAATTATCCACCATATGATGCAGACACTGCCGATGGGATGTGGAAGCTGAGAGCCCTGGGCGGCGAGGACTAAAATAATTTTGAAATGCATCACTTAGGCGGCCCCCCTTCTCCACCACTCCTTTCTTGACCAACAAAAGCCTCAAAACTACATTTTCCATGGCACTATAACCTACCAGAGTCAGGACAAGCATTAGATTAACTCTTTAAAGTGTCCTCAAGAGATTTCATCTTCTGCACCCTCTGTGGGGATGGGATGATTTCTGAGACTTTCCCCTTGTAACAGTGGTCAAGGAGGGTTGCGAACCAATAGTGATCCTTCTCCTTGATGCCACATATTCTTGGGTCCTTTCACAGGCTTTGAAGCATGAGGGAGACAATGCTTCACAAGTTTGTGGAGGCATGAGAAATAGACTCCTCGGGATTACAGTATCTTGAACTGCCTCCTCCCAGCCATGTACTACACCCAAAGATTCTGGGGGTGGAATACCATCTGTTAGGGTTGATGTATGTCTTCCTCTGCTTCAGTGCTTCTAAAACTGCCAGAATCCTCTTCCTTCTCCTCCCTCTCCTCTTGGTTGTTCTGTGGCGTAGGAAGAATGGTGTCTGCATAAATCGGCCTTGAGAGGAAAGGAAGTCCTCCTCTTCCTCCCGCTGCTCTGCCTTGAGTGCCCTGTCCATAATGCCATGCAGAGCCTGCTCCAGCAGGAACATAACAGGGATAGTGTCACTAATGCATGCATTGTCACGGCTCACTATCTGTGCGGCCTTCTCAAATGGTGACAGTACAGTGCACAGTGCATGCATCTTTTATCAGCAGCCATTGGTGTGGGGGAAAAAAGCCGAGCCAGTCTGAGGCTGTCTTTGTGCATTACTCACACAGGTACTCATTGATGGCCCTCTGCAGCATTGAGTCGAGATCCACCTAGTGGGCATGTGACAAATCAGACAGTTTATGGGCAGGTGCAATTCCCACTGAATTTCAGCCAACTAAGCACTGGCTGTGTATGACTGTCTGAAATGGCTACAGACTCTTCTGGCTTGCTTTAGCAGATCTTCCAACCCTGGGTACCTATTTAGGAACGCTGGACCACCAAATTGAGGACATGTGCCATGCATGGCATATGTGTCAACTTTCCCTGTCTAAGGGCAGACAAGCGGTTTGTGCCATTATCACACACCACCATTCCTGGCTCAATCTGGCATGGCACGAACCACCTCTGAGCCTTCCCCTGCAGAGCTGCAAGACTATCTGCTCCAGTGTGGTTCCTGTCCCCTAGACACACAACTTTAGCACTGCATGTCACCTTTTAGCCTGACTCATTGAATAGCCCCTTGAACACCTAAGGGGTTTTTGTGGTTCACGGGACAATTCAGCAGAGGAGGGCATGAAGGAGGAGGAGGGGGTAGAGCTGACAAATCTTGCATCATCACCACTATCTGCACAACAAGCTGCAGCACTGAGCCCTGTCCTGCATTTTTATCACTTCTGTAAGCAGACTTACACAGTGTGCTGTGAATGAAATATAGCATCCCCGACCATGCTTGCTGGACCACCAGTCAGCAGTAATGTGGACTTTGCGGCTGACTGCCTTGCCCAATGATGCCAAAACATTGCCTTCCACATACAGAGCTGGAATGGCCTTAAGTGAAAAGAAATACTGACTGGGAACCTGTGTCAGGGTACCAGGGAACCAGACCAGAGGGGAATGCAGGTAAAATAAAGCAGTTTATTGGAGAAAACAACAATAAGAGCACAGCAAGAGTGATGAAGTGAGAGCAGAAACAAGCCGGGGTCAAGTCCAGAAATTGGTAGTCATCGAAGCCAGGGTTGAGTCCAAAGGCAGGTAGTCTATCAATGCAGGGATGTCTGCCAATGCTGGGGTCGAGAGCCAGGAGAGTCATCAGCCAAGCCAGGTCATACATGGAGGAACAAGGAGAACAGAAGACTGCAAACAGAGATGCACCTTGGAGCACAAACGCAAGGGCAAGCACTGCAACCCATGAGGTGATAGATATAGTCAGGTGTGCAGCATCATCATTGTGCGACACCCAGGCAGCAGGCAAGTGATGATGCAATTAGAGTTTATAAGAGGCAGCAGTCTGCACATATCCAAGACAGCTGCTAACAGGAGGGCAAGGCAAGACCTTGACAGTACCCTCCCCTCAATGGCCCCTCCCCAGAGCAAAACGGTTTCTGAGGAAAGCGAGCATGGAAAGTGCGGAGAGAGGCGGGAGCATGAACATCAGCAGAGGAAAACCAGGAGCGCTCCTCAGAACCCTAACCCTTCCAGTGCACCAGGTATTGAACCTGACCTTGGAACAGATGAGAATCCAAGATGCTGCTAACCTCATACTCATGATTGCCCACAGGAATGGGGTGAGGGTGTGAAGCAGTATAGTGATTGCAAACCAGTGGCTTCAAAAGTAAAATGTGAAAGACATTGGAGATACGCATGCCACGGGGAAGACCAAGGGCATAGGCCACCAGGTTCACCTTATGGAGGATGCAAAAAGGTCCAACAAAACGGGGTGCCAGTTTTGGCGTGGGCACCCTAAGGTTGAGATTACGGATCGACAACCACACCCATTATGGGTCAACGACCCATATTCGGCCATGAATGAAGACATTCTGGAAGACAAGTTGATGGCAGAGTTTCTGGCAAACTCCACCCAAGGTAGCAGATCAACCCAATTGTCCTAATGGTCAGAGATATAGCAGCAGAGAAATTGCTCCAGAGCTTGGTTGGAGTGCTCAGCATTACCATTGGACTGTGGATGGTAGGCTGAGGAGAGAGAGAGTGGAATACCCAACTGGGAGCAAAAGATATGCCAGAACCTGGAGACAAACTGGCTCCCATCATCCGAGACAATCTCCTTAGGCAACCTGTGTAAACAAAACACCTCCCTGGCAAACATTGGGGCAAGCTCCTTAGCAGTAGGCAGCCGATTAAATGGAACACAGTGGCACATCTTGGAGAACCGGTCGACAACAATGAGGATAACCGTGTAACCTTGAGACGCGGGAAGTTCCACAATAAAATCCATGGCCAGGGGAGACCAGGGACACTCCCCATTGGGAATGGGATGCAGTAGGTCCAAGGGAAGGTGCCAAAGAGATTTGGTCTGGGCACAGACTGAACAAGCAGCCACATATGCAGCAACATCAGTGTGGAGAGATGGCCACCAGAGTCAACAGGAAATAGCCTAGGACATCTGGTTCTTACCAGGATGACCGGCAGTCTTGGAATTGTGGTACGAGCAACAGTTTTATGCACAACCCCTCAGGTACAAAACATTTGCCAGCAGGTCTCTTTGTGGAAGCATCAGGTTGGGCAGCCAAGACCTGTTCTCCAAGAGGAGAGGTTAGGTTGGTGCGGATGGCAGCCAGGATATAATCCGAAGGTATGACCGGTGTCCTCCCTGGACAACTCAGAATACTGGCAAGACTAGGCATCAGTCTTAACATTGTTGGGGCCAGTCAAATAGGAGACCACATAGTTAAAACGAGACAAAAATAAGGCCCATCTACCCTAACGGGATGTGAGCCTCTTTGCCTCTGAGAGATTTGTCAGATTCTTATGATCGGTGAAAATGAGAACTGGAACCACAGAACCTTTGAGCAAATGTCTCTACTCTTTGAGAGCCAGGATAATGGCTAAGAGCTCTCCAATCTTGTAATTGCATTCAGCTGGAGACAGCTTATTGGAGTAGAACCCACAAGGAAGTAAGGGTCCATCAGGTGTCCAACGTTTAGACAGAAGGGCGCCTATTCCCGTCTCAGACGCATCCACCTCTAGGGCAAAGGGCAAACAAGGATTGGGATAAAATAGAATGGGAGCCAAAGTGAAAGCAGACTTGAGGGCCTCGAAAGCTTGGGTGGAAGCAGGCATCCAATTGTGGGAATTGCTGCCCTACTTGATCAGATCTGAGATAGGTTTAGCCAAAGAGGAAAAGTTCCTGATAAATTTCGGATAGTAGTTGGCAAACCCAAGGAAACACTGAATGGAAGAGGGACCACTGGGGCGAGTTCATTGTAGAACTACCTTCTGAGGGTCCATGAAGAACCCTTCAGCAGAAATGATATAGCCCAAGAAGGCAACCTGAGACAGGTGGAGTTCACATTTCTCAAGCTTAAAGGAAAGCCCATTCTCACATAATCATTCCAGCATTCATCCTGACATCCAGGTAGTGTGATTCAATGGAGTCCGTTTAAATTAAGATGTTGTCCAACTTCCGGTTCCGGCGCCAGATGTGAGGGAGCAGGAAGTAGCGGCTCCGGGTACATCGGCGTAAAAAATCCTCTCTACTGCCCGATCGGCTCCACCGCAGCAGCCCCCGTACCTCCGGTCAGCTAGGGGAACCTCACATGGACAAATTCTTGGTCCACGGACCCTCCGCCGCTCACTCCCCGCTACACGCAGGCTCTTCTCCCGCCGCCTCACAGACTGACAAGATGGCGGAGGGCGCGGCTCAGTCTCTCAGCCAGCATCCACCTGGGACCAGCTACGCTGCGGTAGCGGCCACCCCACAAATGACCAGTGCGGTATCACCAGAGCACTATACGGGAATAGCACAAGCTGTAGCTGCGCTTCTATCCCCCACAATTACCGAGGCAGTGGACAAAGCCATGGCAGCAGGCATTGCACAGATAAGGAAGGACCTGGGAGAACACGCGCTGCGCCTCACTGACCTTGAGAGCAGGGTGTCAGAAATTGAGGAGGAAACTCAAGCCTCTTTCCACACCGAGAAGCAATTCCAGCAAACGCAGCAATACTTATTAGAAAAAGTGGTTGACCTGGAAAACAGGTCTCGCAGAAATAACCTGCGCATAATAGGCCTTCCGGAGTCTTATGGAGCAGAATCCCTGATTGACCTGTGCTCTCAACGTGTCCCCCAGGCCCTGGGCATCTCTGCCCCATGCGTGGTTGAGCGTGCGCACCGAGTGGGACTCCCATCAAATGAAAGGCGCACCCCACGCCCTGTGATTGTGAAGTTTCTCAATTTCGCTGACAGGAATAATTTGATGAAATCCTATCGCAATTCGAAAGCTCTGCAAGTTGATGGGCACAAACTATTGCTGTTCGCTGATTATTCACAAGAGGTCTCCCGCCGTCACAAGGCCTTACAGCCAATATGCAACGCCCTCTACCAGCAGGGAATTAAATTCACACTGGAGTACCCTGCGACGCTTCGGTTTACGGACCCTTCAGGCTCCTCTAAAGCTTTCACACACCCTGCCGATGCTTGGGATTATCTTAATTCCCACCTGAGACTCCCAATGGACACTTCAGCATCGCCGGCACAACGCTCCGTCAGGCAGCAACAGTCCAGGGACCAGCGAAGCCCGCGTGGGGACCCAGCCAAAAAGCTAAGACTTACGGACCTCTCTGGAAAGTACCACTCTGCATGATCGCCAACTTAGGTACACCTCCAGCTCTAGATGCACAGCTCGTCCTCACGTCTGCAGCAGTATTGTCATGATGTTACTCCCGACCTTGCGGACCTCACAAGACCGCTATCCAGAAGGATTCTCATCAAGCTGTCCTATGCCTAGCAGCACCCCTCTACTTCTTCATTCTCGGGTTATGTATCCCCTGATCACCACCCTTCAAATGACTTCCACAGTTTGCTATGTTTACCTGACAGTTACAGGATGATTATCTGAAGTTATTTAACTGACTGTTTTATTTTCTTTTACTACTAACCTCCTCACAGGGTGCTACCGAGGTTTGTCTGCTCCGACACAGCAAGATATGACCACTTTGTTGTTGGAGATGCCTGGCTGGGTTTTCATCTATACCCCATCTAATCGTGAGTGTGTCTGCGGTTACGCCGCTCGGGCCTGCACTTTGACCTTCCCCGGTAGCGCTACTGTAGGTGGTTGTCACATGTGGGAAGAAGTGAAGTTCAGGCTTCCATGGGCTCGCAAGTGCCCTAACTATGCTCTGTATTGTTATATTTTCATTGTACAAGTCTTGCCAATTCACCTTCTACCCCCCCCCCCTCTATTTCCCTGCACCATCAAACATGCCCTAGCTACACATCTACACCATCGCTCGGCCATCTGAACCGTGTCACTGCAATCGAGGTTAACACTATAAATTCCTTCCAAATAAGTCTACTTAGATCAGAATATGGTTAAATTAGTAACATGGAACGTGAAAGGCCTGCGATCCCCCCATAAACGAATGGCGATTCTTCGTCATCTGAAACGACTCCGAACGGACATTGCGGTCCTACAGGAGTCTCATCTCTCTGAACAGGATTTTATACGCATGAAGAAACTCTGGGTTGGCACAGTATTAGGTTCCCCCGCAGTTAAAGGTAAAGCGGGCGTTCTCATCCTTATACATAAAAACTTCCCCTGCACAGTTTTATCTTCCACCACTGATACAGAGGGTAGATTCATCGCAATGACCTTATCCTCAGGACAGCGGGAATGGACACTGGCTACCACGTATACACCCAACTCACCATCAAATCAATACTTTCAAAAATTGGCTTCCCAACTGGCACCTTTCCTCCATGCCCCCCTAATCCTTGCGGGAGATTTGAACGCGGTCATGGACGAAAGGGAGGACAGGTCCCGTCCACTACCTTACAGTTCACCTGATCGACCTGCCCATTCTAGCCACCTATCCGATTTTGCAGAACATGCCCAACTCACTGACATTTGGCGTCTTTTCCACCCCACAGACAGAGACTTTACATTCTTCTCTAATCCCCACAGCTCCCTTTCCAGGATAGACTATTTCTTTGTTAACTCCCTGTCTCAGCCTTTAATTACGGACTCCACGATTCATGATTTGGTGATTTCTGATCACGCCCCTGTATCCGTAGATCTTTTGGAAGCATTCCCCAAACCTCCTTCGAACAGCTGGCGTTTTCCCTCATTTTTGGCACATGATGCTCGATTGGCAACCATTATAGAGGAAACTTGGAAAGAATTCCAACACACTAATGCCTCCCACGCCTCAAACCCCACCCTGTTTTGGGAGACGGGGAAAGCTGTATTAAGGGGACGCATCCTCTCTTACGCCGCCGGCCGTAAACGGGTCATAAAAAAAGCATACGCTGAAGCCAGTGCACGGCTACGCGATGCCCACTTGGCACTGTCGCAATCAAACACGCACTCTCACAGACAACTCTGGCAAGAGGCTAAACTGAATTTTGACACTTGGGCGGCAGCACAGGAGAAATTGTATTCCTCTATCCAAGATCTCCAATACCATAAGTTTGGTAATAAACCGGGTAAATTGCTATCTAAGCTATGCAAGGGATCTTACACCCCCACACACATCACAGCGTTAAAATCCAGCACAGGGGTCCTGACCACATCCCCAACTGAGATAGCTGACTCACTATCCAATTTCTTCTCCGACTTGTATAGCCTGGAGAGTCATGACGTACAAACAGCTACATCTTGGCTGGATTCCATTACCCTTCCCACTATTGCGGACGATCACCTTTCCTCCCTAAATGCTCCAATCTCGTTGGAAGAAATTAGATCCACCATAGCACGACTACCCCCCGGTAAAGCGCCCGGTCCCAACGGATTCACTTCCGATTTCTACAAAGCGTCCGTTGATGTAATTGCACCGACTCTTCAGTCTCTTTATCAGCACATTCTAGAGGGCCATCCTTATTTTCCAACGGGTCTACAGGCACACGTCAAACTGATACCAAAACCCGGTAAGGACCCAACCGAACCTGGCTCCTACCGCCCCATTTCCCTTCTAAATTTAGATGGTAAAATTTTATCAAAAATAGTTGCTAATAGGCTTGCACCTATCATGCCCACGTTGATTCACCCTGCCCAAGCCGGTTTCACTTCCGGTAGATCCGCCACGGCCAATATCAGAAAAGTTCTGGCGGCTCTGGAGGCATCCCAAGCTAGCCCCTCATCCGACATGGCGATTATCTCCCTTGATGCCGAAAAGGCCTTTGATAGGGTGGACATTGCATGGCTTCAATTGGTCCTTCAACGTTTTGGGTTCCAGGGCCCCTTTGTCCACCTTATCACAGCAATGTACACAAACCCTTCAGCTTGCGTGGTGGCCAATGGTCATATTTCTGCACCGTTCTCTTTACGTCGGGGAACCAGACAGGGATGCCCACTGTCCCCTCTACTCTTCAACTTAGCTCTGGAGCCCCTAGCTAGGTATATTCTAAAACACCCCGACCTTCATGGTATTCCCATAGGTAATTCAGATTTGCGCATAACCTTATTTGCTGATGATATACTCATATTTACATCTGACCCTGTCCGAGACTCCAAATTGGTACACGAAATCTTTAATGACTTCCAACTCTGTTCAGGTCTCAAAATCAACTTCTCGAAAAGTGAACTCCTTCCTCTCCGACATGCGGCTCATAATCCTTGGCCCTCCACCCCTCCCTTTACTATAGCTAAAACCTCTATCAAATACCTGGGCATCAAGATTGGACGCACCCCGTCCTCTATATACAATTTAAACATTCCTCCCACTATATCCAAAATTATCTCCACTTTAGAAACATGGATGGGCCTCCCTCTTTCCCTCTTCGGCAGGTGTCATTTATACAAAATGGTGGGCTTTCCCAAGCTGCTGTATCCTCTCCAGACGATACCGCTTTTGGTGAGGCATGTTGACATGCAAAAACTGACTAAGGCTGTCACCGCCTTTCTGTGGCAAGGCAGAAGGCCTCGTATTGCCCTTCAGAAATTGTATCTGCCGAGGAGGGAGGGAGGGGTGGCGCTTCCTAACGCCCGTCTCTACAACCTCGCCTGTGTGTTTAGAGTGGGGCTAGACTGGATTGGCAAAACTTCCAGATACTCTAATCTTATGCTTGAGTCCCACCAAGCCTCTCCTTACGACCTTGCAGCCATCCTTCATTGCAAGCACAGTGAACTACCACCCGCATTGAAGAACAATGTCCTTTTCAGAGACACTATTATAGCTTGGAGGGAAATACATCGCAAAACTAAATCTTCTCACACCATGTCTCGACATCTGCCTATCTGTGGTCATCCTCTTTTCACACAGGCACAACGTTACCTGCCGTTCCGGGACTGGTATACACTGAACCTTCGCCATTTCGCACAACTGTTTGACCCTGTCCTGGGTACACCTTTACCCACCTCAGCGATTATGGACCGTTACAACCTCCCCACAGGACACACCTTAGGCATCATGCAGGCTATCAGCTTAGTGGTCAAAACGTGCCCCAACCCTCTGCTTCGGTTCCCCCTCACCCTGGCAGACAAGTTCCTGGCAAAAGGCCTTCATAAAATATCGGATATCTACAAAACCCTCCTATCTTCTCCGTCTATCAGCAAATCTTCTTTCCACTCATCTACATGGGATAAAGATTTCCCTAATCCCGATGCCCACAAACTCATCCTGGCAGGGTACCTGGCAACGCACAAAGCCATCACCAATGAATTCTGGAGGGAACAACAGTTCAAAATTATGCACCGCACGTATATGCCATACTCTAGGAATATTCAAAATACACAGTCATTATGCTGCCCGCTATGTAAGACTCCCAAACCTACCCTAGCCCATAGACTTTGGACCTGTTCACACATTTCTACCTTCTGGACCTCAGTGGAAAACTATGTTACAGCTGTTACAGGACTGACCCCTCTGAACGACCCATACCCCCTCCTGTTTGGAAACTTAGACTTTTCCCTTGCCAAACTTCCAAAAAGTCAGTGTCTCCTCATCAGTTCTTATAAGAAGTGGCTATTAACCTGCTACATGATTGCTAAGAGAGCCATTCTGACAAAGTGGATACGTACTTCACCACCGACTTTAGCCGAAGTTATCTCCGGCCTGCAACAACTTCATGGCAGGGAAGCCCTTGAGCTCAAATCTTCTTCTACCCCCACTTTGGATAAATTCAATCGCAAATGGGACCCTTTTCTGCGCACATTGCCGCCTGCAAACATGTGTGGACCACCAGCTGCTCCGACTTGAGCCACCACCTGCATGATCTGATTTACCACCTGCTAGAATGCTATTAACGGACTAACAACACTTGTTCTATCAATTAACTCTGTACTGCCGCAAATGGCTACAACTGTATTCTTGCCATTCCAACATTGCTGGGAATCCTACTCATATGTGCTTCCGCAGATCGAGTCTCATCACACACCTGTTGGGTCTCCAGAAACTCAGGTCTTGACAAGGGTTCATTTTTATGAAGCATTATAATAACCTCCTACACTTGACTACTATGTTTAAGACACCGGCATCTGATAGTGTTGTTCAGCTTTTCATGTGATGGTGCTTGCCCCCCCCTCTCTCCCCCCCCCCTCCCCCTTCCTTCACCCACCTACTCATTGTCAATCTAACCCCACATTCTTCCTATCCTCCCCCCCAACTTTATGATGTATATTTGCAACCCATTGATATCTTATCTCTTGACCAGCCTCAAGAAGCTATGTCCAGTATACGCACCTGCCTCTTTGGGAACTGTGGGATATAGCTTCTGGGCATAACCTATTGAATGTTACAGTTGTTGTTAAGTATTTCAATATACTGTCTATTGTGCATTGCCTTCTTGATAACATGTTTTGTTCATCAGTAGAAAAAATCAATAAAATATGTTTAAAAAAAAAAAAAAGATGTTGTCCAAATAGACTACCACCCATTACTGCAACATATCACGAAAGACATAATTGATGAACTCCCAGCGGGCGCATTGCACAAGCCAAAGGGCATCACCAGAGATTCATAATGACCAGTTCTGGTATGAAACGCGGTCTTCCACTCGTCTCCCTCCTTGATCCTTACAAGGTTATATGCAGCACTTAGGCCAAGCTTGGTAAAGACGGTTGCTCCCTTGAGGCAGTCAAACAATTTAGTAATCAACGGAATCGGCTATGCATTCTTGACCGTGATGCAGTTGAGGCCCCTAAAATCAATGACAGGTCTAAACTCACCCCCCTTTTTCTTTACAAAGAAAAAAATAGCACCTCCTGAAGAAGTGGACATGTGAATGTTCCCCCGGGCAAGCGCATCCACCATGTACTCCTCCATGGAATTATTCTCTGCAACCGAGAGAGGATAAACCCTGCCATGAGGGGGAATGGCACCAGGTTGCAAGTCTATGGCACAATCGTACGGACGTTGAGGAGTACCAGCACGCACCTTGTTAAATTCATCTTGATACTCACTATATTCAGTAGGCAACACTGAATCCAAAGAGGTACAAAGTACCTTAACAGGCCCATGGATACAAATAGCACCATATTGTGGAAACCAAGAGAGGATCTTGATCGACTGCCAATCAAAGGTCGAATTGTGTTTCTGAAGCCAAGGGTACCCCAAAACAATGGAGAAGTGTGGGGACGAAATAACCTGGAGACAGGTCGACTCCCTATGAACAGCCCCTATGGCCATATAAACCAGAATAGTCTCATGGGTAACCTGTACCAGTTTGCAGAGGTCTGCCATCAATCGCCTCGATAACTAGTGGAGAAACACCAGGCTGCAAAGGTATGGAATTTGCAGTAGCAAACGTACTGTCAATAAAATAACTGCCAGCACCGCAGTCTACCAACGCCTGAGTAACAACCGAACCCGCTGCCCAGGAAAGGACAACTGTGATTAGCGGGTCTACCCCCAACAGGACCTTAGGTGCAAGCATTTCCCGGAAGGTTTGGACAAGATTTCAGGAAATGCCCACCAAGACCACAATACAGGCACCGGCCCTCCCTCCTCCTAAAGACCCACTTAGCCTTGGAAAGGCGAGTGAACCCCAGCTGCATTGGTTCACAGCCAGATGCACCATCCCCAGGAGGCGTGGGAGGAATGGGTGAGAAAGAAAACGTAGGAGCCAATCTGGTAGGAGGCCTCCGCCGGCGCTCCTTAAATGATGATCTCTCTCTGAACCTGGTATCAATCAAAATAAGGAAGGTAATGAGAGCCTTGAGCTAATCAGGGAGATCCTTGGCCGCAATCTCATCTTTCAATGCATTAGAGAGACCATAATAGAAGAAAGCCACCAGAGCCTCATTATTCCAGCCCACCTCTGCTGCCAGGGTATGAAATTCAATGGCATACTCGGCAACGGTTCGTATACCCTGTTGAATGCACAGGCGCAGCTTTGCAGCAGAGGCATAGTGAGCAGGCACATCGAATACCCTATGATAGGAGGCAACAAAACTCGGGTAATCGAGTATCACAGGATTATCACTCTCCTGTAAGGGATTCACCTAGGCCAAAGGCTTGATCGAGAGCAATGAGATTAGGAAGCCCACCTTTGGCCTGTCAGGAGGAAATGCCTGAGGAACCATTTTATAACAAATGCCCACTTGGTTTAGGAAGCCATGACACTTACTCGGTTCACCCCCATAGCACTGTGGAATGGGGGCTGAACCAATCATCCCTCAGCAGCAGCAGGTGCAACAACTGGAGAAACCACCGGCCTAGCAGCACCAGGAGCAAGGTGTGCTGTGCATGCAAGCAACATCTGCAACACCTGAGTTAACTGACCCAAAAGATGATCTCGTTGATTGAGCCTGGTAACCAGTATGCGGAGAGTAGGAGCACCTGCATCGTCAGGATTCATGGCCCTTGCGTACGGTCAGGGTGTCAGGAAACCAGATCACATGGGTATGCAGGTAAAATAAAGCAGTTTATTAGAGAAAACAACAATAAACACACACCAAGAGTGAGGTAGTGAGAGCAGGAACAAGCCAGGGTCAAGTCCAGAAGCAGGTAATCATCCAAGCCAGGGTCGAGTACAGAAGCGGGTAGTCTGCCGATGCCGGGTCATCTGCTGATGCAGGGTCATCTGCCGATGCGGGGTCGAGAGCCATGAGAGCAGTCAGCCAAGCCCGGTCATGCATGGAAGAGCATGGAGTACAAAAGACTGCTAGCAGAGATGCACCTTGGAGCACAAATGCAAGGGCAAGGACTGCAACCCATCAGGTGATAGCTAAAGTCAGGTGTGCAGCATCATCACTGTGCGACACCCAGGCAGCAGGCAAGTGATGATACAATCAGAGTTTATAAGAGGCAGCAGTCTGCACATGTCCAAGACAGCTGCCAACAGGAGAGCAAGGTAAGACCTTGACAACCTGCCATTGTGTTATAGCACATTCTGCAAATTCATGGAAGGGGGTAGAATCCACCAGATGGAAAGGCAGAAGTTATAAAGCCAGAAGTTTTGACAAGCTTGCGTTTAGATGCTGGGCATGTGGGTGGCAGTGACCGTATTTTTTTGTTCCACTGCAGCAGATGGGTTAGAGACATTTGCCAGCTATAGTCTTCAACTGATGGTGTGCTACTGGCTGATGTGCTGCAAGGAGCTGGGAAACCCTGGGCTATACCATAACCCCTGTCAGTGGCGGCTGCTGAGAATTCATGAGGTATAACAGGGGTATATTGAGGTGAATAAGGAGGAGGAACAGAATTATGTCCCTTTTGTGTGGCTTTCAGGTACTCTTGCCAATGGGCTGAGTGGTGGGAGGTTAAATGACTTGTCAAGCATGTGGTACCCAAATGGCTGGTGTTTTTGCCACGCTTGATGTGCTTGAGACAAAGTTTGCAAATTGCAACAGTGGGATTAGCTGCACATGTGCTAAAAAGGCCCAGACAGGTGAGCTGTGGGAAGGGTGTCTGGAAATTACAGCTCCCCAATGTGATGGAATAGGGTGGCTGCTCTCTACTCTTCCATGATGGCTGCCTCATTGGGCCTGTGCCTCACCCTCACTTTCCTCCTCTGCTCTATACGGCACCCAAGTCGTGCCAGCGACCTCATCATCATCATCATCTCCTTCATCCTCATTACCAGGATGTTGGAGACAACTTGGCAATATGCTGTGGCTGAGGGAACATGACTGCTAATTTGTGTACCAGTGTTCTCCCCTCTCTGTAGGCTCATGTTCCTACCTTTCTCAACCTCAGAACCTTCATCTGAATCAAGTGATGACTGTGCCTTGTCAAGGAGCAAGCGGCTGACACTGTGTTCAAATAACTCAGCTGACACTTCAATGCCTGATGCTGGGGCTATGGCAGGAATAGCTGTGAACCAGGAGGCAAATTTAGCCACTCTGGCAGCTACAGTGGACTATGCACTAGTCTCTGCTTGGGTGATGGAGGATGAGGATGGTTTAGTAAGCTAGTCCACCACCTTCTCTGCATGCTGTGGCTGGATAGCACGGACAACATCACAAAACAGAGGAAATGATGCCCTTCCTGAGGACTGACTATGTCCACCTTTGCCTGTGGAGACATATGCTGCTGGCCCCCTCACAGTGCCATGGGAATGCCTGCCTTTCCTTTTTGGCCTCCCAGACATAATGGGAAGGTGCTTATTTCCAAAATGTAATAAAGATGTGGAAATGTGTATGTGGATGCACTTTAATCAATGAAAAGTGGTGTTTGGTGTACTCACTACACAGACACATTCCACCGACACACTACAATATACTGCAGTAAAACTGCACTAACGCACAGAAATATACTGCGTTAAACGTGCACTAATGTCCAGAAATATACTGCATTAAACGTGCATTAACACACAGAAATATACTGCATTAAAGGGCATAATTCACTGAAATATACTACAGTAAACATGCACCAACACAGAGAAATTTACTGCACAGAAATATACTGCATAAAATGACACGTAATGCACTGAAATATACTGTGTTAAACATGCAGTAACACACAGAAATATACTGCGTTAAACGTGCAGTAATGCCCTGAAATATACTGCGCTAAATGTGCAGAAATGCACAGAAATATACTGTGGTAAATGTGCACTAACACACTGAATATATACCACGGTAAATGGCATGTAACCTGCTATAATATACTGCATTAAATGTGCAATAACGCACAGAAATATACTGCGTTAACTGTGCTCTAACACACAGAAATATGCTGCGTTAAAGGGTACTTAACGCACTGAAATATAGTGTGTTAAACTTGCAGTAACGCACAGAAACATACTGTGTTAAACGTGCACTAACGCACTGAAAAATATTGCGGTAAATGGCACGTAATGCACTAAAATATACTGCATAAAAACATGCAGTAACACACAGAAATATACTGCGTTAAATGTACACCAACGTAAAGAAATATATTGCGTTAAACGGCACATAATGCACTGAAATATACTGCGTTAAACTTGCAGTAACGCACAGAAATATACCGTGCTAAATGTGCACTAACGCACTGAAATATTCTGGAGTAAATGGCATGTAGCACACTAAAATATACTGCGTTAAACGTGCAATAAAGCACAGAAATATACTGTGTCAAATGTGCACTAACGGAAAGAAATATACTGTGTTAAATGGCACATAACGCACTGAAATATACTGCGTTAAACTTGCAGTAAAGCACAAAAATATACTGACAAACTGACACTAAAGTAAAAATGAATGGTCACTCACTACACTCACACTCACTAAATTATCACTAGATTCACACTAAAATAAAAATGAACATTTACTACACTCACACTGACTGAACTATCACTAGATTCACATTAAAGTGACACTAAAGTAAAAATGTAAGGACTGAAAATAATACAATGAGAGGAATACATAATTAATTAGATATCATTGTTTATAGAGTTAGGCAAGTAGTTAACCACTTCTGAAATTAAATCATTCCGGTGCAGAATTTATCATACTAAAATCACCAATAAGCCTGTAAATACTGCATTTCTTTGTAATAGCATACTACATTTCCATATGCAACACAATATGCAAAACACTGAATTTGGCACTGCAAATGTCTACAAAAGGGAGACTGTAGTGGCTTTTATTAGCAATAAATTCTTATAAGAGTCTGTCACACTTTGACACATTGAACAGTATTCAGTTAATCTAGCTGCTTTTTTATTTGTAGAATCTTAAGAAAGGGTGTAATTTTTATTAAAAGAGAGCATGCCAGATGCTAGGGTGTTTTTTCCCCACTTTAAATTGATCCTGTTTTATGTGCTCATCTTTCTCTTTCAAAGCGACTTGCCTACACTTTTCAATAAATAAATTTACTGCAGACAACTTTCTCTCAGACACAGTTGATTTCACAGATGATCATAAAATGGCCAGGAGAGGCTAGAGTAATGGAAAAGATGACTGCCTGACAGAACACTATTGCTGTAGTCATTCATAAATAATAGTACATGATTAAAATGCTGTGGGAGAGATGACCGTTGTTACAAGCAGCTTGAGTCAGTCAAAAAATAACCACAAGCCATCTCTATACCTCTCCAATATTATACCTAATACTTTGTTTTGTCCTGTTCATTTTCTCTCTCACAATTGCTTTAAAACCACAAAAGCTGCATTTTCAATGAAGTTAAAAAGAACATCTAGATATTTCAAAAATATATAAATTTGTTTTTCCTTTTGACCTTGTCCTAAGCATTTTGAAATAGATCCTTCCTCCTTTAAGTGTGCAACTAAAACACATAAATGTATATTTATGCCCCCTGCTATAAAAGGTTTTAAACCATAAAGAAAAATAAAACAGTCTTGTTATTTACGGTGGATATCTGCTAAGCTAGGAGACCATAAAAAAGTGAATAAATCATTTGGAATTGTTTGTTACCGCTAAGTACAGCATACGTATTCTTAAGGATTCAAACAATTTAGTTGAGGTATGGCTAATTTAAAATAGGTTACAGCTCAGGTTTGCTTTGACAACTCAGTTATCTTTGCCCATTGTGAAGTACAATCATAAAGGGAGAGTCTGTATATTTTGGCTTTGTGAACTTCTCTGGTTGATAGCCAGAGATGGCTTTTTATAAAACTACTGATTTGATAGACATAGTTTTTAAAACATTCCAAATTTCCATATGTTTCAAAGCTTTTGGGCTAATGGTAATTTAATGCTATCAGGGATCCTAGGAGGTGCTCAATACATAGGTCCCCCTGATTTCAAATGTATAACTTACACCGTATAAACACTTAAACAATCACAGTTCCACATAATTCTGATATTTCTGTTTTGGGTTTTTTATTAAACATTTTTATAAACCCTATCTTTTACATAATAAAGTCCTTCATAATTAATTTTCAACATTTTGAAAGCTGCAGTTTTCAGTTATCTATTTAGACATTTCAAGTTATAGGACAAGCATTTCATCCATGTCTCCCAGTGCTGGCATAGCCCTGTCACATGTCCTTCTCTTAGAAACTAGTGGCTGTTTCAACACTTTTGCAAACATGTTCACCTATATTACTGTAAGGAAACCTGATATATTCTGATAAATGTACTTCTATCATTACTGCTCTGCATACATATAGAAAGGAAATGACTGCATGAGATAAATATTACTGAGGTGCAACAAAGGATAAAAAAGGGTAAACATGAGTAATTTAATGTAAAAAAGACATTGCTTTATGATACATAGTGATTTATCTAGCTAAATGCCATCTACACCTACTTTAGGGACAATGTAGCAAGAGTAATACTCCATAGTAAGTGTGAGCAGAGATGAGAACTCTAATTTGGTTAACTTGGCACTCAATTCCTTAAGAAAAACGAGAAGCTAGGGAGATATTACGCTATTTGTAACTGAAATAGCAGTTTTAGGTGCACTAATCTTTTGCACATGACCTATTCCAATGTTTTTCATAGTTCATTTGTATTTTAGATCATTGGTTTGAAGAAAAAAATGTCTGGCTAAATTTTTAAGTTTGTGTCCCAGGCAGCTGCCCATGTCATCAATTTTATTCCCAGGGGTTCAGGAGGTTCTTCATCTCAAAATTAAATTAAATAATAATGAAACAATTAAATAATTATAGTTGTAGCCTTTTATGAAAATATAGTAATTTATTTGCAGGAGTGTCCTGTTGTCAATCCTACTCTTAGAAACCACAGTTGTGGCCCAACTAAGACTGGGGCCATTGTTTTACTGTACTGTTTATAGTGGCAAGAGACTTTTATTTGGATAGGCGTGCTTTAAAACATTTTTTTGTTTGTTTTATAGCAACATTAATGAGAATTTCTCTGTATTCTTTAATGTAAAAGCATAATCACCTAGATCAGTTTCCTTTATGAGGTCAAACCTAAACAGCACTTTGACTTTTTATCCAATCAGGCAGGCCCTTGCACTACATAGTTCAAGGTAAATCTAAAGGATAGTGTACAAGAAAAATTGTATTATGTGTAGAGAGCTTAAGGTTAACAGATGGTCAATAAATCATGAAAGATTAAGTGGAGCCAATGAATAATTTAAGATTTCTGTAGAGCACCATGCCAGTCTTTAGCCCTGAAGGTGGAGTGACTAGCAGTGAGACCACCGAGTTTTAGATGATAAGCCATCAGTGAGAGCTAGCGTCGGTTGTCTCTGTTAGCTGTGTGTTGTTACTGACCTCATTTACCAGCATTATTCGTGTTGTGTGTCTGTGACCATCCACATACTCTCTTTTAGGAAATATATATATATATATATATATATACTGTATACTGTATATACTGTATATAGATGTAGCACCCTACAAGGTAGGTGCTAGGTAAAGTGTAGTAGACCTTGTCTGCTTATCAGCAGGGCCATGATTTTCAGCTAGGTTGTCATGGTTTCCAGGTGTGGCTGTTGCGACTGGGGAGTCTCCCCACTGTGCTCAATGAGGGCTCTCATTGGGCAATGGAGCAAACCCGGCCAATGGCACACGCAGGCTTGTATCTACCCCAGAAAGGCAGATTCTGCCGCACAGCATTCTGGGAGTGGGTATACGTTTGAGGGGAGCACATGACGCAGCATCTTTGGCGGGAAGCAGAGTCCCAGGAGGGAGAGTATGGCTGTCTCTCCTCCTGTCAAGAAGAATCGGGTGTCCCAGGTGGCTTGCCTGAGGGGACAGAGGGCTGAGCTGAGCTGCAGAGAGGATCTGGTGTGCTGAGGACCAGTGGAGCTGAGAGGGGTCGAGTTTCAGGAAAGCTTTCCCAGTCGTGAGTACTGCAAACTGCCCCTGGGGGTCTGCCTAGTGAGAGGGGACCACTCCGGAGAAGGTCAGAGAGATCCGGGAGCTAGCTAGCGGGCGCAGTAATAGAAAAAGGGGGTGCCAGTGTTGACCCTGAAGAGTAAAGGGGGTGCCAGTGGTTGGGCCCTGAAGTATTCAGTGTACAGTGGAAGTGTACAGTGTTGAGAGTTGCAGCAGTGTTACTAAAGGCTACCTCAGTCACGAAGGACTGGAGGGAGCAGTGTACTGAGCTAACCAAAGTGTCAGAAGTCAGTCTTCAGGACAGTGCAAGCAAGTCAGTGATTTCAAGCGCCAGCAAGCATTGGTCGGCATCCAGCCGGTGTCAAGTCAGCGCTGTAAGGCATTTTTTCCCAAGTGTCCCAATTTGTGCCTAGTTGAGCCGGAGGAGTATCCCACTCATTCCCTTCTCCCATCCCCATATAAAATAAACAAAACAAACCAAAGATGCCGGACTGTTCTTTGACTCAGATCTCACACTTGGGCAATCAGCTTAAATGTGCTGTTGGTGTTACCGGTGACCATGGCAGACCCATATTAGGCCCAATGCCTGGAATTATTGCTACATTTGGGGGCTCATCCAGGATTTTACCATTGCTTACTGGGCCGGTTGTCCCTGGTAACGGCAAAAGAAAAATTCAGAAAAGTCAATTTTTTTGTGACCAGAACCGTTATTCAAAAGTCAAGCCAAGTGTGAGGCCGGATCTGCGGGAGGCAGGGAGAGAGCGGCATGAATATAGAAGTGCACATGGAAGGTTGCCCATGGCAACACAAATGTCCAAGTAAAGTCTGCAAAATGATGGTAACCTTCCACATGGACTATGACATGTACTCTGCTGTCAGATATTAGAAAGCAGAGGGAAAAGGAGGGAAAGCGTACAAATGCTGCAACTGCTTAACAGGGAGAGGTCCCGGTGGGGATGGAGAAGATGGCATCAGAGGTCCCAGTGGGGATGGAGAAGATGGCATCAGGGGTCCCGGTGTGGACAGAGAAGATGGCGTCAGGGGTCCCAGTGGGGATGAAGAAGATGGTGTCAGAGGCCCCAGTGGGGATGGAGAAGATAGTGGACGGGGGCACGGAGAGCAAGGGGCCAGGTGTGTGTGCAGGCTATATGGACTGATGTCGACCGTGCTTGTGACAGTGGGACATTTAATCTATATAGTGAGTGCACGGGTACTATGAGGATTGCAGTAGGCCATGCCGGGAGAGGCAGTGGGACTAACCTCAGAGACAGTATGGAGGATATCAATAGCACATGTGTGGCTAGGAAGAGAACTATCGACCGTGCATCTGACAGCGGGAAATTACTGTTGCTAAGCAAGGAGGGACAGCTGGCTTCAGGAAAGGAAGTTGTGGCCCTGGTGCAAGTGAGGAGAGTGGATGCATGTCTGGCAAGTGACATGGTCCGCATTGCAGCAACTTCCCTGTGGGCTAGAGTGAGAGAGCATGGCAGGGGAAGAGTTACTGTACCGTGCAGGAAAGCACACTTCACAGAGGCCTGCCTAGCAGGAGGAGTTACTGCCCAACATGGTGAAAGTGTGGAGATAGCGGAACATCCAGCCAATCAGGAGTGACCAAGGGAGTCCTATTATTACGAGAGAACAGAAGAATGTGACCGCTATTGCCGCCGCCATCGGCGGAGACTCTGCTAGGCAGACACCGGAGCAGATCCACCAGCCCAATCCATGCCTTGTGTGGGACACAGGCATCTGGATGGTGCCTGAATGTGGACTCACGCTGTGCACGGGGGGGTCGGCCTAAAGTGCCTAGGAGCGGTATGTCCTCAATGTGCTAACATAACGTTAAAGGTGCAAGCGTGGGTCCAATGTGGGCAATGTGGCTATCTGCTGCTGCGGGCAGAGAGGAGCGAGGGCCGGCCCAAGAAGTTGTATGACATTTGGGAGTCAGGACTCACGCAGGAGGTGACCGGAACAGAATCCAATATCCTCCACGGAGGGGCATGTTGCGCTTAATGATGAATCTGGAGGCTATGCCAGCAGACAGTGGGCCCTCAATATCTGAAGGGGGGCTCGGTCGCAGAGCTCCCTAGGAAGGGGATGCATGCCAGCACCAGGGGCTGGAGGGTGGCCGGAAAATGCATCTATCGCCCCAGTAGTGGCAGGATCTGCTCCCATCGCTATTCAGCAGCCTGCAAAACCTGCAGTTATTCAAGTCTCACCCACTAGTACCAGTGGTGAGGAGGAAGCAGGAATTTTACCCATAGGACCCCACCCTTCCAGTGCAGATATGGTTCCATAGAGGAGGGGATTTATGATTGGGAATCTGCTGACGAGACAGAGTGGGACTGGGGGTCAGAAGCTGGGAGCAGCTCCCCAGGTCCTGAAGTTGCAGTGACTTTTGATAAGGAGGCAAAGGAGGCTATGGAAAGAGGGGAATTAGCTCAAAAGTTGGGGTTCTGTGAGACATATGTTAAAAGGGTTCCTAATTTAACCCCTCCTGGTAACATTGCCCGGGCTCGGGACCAGAATGCAGCATATGAGAACATGATTCAACGGGTAGTAACCCCATTTTCTCCACCTGGGAGGGGCAACTGGAAAACCCTTCCCAGGTTGTCCAGACTGCAAAGGTGGATGCAGCGCAAGGTGGCGCAAGAATATGGGTACGACTACCCCTATGCTCCAAGAGAGGTTATGCTGCTTGTTGAAAAACACAGAGACTTTTGGTGTGATGAGGTCATATGGGATTTCCTCTTTATCCCTAAACCATGCAGAGACTCACCAGGACCAGAATTGAAAGAAAGGTTTACTGCTGTTAAAGCCCAGTGGAACTATGGGCGTTCAATCTACATAGACAGGGTGGAGGTCCGCCACCCAGATGGGTCAGGTCAGGCCTGGTCTATAAGAGTGAAGGATGAGCAAGGAGCTTATGTCCGGGTTCCTCATCCTACATTCCTACTACATTTAAAGGAAAAATGGTTCTTTTCAAAAATTTTCAAACTGTGCATTTATGGCTGGCTGGTCATCACAACAAGAGAAAAATGTAATGCTGAATTCTACAAGTTTCCTGTTGAGAATGTTTAAGTTTATTTGCAGACCCCTTGGGCCATCGGGCCAGGGTCTTAAGGAGAATGTTTGCTATGTCAGATCCCTTGGGCCACTGGGCCAGGATCTATGTGTGGCTTACAAATACTGTGTGAGAGACTTTCCACAGTTCAAGCAAGGAGAAGAAACAGATGACTAATACAAGTTCAAGTGTGTATTCAGAAACTTTGGTGGGGGTGCCCTGAGGGACCCGTGTTGCTACTTCCCTGACTCAGCAGGACTGCAGGCCATCCAGGCTTCAGTGGCTTGCCCTGTTTCCTGACAAGAAGTGCTTTGAGAAACAGCCAGGAGGCGCTGTGTCTTCAAAGAAAGGACTCTGCATAGTTAGCCAGTGTTAGGGCAAAGACGTCTTATCCAGAAGGAGTGGACCCGGTGAGTCAAGACACTGGTCAGCAGAGGTAGTCAGGGAAGGGAGTGAGAAGGTCACCCTGAGTAGGAGGGTCTTCTCACTCTACTGTACAGTCAGTTGTTTCTTTGTTTTTTTTTTTTTTTTTTTTTTTCAAGACATCTGATTGAATATTTAATTTAAACACTGCCAGTAAATAGGCAATATGATCCTTTGCAAAGTTTCTCATTCATCACCACTCAAGAAACCAATGGTATGAAAGTGCTCAATCACCTTAGGAACAAAACTAAAGTTTTGAGAGTGAGCCCTCATTCTTTTTTGCTTACTTTCCTATTGTCCATATATTATATGAGAATTCTTATAATTTGTCTAATAAATAAATGTAATTTATATTTTAAAAAAAATTGACCTAGAGCTGTGATTTAGTTATTTCAGTCCAAGCTCAATTTTAAAATGGACTCACCCCCCCACTCATTCAACCTCTGCAGCAATGCTGGCAGAACTCATACTTCTATTTCCCAAAAACAACCTTTGGATATGACACTGAGCATGTGCACTCAACTTCTTTGGTTGACCATGGCGAGACCTGTTCTGAGTGGAACCTGTCCTGTTAAACCACTATATAGTCTTGGCCACCCTGCTACAGCTCAGTTTCAGGGTCTTGGCAATCTTCTTATAGCCTAGGCCATCTTTATGTAGAGCAACAATTCCTTTTTTCAACTCCTCTTCTAAAGATGATGCACAAGAAAGCCCGCAAACAGTTTGCTGAAGACAAGCAGAGTAAGGACATGGATTACTGGAACCATGTCCTGTGGTCTGATGAGACCAAGATAAACTTATTTGGTTCAGATGGTGTCAAGCGTGGGTGGCAGCAGCCTGGTGAGGAGTACAAAGACAAGTGTGTCTTGCCTACAGTCAAGCATGGTGGTGGGAGTGTCATGGTCTGTGGCTGCATTAGTGCTGCAGGCACTGGGGAGCTACAGTTCATTGAGGGAACCATGAATGCCAACAAGTACTGTGACATACTGAAGCAGAGCATGATCCCCTCCCTTCGGAGACTGGGACGCAGGGCAGTATTCCCACATGAAAACGACCCCAAACACATCTTGAAGATGACCACTGCCTTGCTAAAGAAGCTGAGGGTAAAGGTGATGAACTGGCCAAGCATGTCTCCAGACCTAAACCCTATTGAGCATCTGTGGAGCCTCCTCAAACGGAAGGTGGAGGAACGCAAGCTCTCTAACATCCACTAGCTCTGTGATGTCGTCATGGAGGAGTGGAAGAGGACTCCAGTGGCAACCTGTGATGCTCTGGTGAACTCCATGCCCAAGAGGGTTAAGGCAGTGCTGGAAAATAACGGTGGCCACACAAATATTGACTTTGGAGGAATACTCACTTTTGTTGCCAGTGGTTTAGACATTAATGTGTTGAGTTATTTTGAAGGGACTACAAATTTACACTGTTATAAAAGCTGTACACTCACTACATTACATTGTAGCAAAGTGTCATTTCTTCAGTGTTTTCACATGAAAAGATAGAATAAAATGTTTACAAAAAAGTGAGGGGTGTACTCAAATTCGTGAAATACTGTATATCTATTTCTATATATATATATATATATATATATATATACTGTATATATATCAAATCAAAATGCACTTACATTCTTTGTATGTAATTCCCTGTAAATCATTTATGGTAAACAGGCTTAAAGGTTACAGCCATACTCTGAACTTTATCTTTCAGTTATTATATTTTTGCAAAGTATTTTGTTTAATAAAGTAAAATGTCAAAGAGTTCAGCAGCAAAGAGCTGCAGTCACTGGTAAATTAAGTTCATGTAAATTGTGATATTTATTAGGCTTCAAATTATACACTCTGAAAACAGATATTTCCACCCCTGCCTAGCATTTACCTCATTTATATTTTTTATTGGCTATGTGCTTAGAGAATAAGACAGAAAGCATAACCTAGGAACTGAGTTTTTCTACAGAAATAGTTTTTCCATATTAACAACTCTTCAGTCACAGTAGGAGGATGCTTTTAAAAACAATTTCAAAATAAAGCATTAGCTTCTTTCTTTAGGTTTGTTTTTGAATAATAGCCTTTTACATATACTCTGCAAACAGATTGAACTTTTAAAATAGAGGGTTCAGAAGCATTCTAAAAACTCTATGACCACAATAAAATCCGTACTTAATAATTGACTGTTCCTTAAAATGTATTGCTATGTCCCCCAATTTTGGTTATAAGTTCTGTACCCCAACCAGTAAGCTTATAATAACAATTGTTCCTTAAATCTGGACACTAATACAGTGATACCTTTTTATATAGATTTTCTCAGTTTCCTCAAGGGTTGAACATATTATTTGCTCTTTCTGCATGTGAAATATTGATTCCACTGGTTTTACTTCATAAAATGCTTTGAGCAATTCCCTCATTCCTTTTTTTCCCATTTACATGTGTAATTGTTGGAATACATAGTAAATCTATTATGAAAATACATTTTATAATTTTTTAAAGAATTTTTTTCACAGAAAATTCTCCATAAGGTTTACACTAATTCAAACCCGACTCTTCATTACTTTTTTTCTTTATACATTGGAGAAATAGCAGACTGAATTTTGTGGCAAATTAGGGGAACATTTATCAAAAACAAAGAACAAGAATTCATTTTGCTGACCTTCAAAATGTGACCTTTTGTTATACAACACATACAAAAATACTGAAAATGCAGAAAGCACATGAGGTAGGAACTTTGTTTAATGTCAACCCTAGAGTGTGCACCCTTGAGACAAAAACTTCAAGGAAATCTAAACCCAAGAACAAAATAATAATATATTGCAGCTTTAGAACTAGAGAATAGCTTTGGCCATACATGCTAATGTATTGCTCTGACTTTTTAAATTGACATGCAAAGTATGTATTTTATAAAACATGCAACACGTGGTTAGATTTCTACTGGTGACAAAGTTTAGCTGATCATCACATGCACATACCATTAAATAGTTATTAAAGGTCTATTACTGTGAAAACATTGTATTCTCATGACTTTATGTAGTTTATGAACATATGCACTGTATTTACTGTAAGTATTTAATATATTAATTACTTTTTTTTGTTTAACATGCCTTTATATACTGTATTTTTTTTAACTTAATTACATGTAGAAATTTTTTTTGTAAAAGTAACAGAGAGAGGATGGGACAAACTATAACACTGTTAAGAGTGCTAGGGCAGTTGCAGCAACAGGTTTGCTTCCAATGTTGAAAGGCATGTGGCCTGGTATAAAAAAAAAAAAAAAACAAGAGGGTGCTTCCATCTGGGTGTAGAGATTTATTGAAAAAGAATAAAAGACAATAACAATGCACTCACTAATTAAAAGTAAATAAAGGCTTGTTATAAACCCATATAGACCTCCATAGGATCACCGTGAGACTGCAGAGCTCAGAAGGTGAGAGTCAATGGTTTGATAAAGGGGCAGTCCTGTTGCCCTCAAACATGTAGCCATGCCCCCTCCACTTGCTGTCATCTTCTTGCTACACCTGGAAGCCATTGCTGCCAATGTTCCAGCCTGAAGCCTGACAGCTATACTTTCACCTCTGCTTCAGCCAGCTGCTGTGTACTGAGCCTGAAAAAAACATAGTGGTGTCCCCCTCAAGATTTATGCCAGACTCTTATCCACACATACAACCTGGGTGGTCAGTAAAGGGAGGGTAACTAGCACCTCCCTTCTTCGTGAACAATACCATGCCACCTGGCTTTAACATTGGGGGAGTACTTAGCTAAAGCAAGTGAGGGGCCATCAAAACCTTCCACTCATAGGAATGTGGGAGTTTGCAGGATGGGGGCTTGTTGGAATCTGAGTATCCCCCACCTATGTACTTCAATATCTTTGTTCTCCCCTTGCCTCCTTGTGCCCCCTGGTCCTGCTAAGTCTTTTCTCCTGCCTCTCTCCACCCTCCAATTCACACTGCTCTCCCCCAGTGTTTCTGTACTCTTCAGTACAGAGTTTTTCCCCCATCTATCTGTGTGTTCCTAATCTGTCTTTCTTTGCTTCTCTGACTCTGCTCACCTATCTGTGTTTTCCAACCACCTGTTTCCCACCTATCCACCCACCCCTGTTTGCTCCAGATTCACCACTCCCCTGCTCTTATGAAGCTCTGTAAACACCTATACCAGCCTGTTTACCCTACTCAATGTGTGGTCTTGATGTGCTTCTCCCTCTGCTTCCCTGTCCTGTGATCTCTGGAATCTCTTCCTGCCTGTACCGACCTCTCCCCCTCCTCACAAGGGGTTGTTGGTGCACTGCATGGAAAATTTGTTCAGGATGGGGAACTGATAAACATGTTTCTTATATTTACTGTTCCCATTTCTTTCCTGAAAAAACCCAGAGTGAATACTACTGATCATTGAAATGATGGAGAATAGAGTGATTGCTGGGCTGCAGGAACAAATGAGATTGAGGAATCAATGTGCACAATCATTTTTTCTGCCCCAGCAGATCTGAAATATTAGGGGTCTGTTTAGACCTCTTCTATTTACCTTATCTCCCTGGTGGCAGTAAAAATAATTTTAGAAACTAAGAAATACCCCCCCCCCATCCCCAACACACAAACTACACACACAGACACACACACACACACTGTGCACAATACATTTTGTGGAAATGTACATCATGTGGTGTTGGTGTGCTGTGGTGCACTAACGGCCCAGCTACACCAGGATGAAGCATGATAAAAAAAAAGTGAAAAAAAAAAAGCAAAATGGTTGGTTCAGACTATCTGAGGTTAAAAGTGGAGAGAAAGACTTAGCAGTGAAAAGTTTAGGTCACAATAAAAGATCATTTTCCTGCTGAATTTTTTTTTTTTTTAAGCATTGGTATATATCCGCTATAATAATGCCAGCTACCTATGGACTTTCTTTTACAATAGCTTGCAAATTACCCTCAAAAAGAGCAGAAAATTACAAGATTCACCTACCATAGGCTTCAATAAGGTGTGCCGTTATGTTTGCTAGGCTTGCAGGCTTCATATAGTTTCCCAAACCTCCAGTGAGCTGAACTTTACTTGCTTCACTTATCCCTAATTTGGATGTATTATCTTGCCATCAAAAAAAAACAAAAATGTTTTAAAAAAAAAAAATAACAAACAATACAATTATTTAATCTAATGCTATCAGAAATTTTTGTCAACAGTTGGACTTGTTGGCAGAACCAATAGTGTCAAGTGTTGTCTACACTGTTAAGAAAATATAATCTACAAATCAGCTACAAATTGGTTAAATTAACAGCTAATGTACATAAACAGCCGGGTGGGAGCCTTACCATTCTGAGTTGCCCCCCCCTCCCCGAATGGGTGCTAGTGCGTGGCCCGATCCTGTGATAGTTATGATCTTTGGAGACAGCAACACTCAGATCGGGATATGGGCACTGTGATTGGCCCTTTACAAATCATGTGATGGCTGTATCCAATCACAGCTTTCACAGCGTAAACAGAGACACATGTCTCTGTGTCATTTCTCCCCGCTGAGCTCAGTGATCTCATCTTGTGTGAGCACCTATAACAGGCAATGTTGGTTTTTAGTATAATAAATGTGAGTAGTTTTAACTGTGATTGGCAAGTTTTTTTACAAATAAAGGAGCATACTACACTATATATGCCCATTTTTCTTTCTTCCATACGGAGTACTTGTTTGAGATGGGGCCAGCTGAGGTTGTTGTATACATGTAAAGAGGAGCCAAACTGATGAATTAAACCAGAGGATTATCAAACCATTGATGTGATCCTGTTAAGCCTGATTGACCTGTATAATTTTTTAGGTTCTTTCTTTTAGTGAGCGAGCACTTTAGCCAGTGGAGGGTGACTTATTTGGTGGTGGAGCACTTAATTTATGATGTTGAAGACCCTTCAAGACTTGCAAATATTTTTTTGAATTTTGGACTTGGATTTTGAACTATTGAGGTTGGTGGAGCACCTAATTTATGAGGGTGAAGAGCCTTCTACATATGCACACTGTTTGTTGAACTTTGTTCAACCACTTTCGGACCAGCCTCTGTAGTTTTACAGTGGCAGGTTGGCTCTGTTACATAAAACGACATGCATGTACGTCACTTCATGTAGCAGTTAGTGTGGACATGCAGAGGGCAATGGGCTAGAGGGGAAGCCAATCAGTGAGTCTGGCAGCCACAATGTTTTTCTAGGCACCGGCGATCCTTTGGAGACAGAACGGTGATCTGCCGATGTAAACATGGCAGACCACTGTTCTGTGATTGATGAACATAGGGATCCTGTGTTCCTTCTATTTAGGAACAAAGGTCTCTGTGCTCATCCAGTCCCATCTCCCACACAGTTAGAAAGCACCCCCTAGGCTCACAATTAACCCTTTGATCGCCCCCTTGTGTTAATCCCTTCCCTGCCAGTGTCATTAGTACATTAACAGTGCATATTGTTAGCACATATTGTTAGCACTGATTACTGTAGTAATGTTACTGGTCCCTCCAAAAGTGTCAAAAATGTCAGTTAGGTGGCCAATCTGTCAGCCAAAATGTTGCAGTCCCGCTAAAAATTGCAGATCGCCGCCATTACTAGTAAAAAAAAATTAATAAAAATTACATAAATCTTTTCTCTTGTTTGTAGATGTGATAACATTTGCGCAAACCAATCAATATACACTTATTGAGATTTTTGTTTTACCAAAAATATGTAGCAGAGTACAAATTGGCCTAAAATGATGATATATTTTTTTTCATGGGAATGTTTTATAGCAGAAAGTAAAAAATATTTTTTCAGAATTATTTATAGCGCAAAAAATAAAAATGGCAGAGGTGATAAAATACCACTAAAAGAAAGCTCTATTTGAGGGAAAAAGGACATCAATTTTATTTGGGTACAGCGTTGCACGACCGCGCAATTGTCAGTTAAAATAATGCAATGCGGATGACTTCCGGTTCCGGCGCCAGATGTGAAGGAGCAGGAAGTAGCGGCTCCGGGCGCGTCAGCATAGAAAACCGGCATTAGTCCCCGATCGGTGAGCCAGCGACTGCTCCAGCCACTCCGGTCACACGGGGTAACCTCTCATGGACAAATTTTTGCTCCACGGACCCTCTGTAGCTGCCTCCGCTGACCGCACGGACAGCTCTCCCGCCGGCACCCACACAGCCAAGATGGCGGAGGGCGCGCCTCAGATCCCCAGTCAGGCTGCCTCAGGACTCAGCTATGCTGCAGTGACGGCCGGCACAGACTTCTCCTCAGCGGTATCACCCGACCACTATGCGGGTATCGCCCAAGCTGTGGCAGCCCTGCTCTCGCCCACAATAACGGCAGCTGTGGACAAGGCAATGGCTGCAGGGATAGCCCAGATCAGGAAGGATCTCGGCGAGCACGCGATGCGGCTCACTGAGCTGGAGAGCAGGGTCGCAGAAATTGAGGAGGAGACACAAGCTTCTTTTCATAAGGAAACTCAATTTCAGCAGACACAGCAATATCTTTTAGAAAAAGTGGATGATCTAGAAAACAGATCGCGTAGAAATAACTTGCGCATTATTGGTCTCCCGGAGTCGTATGGCACGGACTCCTTAATGGATCTGTGCTCTCAGCGTATACCTCAAGCCCTGGGTCTCTCCAATTTCTGCGTTGCGGAACGCGCTCATCGGGTGGGCCCCCCCTCTAACGAGAGACGTACACCTCGCCCAGTTATTGTGAAGTACTTGAACTTTGCTGACAGAAATAATTTAATGAAATCTTACCGCAACTCCAAAGCCCTGCAACTTGACGGCCACAAACTACTGCTGTTTGCAGACTACTCCCAGGAGGTTTCACGCAGACGTAAAGCCCTACAGCCTGTCTGCAACGCTCTCTACCAACAAGGTATTAAATTCACCCTGGCGTATCCTGCTACGTTGCGGTTCACAGACTCCTCGGGTCAATCAAAATCTTTCACCCACCCGGACGAAGCTTGGGATTACCTAAAATCTCATCTCCGTGTGCCCATGGACACCTCCATGCCTCCCGGACATCACTCCGCCAGACCTCTACAATCTAGGGACCAACGGAGCCCTCGTCAGGAGCCGGCTAAGAAATTGAGGCTCACGGACCTCTCTGGGAAGTTCACTCCTGCTTGACCACACACCCCTACTACGGATCCAGTCTTTGAGTTGCTATGTTCCCCCCTGAGTACTACTGTCTGAGTTTCCTTTCGTGTCCCATTCCTGGGTGTCCCCAGGCTGATATTCTGATTTAGCTCCCTTATGCAAGATGTTCACCAATGGGACTCCTTCCCCCCACCCCACGAGTTATGCCTCCAATACTGGTTGATATGCCTTGGCCCTTTTGCGCTTATGTCTCCCAGGATGGCTACGTAAACTGCTCAGGTTATATGTTTATTGCTTATGACTGTGCTTTCTTTATTAATTGATTTGCCATTGTTCCTTCTTCACCTCCTCATAGGGTGCTACCGCGGAATGTCTGCTCCACTTCTGTAAGCGTTGTCACCCTGCCTTTGGGTGCGCTGTGACGGACACTTCCTCTTCTCCATCAACAAACCGTGAGTGAGGTTGCGGGCACACCGCACGGGTCTGGGCCTGATATCCCCCGGTAGCGCTACTGTTGGGTGGTTGTTCACATGTGGGAAGAAGTGAAGTGCGTAATTCCTCTGACACGTAAGTGTCTTCTGTTTGTAATGTATTGTGCTGTTTTGCCTATGCAAGTTTTGCCAGTCCATTCTCCACTACCCCCTATTTCCCTGCCTCATTCCCTGACACACCCTTTCACCTCCGCACTCTTCGGACTCCGTAGACATAGTCCTGCTACTATACATACTAGTGTCAATATAATATGTGCTCCACTATTCTACTGTAGTACGCACCAATGGTTAGGATAGTATCCTGGAACGTGAAAGGCCTACGCTCCCCCCATAAACGACTGGCGATACTTCGCCACTTGAAACGCCTTAAGACAGACATAGCTGTCCTTCAGGAGACCCATCTCCCTGAACAGGATTTCACCCGTATGCGTAAACTGTGGGTGGGCCAGGTTCTGGGTTCGCCTGCAGTCAACCGCAAAGCAGGGGTTCTCATACTCATAAGCAAACATTTTCCCTGCAAGATAGTATCTTCTCGTGTTGATGCGGAAGGTCGATTCCTCGCGGTCACAGTTTCTTCAGGCCAGAGAGACTGGGTTCTGGCCACCACGTACGCCCCCAACTCACCTTCAAAGCAATTCTTCAATGAATTGGTCTCCAATCTAGCTCCGTTCCTACATGTACCCCTGATTCTAGCTGGCGATATGAACGCGGTTATGGATCCTAGGGAGGATAGGTCCCGTCCTATTCCCCTACAAGACTCACACAGGCTCCTTCCACCTGCCCACTTACCCGAATTTGCGGAACATGCTCAGCTCACGGATGTGTGGCGCCTCATGCACCCTGAAGGTAGAGACTTTACCTTTTTCTCCAACCCACATAACTCCCTCTCCCGTATAGACTATATATTCACTAACTCCCAATCACAGCCCTTAATTTTACATTCCTCCATACACGATCTAGCGATATCCGACCACGCCCCTGTCTCGGTAGATCTGTTGGAATCGTTCCCAAAACCCCCCTCACATAATTGGAGGTTCCCTTCCTTCTTGGCCCACGACGAACGTTTACCACAATTGCTAGACGATGCTTGGCATGACTTTGCACTTAACAATGCAGCACATACCTCTGACCCAACCCTGTTCTGGGAAGCTGGAAAAGCAGTATTGAGGGGCCGCATTATCTCCTATGCCGCGGGTCGAAAACGTGCTATAAAGAAGGCCTATACCGAGGCCAGTGCCAAGTTGCGCGAGACCCATTTGGCGTTGTCACAGGCCAACACCTGCTCCAATAGACGACAATGGCAGGAAGCAAAGTTGTCTTTTGATACCTGGGCGGCGGCACAGGAGAAAATGTATTCCTCTATCCAGGATCTTCAATTCCATAAATATGGAAACAAGCCAGGCAAGTTATTATCCAAGCTATGCAAAGGCCCCTTCGCGTATACTCACATTGCAACACTGAAATCTACTAAGGGGCCCTTAACCACTTCGCCCACGGAGATTGCTGAGACTCTCTCCAACTTCTTTTCTGACTTATACAGCTTAGAACATCATGACGCTAATACTGCTGAGTCCTGGCTAGCCTCGGTTTCCCTTCCCACCATAGCGGATGATCTGCTTTCCTCTCTGAATGCCCCTGTTTCATTGGAGGAAATCAAATCCGTCATTGCACAATTGCCTTCGGGCAAAGCCCCTGGCCCTGACGGCTTCACCTCGGACTTCTACAAGACTTCGGCCGAGACCATAGCCCCTACTCTTCAGTCACTGTACCAGCATATTTTAGATGGCAACCCTTATTTCCCGACAGGCTTGCAAGCTCATGTTAAATTAATACCGAAACCTGGAAAGGACCCGACAGAACCTAGCTCCTACCGACCCATTTCTCTTCTAAACCTTGATGGCAAGATTTTATCCAAAATTATAGCTAATAGGCTTGCCCCCATCATGCCCACCTTGATTCACCCTGCCCAAGCGGGATTTACGTCGGGTAGGTCAGCCACAGCCAATATAAGAAAAGTCTTGGCAGCACTGGAAGCCTCCCATGCTGATTCGACTTCTGATATGGCAATTATCTCCCTAGACGCGGAAAAGGCCTTTGATGGGGTGGACATAGACTGGCTACAATTGGTATTGCGTCGTTTAGGGTTCCAGGGGCCCTTTGTCCACCTTATCAAAGCCATGTATACAAACCCCTCCGCAAGTGTCGTGGTGAATGGCCATACCTCTGCCCCATTCTCATTGCAAAGAGGAACTAGACAGGGATGCCCATTGTCCCCCCTTCTATTTAATTTGGCACTAGAACCCCTGGCAAGGTTTATCCTCCATCATCCCGATATCCACGGTATTCCCATAGGCGACTCTGACCTGCGCATAGCCCTATTTGCGGACGACATACTCATATTCACATCGGACCCGGTCGGAGATTCCAAATTAGTCTACAAGATCTTTGAAGACTTTCGCATGTGCTCAGGCCTGAAAATTAACTTTTCTAAAAGTGAACTCCTACCCCTTCGCCATACTAAACATAACCCTTGGACATTCTCACCTCCCTTCTCAATAGCAAAAACATCCATCACCTACTTGGGCATTAAAATAGGCCGCACTCCCTCCTCCATTTATCACCTGAACATTCCTCCCACCATCACCAAAATTGTTTCGACCTTGGACGCGTGGGGGGGTCTGCCCCTCTCCCTGTTCGGCAGGTGTCACTTGTACAAGATGGTGGCCTTCCCAAAACTATTATATCCCTTTCAAACAATACCTCTATTAATAAGACATAAGGACATGCAGAAATTGACCAAAGCAGTTACCGCCTTTATCTGGCAAGGGAAGCGACCACGTATTGCGCTTCAGAAACTATACCTGCCGAGGAGGGAGGGGGGTGTGTCGCTTCCCAACGCCCGTTTATACAACTTGGCATGTGTGCTTAGAGTGGGATTGGATTGGATTGGCAAAACTTCAAGATACTCTAATTTTCACCTTGAATCCCACCTCTCCTTTCCCTACGACCTAACCGCCCTTCTACACTGCCGACACAGGGACATACCGCCACACTTGAGACACAACGTTCTCATCAGGGACACCAACATTGCCTGGAGGGAAATACTCCGTAAAACCCAAGCATCTCCTAATATGTCACGCCATCTACCCATCTGTGGTCATCCTCTCTTCCCCCAAGCGCAATGCTATACCCCGTTCCAAGACTGGCGATCCAAGAATCTCCTCAATTTTGCTCAATTGTTTGACTCTGAATCGGGCAACCCTCTACCGATCTCGGTGATCACTGAATGTTTTCACTTACCTAAAGGCCACGCATTGGGCATCTTGCAGGCTATCAGTTTTGTTGTCAAGCATTGCCCCAACAAATTGCACCGGTTCCGGAGCGACATTGCCACCAAGTTCCTGGATCAAGAACTCCACAAAATTTCGGACATATACAAATGTCTATTATCAATCCCCTCTATAAGCAAATCTTCTTATGCCACAACCACCTGGGACAAAGAATTCCCGGACCCGAACGCCCATT
Organism: Pelophylax lessonae; assembly: GCF_965119305.1. Classification (NCBI taxonomy): domain Eukaryota; kingdom Metazoa; phylum Chordata; class Amphibia; order Anura; family Ranidae; genus Pelophylax; species Pelophylax lessonae. The sequence continues at coordinate 763,400,318 of NC_138768.1, forward strand.
CGCTCATCTTGGCGGGTTACCTTGCCACTCATAAAGTCATCACGAATGAATATTGGCGAGAACAGCAGTTCAAGATTTTGCACCACAGCTACGTTCCTTACCCCAGGACTAAACAACTTCAACACTCGACAGACTGCCCACTGTGTTCTTCACCCAAACCTACCCTTGCGCATAGACTTTGGTCATGTTCGCGCATCCAAGCCTTCTGGTCCTCAGTAGAAACTTATGCATATTCCATCACAGGGTTGAAACCTCTGCGTGATCCATACCCGCTCCTGTTCGGAAACTTGGACAAACCCCTCAACATCTTGCCGAAGGACCAACGTCTCTTGCTCCAAGCACATAAAAATTGGTTGTCAACTTGTTTCATGATCGCAAGAAGGGCGATTTTGGCCAATTGGATTCACAATACTCCCCCCTCTCTGTCTGAGGTGACCACAGGCCTACGCCAACTGCACGCTAGAGAAGCCCTTGATCTTAAATCCCTGTCCTCACCCAATTATACTAACTTTAACCGCAAATGGGATGCTTTCCTACACCCACGATCCAATGTGATTCTCAGTGGATGACCAAGAATCCTAGACCTTATGCCACAAATCAACGGGCCTTTGAGCCACAGCATTGCCTACTTCTACTACACGCTTTGATTGTATGACTCTACCTCATATTATGTCCACATAACTGTCTTTGGCATGACTCTATCACTTGACTCTCCACTGAGATGATAACCCAATTGCTTTGTGTTCTTCTTTTATGTGACATCCCTACTGGCTACTACCTCTTTTGGGGGACACCAGGCCTAGCTCATTTTCTCCAATAGCCTTTTTAATATCACTAGTTCCACCCACGTCTCCTATTCTACGAGTCCATGCCACACAACCAATTGGTCTACAGATCCTATCAGGCGGAGTCACGCCCTCCCCTTCCCGTCCACCCCCTCCCCACTCCACCCCCCCTCCCCCCCACCATAGAGTTGTTAGCTAACACTGTTATAAGCCTCCCTGCATCGCCTCAAGTATTACTTGATTGCACACTGTCCTTTGTCGTGAGGCTTGATCTGTAGTTGACCGTATCCAATCTGTTGACATGTTGATCTGTTGATCTACTGGTTTTCCTGTTTGATGATCAATTTGTATTGTCACAATGGTTATTATACTTGTTAATGTGTTGAAAACTTTAATAAAGTATATTTAAAAAAAAAAAAAAAAATGCAATGCGGGGGCGCATGCGCGTCTATTCCTAGATGGCCGCTTAATCTCAGAGCTACCTCAGCCCCACCAGCCCTGGCAGGAACCTCACACAGCCCGGATTGGCCTCTCCAACACCGTCCACGGCAACCGGAACCCCCGCTGCACCACTCCAGATGTCTGGCATCCCAACAAGGAGGGACATAATGTCCCAAATAGATCCCGGCCTGCGGACGCCTGGGGCCCTCAACATGGCAGGGCCAGACCCACAAAGCGTGGGTATAACAGCTGTGGCGGCCGAATCCATTGCAGATCAGGACCAGGCAGACTCCCTCCTGCGCACACCTATCATCACCACAGTGAGTACCGGGGGACAGCCCTATCCCAGACTACACCAACAGCCCTGATCTACAAGGAGCTGCTGCACAAGATCTCTCCCGCTGCCCCACTGATTTTGCCTCCCTGATGGCCTCCTTCTCTAAGATGCTGGCGAGGGGACTGGCACATACTGCCACACAAATTACCACCTCTATTTACCAAGACATCCTCCAACTGGGATCCCGTTGATTCTGTTGAGAAAAAGACTGATCAGACCATAGCCCGGATGAATCAAAACTCATCCCGCATTCAGGAGCTACAGGACCAGCTTGATTATGCAACATCTAAACTTGATGACTTAGAAAATAGATCTAGACGTTATATTTTTTTGTGTCAGGGGGCTTCCGGAATCCGTTAAGGATGTCCACTCCGCAGTTCGCACATTCATAACGAAACTTATATTAGATATTTCTGAAAACCGCCAGGAATCAGACAGGGCCCATAGAGCCGCCAGTCACCACGTGCTGATGGTCTTCTTCAGGACATTATTGTCAAGCCCCATTATTATTCTGTTAAAGAGGATGTCATGAGACTTACACACAATGCGGATCAGCTTTCCACACAAGGCTTCCCAGTCCAGGTTTTCGCGGATTTATCCCACTACACCATTCAGAAGAGGAGATCTCTGAAACCACTTCTTTTAGCTCTCACCCAAAAGAACATTACCTACCGCTGGTCGTTCCCTTTCAGGCTGAATTTTTCTTATCGCAATAAGTCCTATGGCTTTTCTTCCTTTCCAGATGGTGAAAAAATTCTACTCAAACTGGGCCTAATTTCTCAAGATCAGCTACCGCCTTAAGTCACACAGGCTGCTTACCAGATGAAAGTGAAACAGTACGCTGTTATGTTATAACAAAATTCTCTTCACTTCCAATGGCCAAACTCCAAGAGAATCCAGTCTCAACAGCTTAAAAAATAAACTCAGAAAATGGGGAAAAAAAATTGTATATAGTGTAGTATGTTTATACACCAGACGAGTATCTATTGAAAGACCACCACCAAAAATGTAAAGCACAAATCTCATAAAATAACTAAATTACATGGATTAATTCATTAAAAACCATAAATAAATAATGGCTGATAATGGGATGTGTCCTTGAGACATTTTAGAATCTTATCTTCTTCCTGTGATTTTTTGATGATTTATTTATGGTTTTTAATGAATTAATCCATGCAATTTAGTTATTTTATGAGATTTGTGCTTTACATTTTTACCACAAGGGGGCCCTATATATATCTTTTTCTACTAGTTTTATTTTTAAAATTTTATATTGTATAATTTTTAATGAGGGTGTCCTCTGTCTGTGGTTTTATACATTATTTATTCATAAATTATGGCTTTTGATTGATACAGCAAAAGGCTTGCTAACATGATTCTAATTAGTATTCAAATATTTTTGGATTTTATGTTCTGCATAATCCAACTCTCTGAGAGTGATTACTATCATTTTTTGTTGACAACAAGCATTTATATGCATAAATTGGCCCCTGTGTACGCACTTAGGGTGATGGAGGAGGTGCCAATACCGATTTAGGTTCGGGAAGTGCCCCTTTTTTTCCTCCTCCGGAGACACCGGAAGTCCGTCACTGAGTACTTCCAGCCACTGACGAACTTTCACAAACAACTAGAAGCTAGAGATGTACAGAACTGTTCGCCGGCGAACAGTTCCCGGCGAACTTCGCATGTTCGCGTTCGCCGCTGCGGGCGAACATATGCGATGTTCGGTCCGCCTCCTATACATCATCATTGAGGCAAACTTTGACCCTGAACATCACAGTCAGCAGACACATTCCAGGCCAATCAGCATACCTTCCTCCTCCTATAAATAAGCAAGGGCAGCATCCATTTTAGATCATTTCTGTGTTACTGAGAGCAGGGAAAGTGCTGGTGCTGCTGCTGCTGTTGTTATAGCTAGGGACAGTTCCCGGTCTTGTTAGCCAGTGTTCTTGGTACACTCCTGCTGTAAGGACAGCACCCCAAAAAGCCCTTCCTAGGGCTGGTATTTGAGTTTTTTTTGGATATATATATATATATATATATATATATATATATTGTCCCCAAAAGCCCTTTTGAGGGCTGGTATTTGTGTAAATTTTTTTGTTCTGTGATATATATATATATATATATATATATATACATCTATTGTCCCCAAAAGCCCTTTTGAGGGCTGGTATTTGTGTAATTTTTTTTGTTCTGTGATATATATATATATATATATATATATATATATATATATATATATATTGTCCCCAAAAGCCCCTTTGAGGGCTGGTATTTGAGTATTTTTTAATATATATATATATATATATATGTAGCATGTCCAGAACCAGAAAAAAAAAATTCATATAGGTGTAAAAGGGGTTCCCACCATCCCTGCTCTACTGAAAAATTATCTTTTTTTCTGGTTCTGGACATGCTACAGAGCTGAAACTTCACAGGTACACTTTTTAGACCCCCTAGACACTAAATCACACAAAAAAAGTTCTTAAAAATTGTCATTTTTGATAGAGAGCCAATTATTGGAAAACTTAAAAAAAAAAAAAAAAACTTAAAAAAAAAAAAAATGTCTTTGGATTTATTGTCTGGGGGGTCTAAAAAGTGTACCTGTGAAGTTTCAGCTCTGTAGCATGTCCGGAACCAGAAAAAAAATAGAATTAGGGTTAGGGCTAGGGTTAGGGTTAGGGTTAGGGTCAGGGCTAAGGTTAGGGTTATTTTTAGTGCTTAGGGTTAGAGGGTTAGAGTTAGAGGGGTAGGGGTAGGGCTACTAACTCTAACCCTAAGTATCTCACCGTAACCCTAACCCTAGCCCCTAACACTAAACCTAACCCTAACCCTCTAACCATAACCCTAACCCTCTAACCTTAACCCTAACCCTCTAAGCCTAGCCATAAAAATAACCCTAACCCTAAACCTAACCCTAGCCCTAACCCTAACCCTAACCCTAACCCTAGCCCTAAGCCTAACCCTAGCCCTAATCCTAATTCGTATTTTTTTCTGGTTCCGGACATGCTACAGAGCTGAAACTTCACAGGTACACCTTTTAGACCCCCCAGATGCTAAATTTTTTATTTTTATTATTTTTTTAATTTTTCCAATAATTGGCTCTCTATCAAAAAATTACAATTTTTAAGAACTTTTTTTTGTGTGATCCCTCTCCGGCATGCCACAGTCCAGGTGTTTGTCCCCTTGAAACAACTTTTCCATTACTATTGTGGCCAGAAAGAGTCCCTGTGGGTTTTTAAAATTCGCCTGCCTATTAAAGTCTATGGTGGTTCGCAATGTTCGCCGGTTCGCGAACATTCGCCGATGTTCGCGTTCGCCGTTCGCGAACGGCAAATTTTATGTTCGCGACATCACTACTAGAAGCACGGTGTATTGGCTGTATCAGCGGTGGCTGTTATTGTCTTTGTCCCCTCTTACTATGTATTGGCTTAGGGCGGACACCTTTATCATAGCTGGTCAATACGCGCAATACGTCTTTGATTGTTGTTTCTATTTAATGCGAGTCAGTGCTGTAGGAAGTTACCTCAGATGACGTCTGATTGGCCGAAATGCATCAGGTGACCTTCCTACAGTTTCCAGGACACACTCTTTGAATGTATACCGCGGTTTTCCTTTGTGCATCTGCTGATTTTACCAGTTTTACATGTAAGTGACTACAATAAATGTAAGTGAGTAAATACTACACCATGAGCCTCTTTCCTTTCTTTTGGTATTGAAACCTCTTTGGTGGATCTGTTCATCTGAATGTTTGACCATCCTCCGCATGAGATCCCTTTTACCATAAAGAATCTTGCTGGATCCCTGTAATCTGTATTGATACCTTCTATATGAGAGTATCTGGTAAGCAGCCCATTTATATACATCTACAGGTGATTTCTTGCTATACACAAGGAACTTGGTGGTGGTCTTTCATTAGATACTCGTCTGGTGTACAAACACACTACACTATATACAATTTTTTTTCCCCATTTTCTTCGTTTATTTTTTAAGCTGTTGAGACCTGATTCTCTTGGAGTTTGGCCATCGGAAGTGAAGAGAAGTTTGTTATAACATAACAGCGTACTGTTTCACTTTCATCTGGTAAGCAGCCTGTGTGACCATCATTGTCTGATGATTCTAAAGGGATTCTGGTGACGGTCTTTCAGCTTTAATTATCATCTACATATATATCTTTCTGGTGAGTGACCCTCTTTTATCATTCATTGAGGGGCTTTTCTAGCTCTTGGTGGTGGGTCTTTGCTCCTAATTTATTAGTTGGGATATACTGCACCATGAGAAGTTTTTTTGTTTATTTGCATATTTCCTGCCATCCACATTGATCTGATTGAGCCAAGCTGGTATAGTAAGCCAAGCTGGAATAGTGAGATTCTACATCTACTCTACCTATCGACAGGTCTATTTTATCCTTTCATCTGGTAAGCAGATTGGATTGTCCCTATCACTTCAAAAGGACTATTACCTGAGCGCCGCAAACCCATAACAAAATTTTACTTGATCTGAGTCGTCTTTATCAGAAATTGCTGGCGGCCACCCGTTTTGGACTTTATTATTTCAACCTGAGCGCGGATTTTCTTTACAATATTTATCTGTTTTTTTACTAACACAATATGACAGCAGTATATAATGCTTGAATTTGACACATACACATGCAACAAGGGCTGTAAAATTGTGTATTTCTAGCTCAAATTAAACACTAACTAATGCTACAAAAGCAAAAGATGCAGGATATTGCCAATAAAGGGTGTTTTTTTTTTAACCAGATTATTATTGCAGTATTTCAAGCTTGTATTTGAATGTCACAAAAGCATATATGCAGTGCTGGTGCACTGAGCTTGCATAAAATGGCCACCGCCGTCCACCTAACTATAAATAAATAAATAGATAAAAGTTATTTTTCTCTGTCACTGGGCTCAGGGCAGGGTAAAAAGATTGTGCATTGCACCCACACTAAAAAAACTATGTAGATCGCTGAGTTCTGATTAAAGATTCTGTGACTGTCCTATTCTCTCCCTCAAAGCAGCAGCCGCAGCCTTTCCCTACACTACTTAGAGCAGAGTGACGTGCGGCGCTATGTGACTCCAGCTTATATAGAGGCTGGGTCACATGCTACACTTGCCAATCACAGCCATGCCATTAGTAGGCATGGCTGTGATGGCTTCTAAGGGCACATGTGTTAAAGGCTTGTTGATTGGCTGCCCTGCAGCTTTTTAGAACGTGCCATTAAATTGCCGAACTCCGAACTCGATTCCAAACATACAGTAAAATGTTCAATGTACCAAAAACCCTAAAGTCCGGTAAGAACCCGAACTAATACAGTTCGGATTCGCTCAACCCTACCAGTAATTTAATAGCTTGTGGAGTAGTGAGTAAGATGCAACAAGAGAGGTAGAGAAAGCACAAATCAACAGATTTATTGAAAGAGAGATGTGGAGATTTTTGTACTGCATGTCCTCAGGTATAGCTTTCTCTCCAGGAAGGGGACAAGTGAGCAGCATAGTAGTAACAATAACAAATTTCACTCCAAATCTTATAAAACTAGCAATCACAGACAGCGTGCTTTAAATAATCATTAGAGGGTGTAAACACAGCTTTGTGGATCAAGGAAAAGAAGTACCTAGGCACAAGAAGTGTGTGGCAAAGGTTTAGGAAGAATTAAACACAAACAGTAAATCTTTCAGGGACCTCTTACCCACAGTTCTTGTTCCCAATAATATAGTAAAACTTTACTTTTAAAGTTCAGGTGCACTGTACATTTTTTACATATGTACTAAACATACTTTTACATGCATACTTTACATATGTTTATTGTATGAACTAACAATTATATACATATTTAATAAAATGAAAACACCAGTTTAAAAATATATATAAAAAAAATAAAAATAAGAATAATAAAACTGACCAAGAACCATTACAATTTCCTTCTAAATACTGATGTTGCATATAGGGCTGAAGTGGTCTAAACAAAGGAATTTAAATGCTCCAGTTATGCTAAACAGGGAGTTAAAAGTTTGGGAGAAGAAAAAAATGGACACATATTTGGTTTATAAACTAAAACTGAATTTTGTGTGGCATTCCTCCTTTTCTATGATTGGGATCACAGAAAGTTGGTTAAATGATACTAAGCACCGGTCAACCCCATAGAGAACTGGCTCTGGATTGCATAGCAATAAGTCTGTGGGGTAAAGAGCCTGAGAGAGGGTGCTGTAAAACTGTGCCGGGAACTAAATTTTTAAATTATATAAAATCCTAGAGTTGGGCTTATTTATCCCCTAAACCCCCCCCTAAACTTTAGCCTTTAACACTTTAACGGATTTAAACACTTAACCCTTGATTATCCGTACACTTAATCAGTCACTGAAATATACCCCTAACCCTTAACCAGTTTGCTATGCACAGGAATTTACACACACATACACACAGCTGCAGGCACTGGGAGTGTGTGTATATCTGTCAAAACCAACTGTACGCTATCAGAATGAAGCAATCCAGCAGCTGGGCCCCTCGCTCACCCCTGCCATTATATATCTTGGGCTGTGTGCCCAATTGGTGAGCCCAGGTCATCATGCTGGGTGCCACCAGTTAGAGGGGAGGGAGTACAGTGAACATTCATTAACTTTCCTCCCCTTTCTCTTACTGACCTGGAAGGGACATGTAAAAACATCACTGCTTGGTCTCTTTCTCATTTTCCCTACCAATATGGCTGAGGAAGAAACTAAAAGAATGAAATCTGCATTAAATCGTACTTATGTTTGCCTTTAACCAAACTGTCAAATCATCAAATGGCTGATGTCCTACTACATATGTCGCACCATGGCACCTGCAGATCAAACTAAGGCTAAGATGGCAGCCTGTTTGACTGTAAAGGGTAGGAGGGTTCAGTTCTGCTTTAACACTAGCCATAAAGCATGCACATAAAGCAACATTAAACCCAAAAACCTTGGTATTAGAAAACCCCCAATCCTTAAATTGTGTGTTTGGGAGATGCCTTTAAGCTGTAAGTGGTTTTATGAAACAGTATCATTTGCACAGACAGTGTAAGCAACATACTATTCTAGCATCATATTGTTTGCGTTTGTAAAGCCATCAACCCAAAGTATTTACCTAATGAATACAATGATAATGTCAATTGCTTTTCAGCAATGGACAAACAACAAAAAAAATATGCCACTCCACGGGCAGAGGTGATGGTTAAGGAATGCCACCTTGTAGGTGGGAATTGAGAGGAATTTATCTAATGGATTAACAGCGGCCATCGAATAAATACATAGAGAACCAGATTTTCACAGAAAAAAATGGATAGTAGGCCATCTGTGGTATCTGCCTGTTGGAGAGAATGTAAGCCCTCAAAATGGCAAAGGAAGTGGTCTAATCATATACCAGATCTTCACCAGAGCAGCAAGTGATGAACTTTATGGTGGGTATACTAGGTTTCATCCCTCAGACACACCTGTGCAGATGGTATCCAAACATGAATAGAACCAGGGTGTGGTACATAGTCCAATGCTTGTGGCAGAATGGCCTTTTTTTGTTATGGAAAAGGAAAATATATATATATATATATATATATATATATATATATATATATATATACATATATCTGTTTATGCAGCTTATTGTGTAAGTCCTAACTGTGTTTAGGCAGCTACTGAATAACTTACTGTTTTTGTGAATGGCTTATAAATACTTATTTGATTTTGCATCTAATCATGTTAAGTAATGCTGCTTATTTGCATTTACCTATTAATAATGATGCACAGAGCTTTGTTTGAAAAGACAGAATGACTGGTCCCAGTATCCAATCTATGTCTTATATAGTTATGGGACTTTATAGGAGTGGATTCTATAGTAATAGAGGCAAGCACAAAGGATAAAATCCAATAATTTATTACAAAGGAATCATATAAAAACCAACATGGTCAAAGGCAACATTATGTATATACATATAAAATTATTAAAGTAGCATGTAAAGATGAATCTCAGAAAGGCGTCCAACATTCAACGCGTTTCGCGAACTGCTAGAGCAGAATTTGCTTCATCAGGAATATGGACAAAGATACATCTTCCAATACTTTAATAATAAAGAGAATATAACAATAAGTTATACAGCATAATAAATTGCCAGTATAATGGCATATACACATTTCAATACAAATCTGCTTCAACCATTTTTGCATCGGCTTACCATACTTTACAAACTTTAACAATGAAGAATAGACTCCTGAGGGGCAGATCGCCAAGGCGGGTGACCAACGGTCCAGGCTGCGAGTACTAGGGGACGAAAAATCGGCTCCCCAGACACCGGCATATTTGGATTCCATCGAGCAGTCGTGTGCTCCGAACATAGGACAGGATGTAGACACAGAGGTCTATTTTCAAAAAATTAGAAAATTACTGGAATGAAAATCAAATGTCGGATGGCATGTAAGGTACTTCGATAAATATTTAAAAGAGAACATTAATCCTCTTGGTTTTCCCATCTTTTGAGATTTCCGATGGGAAGTTTCGGGAAGCATGGGAACAAAACCTTACATCATGCACAGCCCAGATGATGGAATTACTGAAAGGGAAATATAAGAAGGATCTTAGTGAGATCGATAAAGAGATTGCTGTACTCCAGGAGAAAAAACCTGTGGTACAAACCCCAGAATTCCTGAGGAAGGAAAAGGAACTTATCCAGTACCTTGAGAAATTTAAAAAGAACTTAATACTTAAAAAGGATTTCAAATTCCACAAGGACAGACTGGCCTTTGCAGGCGGATACGCCTATAGGTGGCAAAGGTCAACCTGGTCCAAAATTATGAAACCAATTAGAAATAGGCCTACATTGGAAACGACTCTGTCCAGATCGGAATCGGACACGTCTCTATCCTCCACAGCCTCCTCTCTGCCATCGACCACGATGACAGCCCGGGGGAGACCGGGTAGAGGGGGGTTGAATCGTGCGGATATGCAGCCTTCTAATCGGTCGGGCAAGCGGGCTGTATCTCCGCATGAGACAACCCCTAAACCCAAACAGTCGAACATCTTCAAGGGTGCAGGGAGTGGCCATATTCCATCTGGTGAGCCTCCCCGAACACCCATGTTCGGGGCAGCTACGGGCCCCTTACACACCAGCTCAGGCGCTGTAGCCAAAAACTATAGAGCCATACCGACACCAGAAACAGATAATAATCCCCCTTTAATGTGTACCCCAGTGCTGGCGGCGCCACCAAAGCAGCCGACACTGGGCGACAGGAAGATGGGGACATTAGACTCCCACTTGATAAAGCTCAATTAGAGTATGACACACTGAGTGTGGTAAATCTTTCTTCTCATCCACTGTCCCCAGTTGAGAAGGAGGTATTAGCACTGGGATTACGTTTTTGCCCTTTGGACAAATTAGACAAGTTCGAAGTGGTCAAGGACTTGTATTTGTTTGCGAGAAACTTGACCTTCAGATTTATCTATGACAAAGAAAGAGGCACCACAGAAGGAGGGGCGGATGACACCTATAAGGATTTTAAGGTCCAGGACTTTAAAATGCTTAAAATTTTGATGCAGCTATTAGAACAAAATGCACAGTACCAGGGTGGGGATGATGCTGACTCTAGTGAGGAGAACGAGGACTCTGTTCCAAGTCCCCCCAAATTGAAGGCCAAATCAAAGGTTTTCCCGAAGCTGCAAACATGTCCGGCCATTTGGGCCTTTCTAAAACAATCAATGAAAGACATTGAAAATCTGCCATCCACAATGTCCTATACCCCTAATCTAAGTGGTGAACAGAAACAGGCTCTTGACTGCTTGATCCATAACGACCTCATTGTCATTAAACCCTCAGATAAGGGTGGCAATGTGGTCGTTATGGATCACAGTCAATATGAGGAAATGTACCTGATGATTTTGTCCAATCAGGACTGGTATATGCGTGTGTCACCTGACCTGGTTAAGGAGAAAATTATTGAGTTTGGAGAACTTCTTCGGGGTGCACTCATTAGAGGCACTATCGATCAAGATTTATATGAATTTCTATCTGTAAAATGGCCCGTCCTCCTCACCTTTTACTCCCTTCCCAAAATCCACAAGAGCTTGGAGAGACCTCCGGGTCGACCCATTGTGTCGGGAGTAGGATGCCTAACAGAGATGGCAAGCAAATACGTGGATAGCCAACTTAGACCACATGTTGCGAGGTTACCTTCTTACCTCAAGGACACCCTTGAACTGCTCAAAATCCTAGAGGGTTTGACAGTTCCCGTCAACTCCCTGTTGGTTGCCATTGATATTGAAGCCCTCTACTCCAGTATCCCTCATCTGTTGGGAATAGAGGTGGTGGGTACCTACCTCCGCGAGCAGGGACGCTCATCTTGGGCACAGGCTGAGTTTGTTCTCAGCCTGTTGCACCACATATTACACTCCAACTTATTCACCTTCAATGGTGAAACATTACTCCAGGTGAAGGGGGTAGCGATGGGGACGTCTTGTGCCCCGTCATATGCCAACCTGTACCTGGGGGGATGGGAGCGTTCCCTGTTTGCGGAGGATGCAGTATCGCCTCTGTTCTCTCATGTCGCCCTTTGGCGTCATTATATTGACGACATCCTATTAATTTGGACTGGAGCAGTAGAGGAACTACATAAATTTATGGCTTTTCTATCTACCAACAACTACAACCTCAAGTTCACCATGCAGTGGAGTCAAACAGTAATACCCTTCTTGGATACCCAAATTTTCCTCAACAAAGATGGCTCGATTCACACTTCGCTGTACCGCAAAAGCACGGCAGGGAACACAATCTTACACTTTGAAAGTGGACATCCACGCCCTCTAGTGCAGAGTATACCTTATAGCCAATATATTAGGCTACGTCGTAACTGCACTAGAGAAGCTGATTTCAAGAGAGAAGCTGATGCCCTGCGTGTTCGCCTGCGTGCCCGAGGGTACAACAACAAAGTGCTGAAAAGAGCCTTTACAAGGGCTAAATCAATGGAGAGGGACCAATTAATCTATGGCCCAAAAAAACGTCAGAATGAAGGCACCACGAGAGTCATTACGAGGTATAATGCCCATCATCATGTTATCAGAAAGATTTTGTCTGATAACTGGCATTTTTTGAGGGATGATCGGGTAATTTCAAAATATGTCCAAATACAACCTCAAATTACCTTTAGAAGATCAAGATCAATTAGGGACTCTGTGGTTCACAACCATTATAATCACTCGGATGCACAGACTGCAGATGCTATGACAAATATGGGTCCTTTTAAGTGTAATAACTGTGACTTCTGCCCATGGGTGAAAGAGGGCAAGACACTTGCCCTACCCCGTGGAGGTATGTTGAAATGTCGTTCCTTCGCGAATTGTAACACCGAAGGAGTAGTTTATATTGCTAACTGCCTCTGCGGGGCATTCTATGTGGGGAAGACAAAAAGAAAATTCTCTAAACGAATACAGGACCATCTTTACTATTTGGAAGTGGGAATGGTCTTTACGCCAATTTGTAAGCATGTAGGCGTATATCATAGCTTCAATCCTGATTTTGTAAGTTTTTCTGTTCTGGAAGTCATACATAGAAATGTCCGTGGGGGGGATTTTGACAACAAAATTTTACAGAGAGAAGCCAAATGGATTTATAATCTACAGGCAAAGACATGGCCTGGTTTGAACACGGCTGTCTCGTTCAAACCTTTTCTGTAATTCCCCAATATTTGGCTAGAGACGTGCGTACTGATATTATTAGTTCCCTTGTCATGTCTCCCCTTCATTACCAATCTTTGTCCCCTGTTTACTCAACTTGTATTTTGTTTATCTTTGCTTGTTGTCATAGTGTGTTATGTCATCCTAATTGTTGTATTATGTAAGTGTATTACCGTGGCTATTGAGTACACGGTTAGATGTAATGCTAGACCTTGTAGCACAGTCACTGTGTGGTAAATTAGTTAAATTCAAACTGAAGAATGTTTATATATGTAGTGTTAATTGTATATTCTCTCTTTTCTGCTTTACCTGATGGGCGGTCGCCCGGGCTGGTGTATCATTGGTCATCGTTGCAGGTTCGGGCGCAAGGCGGAGGTCAGCTCCCCTAGTGGTGAGTTTTGCCTCCCCCGATCTTTGATCGGGTATCGCTGAAAGACGCTGCGGCAGGATGGGTCTCCTCCCCCTGCGGCTCCTGGAAGTGACGCGATGCGCCCGCACCGGAAGTGCCACGGGCGGGTCATGCGTCACTTCCGGTGGGACCGGCTTAAAGATGGGCTGCACGTGGAGGACGCCGTTAGCGGCTCCTCCCTGCTTTCCATCTTGGGCGGCATGGCAATTTGATGTGGTAAGTTGACCTCACTGTCTACAATTGCAAGTATATTCACTCAGGGGATACATCTTTAGACATCCATATACCCCCATATATGGACTTGAGAAAATTCTTATATATGTGATGAAACTATTGGCAAACTTTGCATTTTTTGGCTTGGCCTCCCCATTATCTGTGGGATTAGGCATTAGCTATATAGGCTCATGGAGAACTAGGCTATATCACTTAAGTAATGGTTTTATCCATGCTCTGTACCTGCTCAGTATTTAGGCCTTTTCTTACACAAATTGTATGTCTGCCAAAGTATTAATTAGCCACGAATATGGAGAGCTGCTAAGCCCCTGAATTTTCTACTCCTTCCCATCAATATTGAATCTGACAGGGTGGGATAGTTGAAAGACCATTCCCTGCATCTATATTCTCAACTGATATGCTCTTTTGAGCATATAGAGCACATAGTGCTCAAAAATTGTTTGGGACTTTTTATGAGATGTGGCCAATGGGCACATGATGTTTTTTATGATATTCAATATACCTAGGCTGGTAAGCACAAAACAAGTATAGAATCAATTAACATCATGTGTTTTAATATTGTATGAAAGACAGTTAACAATAATGTAGATACAGTACAATGGAGGTAAAAGAAGGGTATGTGTATAAAAAGTTGGTACAAAACTGTGACACCATAAATCAACATTCAAGAAAGTACTACAAAACATTCATGTATATCTGGTAAAGCTTGTAGATGAATTGTTTGCCTCTTAAGCTCGACGCGTTTTGTGAAATAACATTTTTCACTTCCTCAGGAGCAGGCATGGTCATAACATCTAAAAAATATATATACACATACATATGTGATATAACATCAAAATAGAAGAATGTTTTGTATTCTTAGCGTAAGGAAATAAAGCTTACACTTAAATATAGAATGTCAATCAGGTAATGGAATTGCCCGGAATTGAGTCCCAAATGGGAACTGAGAGAGTGGTCTCCACAAACACAGTCAAAGCGCAAGATCCATAGTGTGGTGAGGAAATCAAGAGGAGGTGTTGAAGGGCTCGATTTGGTATTAGCATGACACTGTATAAAAAGATATATATGCATATATGTATAAATCAAGCCATTGATCCACATATAAGGTTAATAAGCATGGAATGGTAAAGAAAAAAGGAGCCCAAACCATATGAAGAAAGTGAAACCAAGTCAAAATGCCAAATAGTGAAATAGAAGTGTGTAGCTATACAAATAGCCATAGCAGATAGAAGGGGAGTGGAACATACGTGAAGAGTGTTGAAATAAATAAACAAACCAAAGAAACCCCTGAAACACCAAAGAAAAAGTGCTCAAAAAGTGGAAAATAGAGTGGCTAACACTAATATTGGGAAAAAGGAATCCCACGGGTGAAAATACCAAAAAATTTGAAGAAAACAATAATAAAAGTGAGTCTAAAGCAAGTAGATAAGATAAGTGAAAGAACCTACGCTGAGACTGGGTGGGAGACAGCCCTCAGCATCACAATGCTATTCAACACAGAGGGAGTCCATCAGGCAAGCGGGTGTTGCCCGGAGCGGTCTCCCTCAAATGAACGCTGGTGGAATCACGTGCGGGGACGCCAACAGCGTATGACGTGAACCCTGCACGGATGGATGTGACGCCGATGCGTCGCGCCCGCGACCGAAGACCCCGCCCCCACCCCGGCATATAGCCAGAGGGGGGAGAGAGAAGGACGGACGCGGGCGGGGCGCATCGCAGTTCCCAAATATGGACCACATGGGAGACACACACAACCCAATGACAATGAGTGAAATAATAGAACAATAAAAGTCAGTATAGAAAATAACATGAAAAATGAATATACAAAACCCAGAGCATTTAGATATCCTGTAAAATAAGGTGCCAATAGACATAATACCATAATTGAAATACAATGATGAAACCATTGGTTTCACATCTCCATCCCTTGATCAATATTATAATTAGGGAAAAGGGGAGGAAAAGCATAGGGGGGAAGGGAGAGGAAGGAGGGGGGGGGAAGGAAAATGAGAGGATAATGGGAAAACATTAGAGGGTGGGACTTTGAATGAGACTCCTGCGTTGGGTCTCCATCCCTATGTATACATGAGCATATAGAGCACATAGTGCTCAAAAATTGTTTGGGACGTTTTATGAGATGTGGCCAATGGGCACATGATGTTTTTTATGATATTCAATATACCTAGGCTGCTAAGCACAAAACAAGTATAGAATCAATTAACATCATGTGTTTTAATATTGTATGAAAGGCAGTTAACAATAATGTAGATACAGTACAATGGAGGTAAAAGAAGGGTATGTGTATAAAAAGTTGGTACAAAACTGTGACACCATAAATCAACATTCAAGAAAGTACTACAAAACATTCATGTATATCTGGTAAAGCTTGTAGATGAATTGTTTGCCTCTTAAGCTCGACGCGTTTCGTGAAATAACATTTTTCACTTCCTCAGGAGCAGGCATGGTCATAACATCTAAAAAATATATATACACATACATATGTGATATAACATCAAAATAGAAGAATGTTTTGTATTCTTAGCGTAAGGAAATAAAGCTTACACTTAAATATAGAATGTCAATCAGGTAATGGAATCGCCCGGAATTGAGTCCCAAATGGGAACTGAGAGAGTGGTCTCCACAAACACAGTCAAAGCGCAAGATCCATAGTGTGGTGAGGAAATCAAGAGGAGGTGTTGAAGGGCTCGATTTGGTATTAGCATGACACTGTATAAAAAGATATATATGCATATATGTATAAATCAAGCCATTGATCCACATATAAGGTTAATAAGCATGAAATGGTAAAGAAAAAAGGAGCCCAAACCATATGAAGAAAGTGAAACCAAGTCAAAATGCCAAAGAGTGAAGTAGAAGTGTGTAGCTATACAAATAGCCATAGCAGATATAAGGGGAGTGGAACATACGTGAAGAGTGTTGAAATAAATAAACAAACCAAAGACACCCCTGAAACACCAAAGAAAAAGTGCTCAAAAAGTGGAAAATAGAGTGGCTAACACCAATATTGGGAAAAAGGAATCCCACGGGTGAAAATACCAAAAAATGTGAAGAAAACAATAATAAAAGTGAGTCTAGAGCAAGTAGATAAGATAAGTGAAAGAACCTACGCTGAGACTGGGTGGGAGACGGCTCTCAGCGTCACAATGCTATTCAACACAGAGGGAGTCCATCAGGCAAGCGGGTGTTGCCCGGAGCGGTCTCCCTCAAATGAACGCTGGTGGAATCACGTGCGGGGACGCCAACAGCGTATGACGTGAACCCTGCACAGATGGATGTGACGCCGATGCGTCGCGCCCGCGACCGAAGACCCCGCCCCCACCCCGGCATATAGATATGCTCTTATATTTATTTAATCTTCAGAGTGGATCAAATGTAAAATCCCTTCCCTTCTGTGGGACAAGTCCGCACAGGTTAAGCTGGTCCAGCCTGGATCATAAGGCTGGTGTCTGGGGAGCCGATTTTTCGTCCCCTAGTACTCGCGGCCTGGACCGTTGGTCACCTGCCTTGGCGATCTGCCCTTCAGGAGTCTATTCTTCATTGTTAAAGTTTGTAAAGTATGGTAAGCCGATGCAAAAATGGTTGAAGCAAATTTGTATTGAAATGTGTATATGCCATTATACTGGCAATTTATTATGCTGTATAACTTATTGTTATATTCTCTTTATTATTAAAGTATTGGAAGATGTATCTTTGTCCATATTCCTGACGAAGCAAATTCTGCTCTAGCAGTTCGCGAAACGCGTTGAATGTTGGACGCCTTTCTGAGATTCATCTTTACATGCTATGTATTGTATATGTATATACATAATGTTGCCTTTGACCATGTTGGTTTTTATATGATTCCTTTGTAATAAATTATTGGATTTTATCCTTTGTGCTTGCCTCTATTACTATAGAATCCACTCCTATAAAGTCCCATAACTATATAAGACATAGATTGGATACTGGGACCAGTCATTCTGTCTTTTCAAACAAATTTGTACGATTTTAGGGATGTGGAGTGGATTTATTGGACAGATTTGATCATATATATTTTTTCAGATGCACAAAGCTTTATAATAAATAATTAAATAAAAAAATAAAAACACTGCAAAACATACAACAGTGTGAAATAATCAGCAGACTGTTTAAATTAGGAATAAAGGGCAACTGAATGGGCTGCCACCAAGAACTTCCTGATGTGCTCTAATAACCCAATGCTTAAAGTTATAATCTAAAAACAAAAACAAATTGGTTTATTGGTTGAACCAGATGGTCTTTTTTCAACCAAACTGTGTAACTGTACATAAATAAAGAGAAAATGTAGCTCAGGTAATGACAATTGAAGAGCTAGCTATCAATTGTTACAGACAGATGTTGGCCCTTTTTACAAAAAAGGCTTTTAAGAAATATTTTGCAGCCAACCACACCTATAAAATATGTCCTGTGAAAATACACATGCAGCTGGTTAGTATTTAAGTGAAAGAGGACTTAAGGACATACTGTGATATAAATAAATTGCAGCCAGCAAAAAAAAGACAACTTCCACTTTTAACCACTTAAGCCCCGGAAGATTTTACTCCCTTCCTGACCAGGGGGTATTTTGCGATTCGGCACTGCGTGACTTTAATGGACAATTGCGCGGTCGTGCGACGCTGTATCTAAACGAATTTGCCGTCCTTTTTTTCCCACAAACAGAGCTTTCTTTTGGTGGTATTTGATCACCCGTGCGATTTTTTGATCACGCGCTATAAACAAAAAAAGAGCGTAAATTTTGCAAAAATAGCAATATTTTTCACATTTTTTTATATGAAATTCCCCCCCAAAAAAATTTAAAAATCAAAATTTTTTAACATTTTCGGCCAATTTGTTTTATGCTACCTATGTTTGGTAAAAAAAATCGCAAAAAGCGTATTTTGATTGGTTTGCGCAAAAGTTATCGCGTTTACTAACAAAGGGAAAGATTTTTGCAATTTTTGTTGTTTTTTTTTAACGCGTAATGGCGGCGATCTGCGATTTTTTTTGCGGTACTGCGACATTGCGGCGGACCCTTGACTGACATTTTTGACACTTTTGGGGTTACCAGTGACATTTCTACAGTAATCAGTGCTATACATATGCACTGTTACTGTAAAAATACACTGGCAGTGAAAGGGGTAACTTTTTTTTGAAAGGGAGGGGCTATGTGTGTCCCTAGGGGCGTGCTTTCTACTGTGATTGGCTGTGGCTTCAGATGTATGAAGAGTGATCAACGGTTCTACATAGTAGAACCGTATGATCATCCTTCATACACAGGGGAGAATGACAGGCAGCTTGTTTACACAAGCCGTCTGACTTTCTCCCTCTCCCCCGCCGATCGCAGAGTGACCGGCGGACATCGGGTCCGCCAGTCACACGCGCGGGGGGGTCCGTGACCACGCGGGAGCGCGCCTCTGGGGGCGCGCGCTCGCTCCCTAGACCCTCACAAGCTAGTGACGTAGCCCTACGTCACTTTGCCTGTGAGGGGCTGACTGCCGACGTAGATCGGCGTTAGGCAGTCGGCAAGTGGTTAAAAACACACATATTTGGGCTCTTATGGCTATAGACAGTGCATGTGGAGGGGCTGTAAAAATGCTGCTGGGCAAAAATGCTTTAACACCTACTGTAGCAGCATTAAGATGTAAAAATCTTTCCCTCCCCTAACCCCCATGTTCCCTAAGATACACAGAATGTTGGTACCCAAAAGACATTTATTGAAGGGTTTAAATCTACTTTAAAAGACCAATACCTACATTAATCTGTTCCTAGGCACTTTATCAGCAGGGTCCTCTAGGATTCGCTACCACAGCTAAGCACAATACAACTGCTGGGAACCCTGCCTCTTATTCTTGGTCATTCTAAGCCACCTGACCTAAAGTTCAGAGGTTAGGAAATGCATTATTAGCAGATGCTGTGAATGGTCACATTAGTTCATCGTGTTTTAATTTTCAATCACTTTTTATTAATTTTCCAACAAGATTACATATAAGAAAATAAACATGGATACAGAGAAGAGAAGAACAAGTCTTCCATCCAGTTATTTTAGCACAATACCCTGTCACTTACCTGCCATATGACAGAATGCAACTATAATGACTATATGAAACAATCAAACATAGAAAAAAAAAAAAAAAAAACAATTTTGTTGATCAAGCAGGAAACAAAACGAAAAAGATCTGTTCTCTTTTTTTTTTTTTTTTTAACTGCAAATCTGGTATGTTTGCTGCAAGCCCAACCTGTACTCAGACCTGAAGTTTATCCCTAGCAGTCACCACATCTAAAGACTGGTAAGCTATAATACAGTATAATACATATTGTATTTACCATTTTTGCACTCAGAATATTGGTGCTGAACCCAACAAGTCCCTTGTTAAATGTAACAGAAGTAATTGCTTAAGGGAAATGTTACCTGATGTAGTTGATTTTGACCCATCTCATGTCTGTGGATAACCGAGTATACATATAATTAATACATAATATACTAACATAAAATAATATTTAAATATAATGGAGGTTAACAGTAAAATTAAATAGCAAAATACATTTAAAAAAGTAGAAATAAAACAATTTGGTTTTACACATATTTTTTTTCTATGAAAGCAAGAGATTGACATGGTTTTAACCTTGAAGAGAAACTAATGTTAGGGAAACAGTGAAATGAACACACAGTATAGAGTTGAGGGCTCCATGTCACTGAACTCAGCCTTGACACCTAAGGGTATATGTAAATGTATTAATCCCTTGGCAAAATAAGATTGCCCCTTGGTTGGCATTTCAATACACAAATTTCAATGAGCTCAAAATGAGGCAATTGACAATTACAGTAAAAGGTAGATGTCGTGCTTCAAGGACATTTCAGTCATTTGTTGCTAAATTCTCAGCTTAGCTGCCCTGCATTAAAAAATATATTTACTTTAGTTGTTGAAGCTAACATTTGGTTTTAGACATTACTTAGCTTCAGCTCTGTTGAGATACATTGAAAATTGTGGTTGTACATATCAGTATCTGTAGCAAAAATTATATATTTACTATAGGTAATTAAGCTTAAATTATTTTTATGGATACATTTATATAGATTAAACTGAGGTTACCACATGGATTGTTGTGCAATAAATTAATTACCATAACTAAATGTTATCCATCACACTGAAAAACACTGTTGTGCCTCTGATGTGCATGCACAAAATACATTTCAATTTTATTTTTTATGGCATATGTGTTACTTCTTTTATTATAAAGTCTGTTAATTGCAAATTTATGGTTTACATTTGGCATTGAAACTGCATATTTTGAGCCATTTTGTAATCTGTTAATTACTTATTTAATGAAGTGTGTAATTATCTATTTTAAGTTTGCAAACTAGTTCCACTTCAAAGAGTAAAAACCATCTTAGAAATGTTAGAAATTAAATCCGGTTAATGCTCACCAGTGTCTATTTAACATATTGTTTTTTATGGATATTGGTACAATAAAAAGGTTGTAAAATGGTCAAATATTAAAAGTTGTGTAAAAGTGTTTCTGTATGTGCCTTGTTCCTGCAAAAAAATACTACAAGATTAGATATTACCAATTTTAACTCAAAAGATAAAAAGACTTCATTAAAATGCATATCTTTAAATAGAAAGTTTTGGGTTTGTCAATGGCCCATTTTAATCTTTACACTATGCTTGAGTGTTTACAAAAATTATAAATAGACAGAACATTTGAAAGGGTAATTCCAACATATGCCATATTGGTTGTAAGCAGGAGCGCTAGAGCTACCAGGATACTACATGTAGATACTTATCCATCATACCATGCCATCAGGGAGGCGTGTGATTGGACCCAAATGTATTCTGCAGCAGGAAAACAGATCCAAACATATAGCCAATGTCATTAACGTGGAACTTCACTCTCTCAATCAACATAGACTATTTTTAATCCTTATGCTGCAAGCACTAGTAAATAGATAGGAAAGTATATAATATTTACATAGTTAGATAGTAACATAGTTACAGAGTTAGTCAGGTTGAAAAAAGACACAAGTCAATCTGGCTCAACCAATAAAAAACAAAAAAAAAACAGTAATGAAAACCCAACCAGACAATCCCATATACAGAATCCTATACCCGCAGTTGATCCAGAGGAAGGCCAAAAACCCCCAGCAAAGCATGATCCAATTTGCTGCAGCAGGGGAAAAAATTCCTTCCTGATCCCCCGAGAGGCAATCGGATATTCCCTGGATCAACTCTACCTATAAATATTAGTACCCACTTATATTAAGTACACCCAGGAAAGAATCCAGGCCTTTTTTGAAGCAATCTAGTGAGCTAGCCAGAACCACCTCTGGAGGGAGTTTATTCCACATTTTCACAGCTCTTACGGTGAAGAAACCTTTCCGTATTTGAAGACGAAATCTGTTTTCCTCTAGACGTAAAGAGTGCCCCCTTGTCCTCTGTTTTGACCTTAAAGTGAACAACTCAACACCAAGTTCACTATATGGACCCCTTATGTATTTATATATGTTGATTATATCCCCCTAACTCCTTTCTTCTCAAGAGAGAATAAATTCAGTTCCTCTAATATTTTCTCATAGCTGTGCTCCTCAATGCTGCTTATCGGTTTGGTTGCTCTTCTCTACACTTTCTACAGTTCTCCGATATCCTTTTTAAGAATTGGTGCCCAAAACTGAACTGCATATTCCAGATGAGGTCTTACTAATGATTTGTACAGGGGCAAAATGATATCTCTCTCTGGAGTCCACGCCTCTGTTAATACAAGAAAGGACTTTGCTTGTTTGGAAACCGCAACTTGGCATTGCGTGCTATTATTAAGCTTATTATCTACCAGGACACCCAGATCCTTCTCTGCTATGGATCCACCCAACTCTACTCTGCCTAGTATGTATGATGCATGCATATACTTATCCATCAAGTGCATCACTTTACATTTCATTTATCAACATTAAACTTCATTTGCCACATAGTTGACCAATAAAACAGTGCATTGAGGTCAGCTTGTAAGTTGGAGACATCCTGTAAAGAAGTTATTTCACTGCAAAGCTTGGTGTCATCTGCAAAGACTGAAATGGTACTTTTAATCCCAGACCCTATATCATTTATAAAGATATTAAAAAGTAAGGGTCCCAACACTAAAAAAAAAAAAAAATGAGGTTGAAGGATTGTAAGAGATGCATTAAAGTCAGCCAGCCCCTAGTCTGAAGTACTCACCCTCCAGTCTGTCACCAACCTGTTCCCCCATCCATCCATTAGCAGCCATGTGCCTCCAGTGTGAGGACACTAAATTAGGAGTGTTAGGACTGCAGATTTAACAGGGTGCCGTGAAGTGGCTCTGCAGCTTTCACATGCGTTTGCAAATGTGTGTCAACTAAACCCCTGTTCTTTGTACCAAGAGACAGGTCTATTTGGTTGGTGACAGACTGGAGGGTGAGTACATCAGACTGGGGGCTGGCTGACTTTCATGCATCTCTTACAATCCTTCAACCTCATTTTTTTCTTGTTATAGGGATGGAGACGCTGGGCAACACCAGCTTGGGTCTCACTTAAAGTCCCACCTAGTCCAATATGTTTAAGGGTCCCAACACTGAACCTTGGGGTACACCACTGATAACCTTAGACCATTCAGAGTTAGAATAATTAACCACTACTCTCTGAATTCTATCTTTTAGCCAATTTTCTATCCATTTACAAACTGATCTTTCCAAGCCTGTAGACTTTACCTTACATATTAGGCGTGTGGGGAACTGTGTCAAATGCGTTTGCAAAATCCAAGTATTCTACGTCCACCGCCACCCCTCTGTCTAAGTTTTTACTTACCTCCTCATAAAAATAAATCAGGTTTGTTTGACAACTTCTGTCTTTCATGAATCCATGCTCTCTGTTGCTTAAAATCTTTTTTCCAGCAAGAACTCATCTATGTGGTCTTTTATCAAACTCTCCAGTATCTTCCCGACTATAGAAGTTAAACTAACAGGTCTATAGTTACTTGGCAAAGACTTTGATCCCTTTTTAAATATAGGCACCACATTGGCCCTATGCCAATCCAGTGATACTATTCCAGTCCTTAACGAGTCCCTAAAAATTAGAAACAAAGGCTTTGAAATTACAGCGCTCAATTCTTTTAGGATGCGTGGGTGGATGCCATCTGGTCCAGGTGCTTTATATACCCTTATTCTGTCTAAATTTTTCTGGACCATATCACTTTTTAGCCATTGTGGATAATTTAGGGCTGTGTCAATACCATCCTCATTATGGTCATGAGCTCCCCATGCTCCTTTGTATACACAGAGCTGAAGAAAGTATTTAATAAATGTGCCTTATCTTTGTCCCCAGTCACCCACTCCTGATTATTTTGTAAAGGACCTACATGCTCAAACCTAACCATTTTACTATTCATATATTTGAATAATTTTATGGAGTTTATTCTTCTATCTTTTGCAATCTGTCATTCATTTTGAATTTTTGCGTCCTTGATTTCCTTTTTACATGTTCTGGTAGATTCTTTGTAACAATTAAATAATGATAGAGTTCCTTCATTTTTGTATTTTTTAAAAGCTCTTTTCTTTTTATTTATAGCTTTTTTAACTTTGGCCGTGAGCCACATATGTTTAATTTTTAGCCTTTTAAATTTATTACCCATGGGAATATACTTTGCAGTGAGTTTGCATAAAGTCTTTTTGAAAATTTCCCATTTCTGTTCTGTGCTCATCGATGCCAATATTCCCTTCCAGTCTAAATCCTGGAGAGCAGCCCTCCTCCTTGGAAAATTTGCTCTCTTAAAGTTAGGTGTTTTTGTATTTCCTGTATGCGTTTTTTGCTTACAGCTAACATTAAATGAAACCATATTATGGTCAATGCTACCCAGATGTTCTTTTATATGAGCATTATTAATAAGCTGCATGGTTTGAGATTACTAGGTCCAACAGAGCATCATTTCTAGTAGGGGCCTCAATAAACTGCACCATGAAATTGTCTTGTAATCGGTTTATACATTTTTGCCCTTTAACTGTTCCAGCAGTGCCATTACTCCAGTCAATGTCTGGATAGTTAAAACCCCCCATTATTAACTCTGTCCCAGCCCTTGCAGCCCTTTCTATCTGTGCCAGGAGCTCAGTCTCCACCTCCTCATTAATATTTGGAGGTCTATAACAAACTCCAATGATAATCTTTATATTATGCACACCCATGTACATTTCAACCCATACTGCTTCAGACTCATCACACTCTCCATCAACTAGGTCTTCTGTCACACTCACTTTGAGATCACTTCTCACATAGAGACAGACACCACCACCCCTCCGTTTTACCCTGTCTTTCCGAAAGAGAGCATAGCCAGGAATATTAATAGCCCAGTTATGTGAAGAATAAAGTCAAGATTCAGCAATACCAATTAAATCACAGTTCTCCTCATGCACCAGAGCTTCCAACTCACATATTTTGCTTGGCAGGCTTCTGGCATAAGTGAACAAACACTTAAATTCATAGTCACATTTTGCACACTTATTTTGCATATTTTTAATTTTGGTACAAATTGTACCATTTCAAATGGTTGTTTGAAACATGGGAACCTTCTTATCCTCTGCCATAACTCTCCCCCCATCTTTCCCCATTTCACCCACCAATGGGGGCTGACACCTGTCTGACCTGTCTGCCCCATTATAATCTAATTCACCCTCCCCCCTAAAAACTCATTCAGCATTCCCATAAACCTCTTCCCTAGCACAAAAGACCCCCTTCCATTTAGGTGCAAACCATTTTTAGCATATAGGTTGCACCCCAATGAAAAGTGAGCCCAGTGCTCTAAAAACCCAAATCCCTCCTTCTTACACCAGGTCTTTAGCCATACATTCAGCTCTTTATTCTCCCTCTTTCTTTCCTGTGTTGCGCATGGCACAGGCAATATTTCAGAGAATATCACCTTGGAGGTCCTTCCCTTCAACTTGCAGCCTAGTTCATTAATTTGGTTCTTAAGGAGCCTCCACCTTCCATATATTCTGTCATTGGTTCCAATGTTGACCAAGACAGCTGGGTCATGCCCAGCCCCTCCCAGTAATTTATCAACCCAGTCCACCACATGCCGAACCCTGACACCAGGGAGACAGCAAACCATTCAAGTGAGGTGATGCTGGCGACAAATCAGTTCTTCTGATTATAGAATCCCTAATTACCACCAACTGTCTAAGCCTACCTACAGTCCCCTCACCACCTCTACTAGACGGACTGCTTTCCCTGCTGTTAGGGATAGCAATGACATCTAGGGCTGCCACCTCTGAGCTTGCCACCCCCATATTTACTTGTTTTGAACTTTTTTTTTACGTTTCTTCAGTTACTTCCTGGTTTCTATGCCTAGGCAAATTATCTCATTCACCCCAGGAGTCTTTAGGAGAGGAGGGAGGGTTCCCAGCTCAGCCTATGTCTGAGCTAAGAGCAGATGGATTCTAGGAAGTAAATGATACATGAATTATCTTCCCTTACTCAAAAGGGCCATGACCATAAATGCTAGGTGTTTTTCAAAATCATTTTTCAGAAAAATAAAGCATGGAGACTTGGATAGATGGGAGAGATTGCTTTGAATATTACTAATAAATTAAATTGTTTTTTGGTTTGTGGTGCTCAGATGCAGTGCAGTTCCACTTTAAGAACTATATTTAACATAAAAAAGAGCAAGGAGCCCTGAAGTGATGGTCTGGCCCACCACAGAGCCCTGATCTCAACAATATTAAGTCTGTCTGGAATTACATGAAGAGACAGTAGGATTTGAGCCAGTCTACATCCACAGAAAATCTGTGGTTGGTTCTCCAAGATGTTTGGAATAACTTAAGTTACTTTAAAAACTGTGTGCAAGTGTATGTAGAAGAATTGATTCTGTTTTGAAAGTGAACGGTGGTCACATCAAATATTGATTTGATGTGGATGTCTCTTCTGTTTATTTACTTTCCATTCTGTTATTTGATAAAAATAAACTATTAGCACTTCTATTTCTGAAAGCATTCTTAATTAACCACTTTAGCCTTGGAGGATTTGGCTGCTCAAAGACCAGGCCCTATTTTGCGATTCGACACTGCATGACTTTAACGGACAATTGCGCGGTCGTGCAACACTGTACCCAAACGAAATTGACGTCCTTTTTTTCCCACAAACAGAGATTTCTTTTGGTGGTATTTGATCACCTGTGCAATTTTTATTTTTTGCGCTATAAACAAAAAAAGAGCATACATTTTGAAAAAATAACAATATTTTTCAAATTTTTTATATGAAATTCTAAAAAAAAATATGTAAAAATCAACATTTTTTAACATGTTAGGCCAATTTGTTTTCTGCTACATATTTTTGGTAAAAAAAAAAGCAATAAGCGTATTTTGATTGGTTTGCGCAAAACGTATTGCGTTTACTAACTACGGGGAAGATTTATGTCATTTTTATTGGTTTTTTTTAACTAGCAATTGCGGCGATCTGCAATTTTTTTTGTGGGACTGCGACATTGCGGCGAACGTATCTAACCCATGACTGACATTTTTTACACTTTTGGGGGTACCAGTGACATTACTACTGTATTCAGTGCTAAAATATGCATTGTTACTGTAAAAATGACACTGGCAGGGAAGGGGTTAACATTACTGGTGATCAAGGGGTTAAGTGTGTCCCTAAGGGCATGTTTCTAACTGTCAGGGGGCGTGGCTTGTGAAGTAATCACAGAGACATGCCATCCTATACAGCAGGATCACATAGCCTCTGTGAATGCTTCAGTCAGAATGACAGACGGCTGTGTTTACATCAGCCGTCTGTCTTTCTCTCTCTGTTGCGGGAGATCGTGAGTGGCCGGCGGCCATTGGAGCCGCCGGTCACATGCGCTGGCTCCCCATGGAACGAGCGGGGGTGGGAGCGCGCCGCCGGTGGCGCACACTCACCCCCTAGAGTCTCCTGGACCATACAGTGGTTTAACACGACAGGTTCCACTCAGAACAGGCCTCAAGAAATTGAGTGCACGTGCTCAGCGTCATATCCAAAGCTTGTCTTTGGGAAATAGACATATGAGTTCTGCTAGCATTGCTGCAGAGGTTGAAGGGGTGGGGGGACAGCCTGTCAGTGCTTAGATCATATGCCACACATAGAAAGCCCTTCTAAAGATGATGCACATGAAAGCCCACAAACAGTTTGCTGAAGACAAGCAGACTAAGAACATGGATTACTGGAACCGTGTCCTGTGGTCTAATGAGACCAAGATAAACTTATTTGGTTCAGATGGTGTCAAGTGTGTGTGGCAGCAACAAGGTTAAGGAGTACAAAGACCAGTGTGTCTTTCCTACAGTCAAGCGTGGTGGTGGGAGTATCCTGGTTTGGGGCTGCATGAGTGCTGCCATCACTGGGGAGCTACAGTTCATTGAGGGAACCATGATTGCCAACATGTACTGTGGCTTACTGAAGCAGAGCATGATCCCCTCCCTTCGGAGACTGGGCGGCAGTATTCCAACATGATAACGACCCCAAACAAACCTTCAAGATGACCATTGCCTTGCTAAGGAAGTTGAAGGTAAAGATGATAGATTGGACAAGCATGTCTCCAGACCTAAACCCTATTGAGCATCTGTGGGGCATCCTCAAACGGAAGGTGGAGGACTGCAAGGTCTCTAGCATCCACCGACTCTGTGATGTCGTCATGGAGGAGTAGAAGAGGACTCTAGTGGCAACCTGTGAAGCTCTGGTGAACTCCATGC
This sequence comes from Pelophylax lessonae, assembly GCF_965119305.1. Lineage (NCBI taxonomy): Eukaryota > Metazoa > Chordata > Amphibia > Anura > Ranidae > Pelophylax > Pelophylax lessonae. The sequence continues at coordinate 763,428,934 of NC_138768.1, forward strand.
CCAAGAGGGTTAAGGCAGTGCTAGAAAATAATGGTGGCAACACAAAGTATTGACACTTTGGGCCCAGTTTTGACATTTTCACTTAGGAGTGTACTCACTTTTGTTGCCAGCAGTTTAGACAATAATGGCTGCGTGTTGAGTTATTTTGACTGGACAACAAATTTACACTGTTATACAAGCTGTACACTAACTACTTTATATTGTAGCAAAGTGTAATTTCTTTGGTTTTGTCACATGAAAAGATAGAAAAAAATATTTACAAAAATGTGAGGGGTGTACTGTATATATATATATATATATATATATATATATATATATATATATATATATATATATATATATATATATATATATATATTATATACAGAATACTGTATATACAGGAAAATAGTAGGTAGGAATAGTCATTCTCTGCATTAAGGTAAAAAGTTCCCTTACTACCTGTTCTAGCCCCCCGTCCCTACATAATTACTTGAGTCTTGTCACCCATCCAGTGCTGTCCCAGCTGCAGTACTGCTCATCTCAGTTCTCAGTCTCGCAGGTGACATTGAGAGCAGTGAAAGCCATAGACACCTTCTACTGCCAGTCAAACTCCTGAGAGTGAGACGGGAGCAGTGGCTTACTGACTATGAATGCACACAGCCCAGCTCAAGAATGTGCACACAAGAGAGCCTAGTTAGCACCCCTATAGAACAGGTTTGCTAAGGAAGCACCCAGCAGAAGGGTTAAAAACTTCTAAAGAGATGAAAACCCTGCAGATTTTTTTCATTAGAACACTGAGAATGCACCAGCTGATTATAATGAACCAGTCGTTCCTATTCAGAATCAGTCTGCAAAGGATGTGATAAAATGTACTGCTCTTTCTTCAGAGCACAAAAAATCAGACTTTGGAGCAGCAGTGGTCTTTACATAAATAGAAGCTCTATAGCAAAGTCTGAATGCAGAAAGGCCATTACTATATACAGAATGCCAATAGAGGTATATCAAAAATCTTTCAACTGTCAACACAAAACTTGCAGAAAGCAAGAACATTCCAATACAAACTTTCACTGTAAGTGAAGGGGTGTGTAGGGGTGTATTGTATCTTGTTAGCTACAGATAAGTGATCTTGTTGAATGTTTTTCTCAATTTCAGACATTTTTCTCACTGCTAGTGTTTCACATAGCTAATTGAGGAAAGTGTGGTTTTGGTTTTACCTGCTTTTCAGATATCAAACTGAACTTTAGGGATATATTAATCAACTGTGTTGTTGAGCAGCTTCTACTTCAGTAGAAGAACAAGGGTTTGCTATAAAATGCATGCAGTCACTGACAGGCTTTTGTAACATGTAAGCTGTCTCTGTAAGCCACTTGCAAAATGTAAATATTATTAGTGAATTGAATATAGGGTCTTTTACCATTGTATTAAAAAGTTTAAATAAAAACTTGGATGACCAAAAGACATATTCCTAAAGTGATCAAATGTTTCTATACTGGGGGCGTGGCTTGGCGCACAACAGAAATAGCAGCAGCATAGAGGAGCTCTGCAGACCCGCAACCTATATTGCCTTTTCCATCCGCAAAATTTTGGTGATGGGCAGACTGAACAAACCCTCCCAAGTCCCCAAGCACAGATCATCCTCTGCACCTGGATCCCGCAGCATATCTGATATTTTCCGCTCCCAACCCTGCGGTAGGCTGATATCCAAGATCGTGCCGGCGAGACACGAGGGGGAACACAGTGAGGACTCACTGTCTGAATCTGAGGAACTGGTAAGAGACCTTAAACAGGAGGATCACCCACTACAACTTTCAGAGATGCACAAAATAACAGATATAAAGAATACCTTTTCTCTGGCCATTACTGACCTGAAGGCAGAAATTCTAACTTTATCTGACAGAATCACTGATAATGAATGGGCAGACACCAAAAGGTACAGGACAGTAAAGCATTTAGAAATTGTCCTGTCCTCCCATACCACTCACGTCATACAAATGAATAGACATTTGGAGGACCTGGACAATAGGGGCAGGAGGCAAAATATTAGAATCCGTGGGGTTGGGGTCCCTGGGTCTATTAAACCAACACAGATCAAACCAGCATTGCAGGCAATTTTAATGAGCTGCTTGAACGTCCAAAAGATACTGCAATTGATTTTGTCAGAGTCCATAGGGCTCTCAAACCAAAACACCCTGACACCGTCCCTCCAAGGGACATTATTTGCTGCCTTCAGAACTTTCCACTTAATAAGGAAATACTTGGCAAGGCCAGGAAAAATGATCAGATATATTTTAATATAATCATTTTATTATCATCAAATCATTTTATTATACCAAGACCTGTCACCTATCACGTTACAAAATAGGAGAGCCCTTCATCCTCCGTTGGATCTGCTTAGGGAAAAAGAAATACCATATCGCTGGTGTTTCCCTTTTGCCTTGAATGCCACCTTTGAAGGGAAACAATATCACTTGAAAACGCCAGATGAACTTTCTCTCTTCTGTGAACAAGTGACTATTCCTTTTCTTGACCTCCTTGACTTGTACAGGGTATTCTGCCTTCCAAGCCGCACATCAGCACCTCTGCACACTCCCCTGGCTTCCCCAACTAAACCTCCCTCATCCAAGAAGCCAAAAATTGGGAAGCGCACAGGCCTAAATCCTGGTCGTACCCCCTATGTGAATAGAGGATCCAGATTCAGAGATAACACCTGATTTGCTTGGACAACCTTCACTTTCACAATTGCAATGAGTCAGAAACCTTGACTCTGAACACACACTTATCTTTGCCCGTTGGAGAGACCAAGTACCAACGGTGTCTGACTTTTATAATTCTCTTCTGAGATTGATAAGCTACCATAAGATTGTTAATGGTGCCACAGTTATGTTCCTCTGGCTCCATCTACTCGGAAATTGACCTGCAGTGCATATCTGGAGTTTTGCTGAAAATAGGTGGCTTGTTACTTAGACCGACCACCTCATGCCTTGGTGCGGCCTTAAGGGACAAAGCTACAGAGACATACTTAGAGTCTTGGCACTGACCCCCCTATCAGTACTTACGATTATTTAAAATTTTTACTGAATTTCCATTGCTCATAGTTCATGACGTTCAAAAAGCTGGGATCAAGGCGGACATCCATGTTCTGATTACCCACCCAAATAGTCTGATAGCTGCAAATGTCATTTGAGACGTTTGGTTTATAATACTACATCAAGTTTATATGTCTCCCCTCCCCCCCCTTTTTTTTTTTTGCAGCAGCCCACCCGAATGCTAACATGTGTACTCTCGCTATAAAGCGGGACAACACTTATTTAACCTACATCCCTATTGTAGCGAGCAGGGATGTTTAATCGTCCTCTCAATCATACTAGCCTAGAGCACGGATCCTTCGCTCGTTCCCGGAGGCAGTGGGCGAGAAGGTGAATGGCTGCAAAATAGTAATGACAATAACATTGGAACTGTGGTGCAGGTGCAACTTCTGATATTGATCAAGCCTTTTTAACTCCTCTAAGCAGAGAAGGCCATTAAACAGCAGGCATTGAAATTACCAGTTATAAACATCACTTGCTTACTGCCTAATGCAAACATTTTGTTTCATAATCCCTAGAACTGGCCTTCCAATAAGTTTACAATAAGCATTTTTATATAGATATACACTACCGATTCTAGTTAAACACTCCTGTTTATGGCATTTTGATTTCATGCTGGAATTCTATTAAAGCAAGTATTCCTTGTGCATGTTTAAGTACATAGGTCGCGGGAAGTGACATTTACCCTCTGATTTAATACGGTGAGAGACTTAACAATCTTTTTTGTATAACTTTTCCGGTATGCACCTCCTCCCCCCACCCCCACAGGTAATGTTTGCTCACCATTATTGGCTGGACAAATTACCACTGGTTTACCCAAAACAAAACAGTATTGATACAATAACGAGAGCTTGCTCCTTCTCTATACTTTTTCTTTCCTTGCTACTAACCTCTTTCTTATTCACTTTCCACAGGCTCTCATCATCAGAGACCTCTCATATACATTGGAAGTACCACTCTTGTTGCTTTGACTGACCATGTTGTATTCTTTATTAGGTAAGCAACCCTTTTTAATGTGTGAAAAAATCCTCTCAATATATAAATATACCAATAAATATTAAATGCCGTAGTTAATTATACATAAAAAAATCAATGGGTCAATGAATAAATAAATATAAATATATCAATAAATACCAAGTGCTGAATGCAAACCGTGCTCAATATTACATAGAAAATCAATAAGTAAATATATATATATATATATATATATATATACAGTGGGTACGGAAAGTATTCAGACCCCCTTAAATTTTTCACTCTTTGTTATATTGCAGCCATTTGCTAAAATCATTTAAGTTCATTCTTCTTCCTCATGAATGTACACACAGCTCCCCATACTGACAGAAAAACACAGAATTGTTGACATTGTTGCAGATTTATTAAAAAAGAAAAACTGAAATATCACATGGTCCTAAGTATTCAGACCCTTTGCTGTGACACTCATATATTTAACTCAGGTGCTTTCCATTTCTTCTGATCATCCTTGAGATGGTTCTACACCTTCATTTGAGTCCAGCTGTGTTTGATTATACTGATTGGACTTGATTAGGAAAGCCACAAACCTGTCTATATAAGACCTTCCAGATCACAATGCATGTCAGAGCAAATGAGAATCATGAGGTCAAAGGAACTGCCTGAAGAGCTCAGAGACAGAATTGTGGCAAGGCACAGATCTGGCCAAGGTTACAAAAAGATTTCTGCTGCACTTAAGGTTCCTAAGAGCACAGTGGCCTCCATAATCCTCAAATGGAAGACGTTTGGGACGACCAGAACCCTTCCTAGAGCTGGCCGTCCGGCCAAACTGAGCTATCGGGGGAGAAGAGCCTTGGTGAGAGAGGTAAAGAAGAACCCAAAGATCACTGTGGCTGAGCTCCAGAGATGCAGTCAGGAGATGGGAGAAAGTTGTAGAAAGTCAACCATCACTGCAGCCCTCCACCAGTCGGGGCTTTATGGCAGAGTGGCCCGACGGAAGCCTCTCCTCAGTGTAAGACACATGAAAGCCCGCATGGAGTTTGCTAAAAAACACCTGAAGGACTCCAAGATGGTGAGAAATAAGATTCTCTGGTCTGATGAGACCAAAATAGAACTTTTTGCCCTTAATTCTAAGCGGTATGTGTGGAGAAAACCAGGCACTGCTCATCACCTGTCCAATACAGTCCCAACAGTGAAGCATGGTGGTGGCAGCATCATGCTGTGGGGGTGTTTTTCAGCTGCAGGGACAGGACGACTGGTTGCAATCGAGGGAAAGATGAATGCGGCCAAGTACAGGGATATCCTGGACAAAAACCTTCTCCAGAGTGCTCTGGACCTCAGACTGGGCCGAAGGTTTACCTTCCAACAAGACAATGACCCTAAGCACACTGCTAAAATAACGAAGGAGTGGCTTCACAACAACTCCGTGACTGTTCTTGAATGGCCCAGCCAGAGCCCTGACTTAAACCCAATTGAGCATCTCTGGAGAGACCTAAAAATGGCTGTCCACCAACGTTTACTATCCAACCTGACAGAACTGGAGAGGATCTGCAAGGAGGAATGGCAGAGGATCCCCAAATCCAGGTGTGAAAGACTTGTTGCATCTTTCCCAAAAAGACTCCTGGCTGTATTAGATCAAAAGGGGGCTTCTACTAAATACTGAGCAAAGGGTCTGAATACTTAGGACCATGTGATATTTCAGTTTTTCTTTTTTAATAAATCTGCAACAATGTCAACAATTCTGTGTTTTTCTGTCAGTATGGGGTGCTATGTGTACATTCATGAGGAAGAAGAATGAACTTAAATGATTTTAGCAAATGGCTGCAATATAACAAAGAGTGAAATATTTAAGGGGGTCTGAATACTTTCCGTACCCACTGTATATATATATATATATATATATATATATATATATATAATCCACAATGAATAAAGTCCTTCAATAAATAAATGGTGCACAGTTTATAAAGTGACAATGTGAGAAGTGCTTCAGTGCTCTGCTTCTTTCACCGGAACACTGTATGTGTAGAGCCTTATACCCGGATGCTTTTCCTTCAGTATAGGAGTTTCAGTTCTCTTCCTATATCACTCTGCAAGGCTGCTGCAAAACTATTGCTGGTTGTATACCCCTCATCAAAAACAGGAAATAATGCCCGCCATAGTGAAATATGTTTTTATAATTTTATTAAGTCAAAAAGATAATGCACTTACAAACAAATGTATAATTGCGCTGTGAGGTCCGGTGGTTGCTGCTCTCGCATCGTGCGTTCCACCGACCGGAAACTGTAGTAGCAGGATCTGACGTCACATGTTCTCTGCCTCGCTAGCAGGGAGGAAGCATCCCTGCAGGCGTCATTTTACAATGCGCCAGTAGGGAAGTGGTTAACCAGACATTTGTTTACTGCAGTGAAATCTTTAATCCCAAGACACTGGAAGTCAACACAAGCTCCTACACTTATAGAATGGCTCAAAGCTATAGAAAACCTCTTTGCTATGGAAGAGACCAGGGCCATAGCACATACCAATATAGACAAATTTAACAAGCTGTGGAGAGCATGGGTTGCATTTAAACATTCCAGCAGATACGACATTGTCAGTGTAAATCAGTGTAAACCAGGTCAAAAGAATCTCTGAGTTATTCTCTCCCTAGTTTTCTCCATACCCAGGTTTTCACCCATTGTATGACCATGGGCTAAATCTAAAACCAACCAGTGATATGGTATGGGAGCTACTAGCTGTTCTACTACCTTCTCCCCTTGCTTTGCAACTTGATTCAGCAGGTTATTTTTAAGAGCTATGTAGGGAAAAGAAACCCCTTACATCAGGTTCAACAGGTTTCCCCCCAATCTCATTAATGTTTTCTGTGGCTCTGTTAAGGGTGGAGTCTCTCAGTTGTTCCATAAAAAAAATCATCCTTTCTGACTTCTAAGATAGGCATCACATTCTGTCAACTCTCATTAATAGAGATAGTTTCTTGTTCAATAGTCTCAAGCTCTAAGTTAGATTACAGCTTCCAGAAGCAAACCACAATATTAAAACATAATATCTACATTGCATCAACGGGAGGATTTTATAAACACATAGATGTACATAAATATTTGGGTAAATGCCCTCAGATCATATTTCTAATCATAGATAGAGTTCATCCCAATAATAGGGGAGGTGACTGAAACAAAACACTGCTCCAGAGAGAGGCACGTTTGATAGTGGACTAAATGTGACTTCTATTCCAGGGTTAAATGACTCTGTAAGATACTGTCTTGGAAATTAATATACGCTTGACGCACAAATAACTCCGTTGCACTAATAAGTGCACTTTTGGATGTAAATATACACCAAGCACTATCAATCTCATTGTGCTACAAAAGCACAGTTCTCAGCTCTTTTGTATAAGGTAATTGAGCGCGCTCAGCAGTATCCAGAAATACAGACACAAAGACTGCTATCATCTTGGATGCTCACAGGAATGTCCTGTTTAAAGGCCCGGAGCTCCATTTATTTATGAGACAAAGGGACAATCAACAAGAAGTGATGACTAAACAGCATTAGCCAATCAATTCCAAACATACAGTCACATGAGACAAGTTACTCACATAGAATCAGCCAAGGACACACTTGTATACATTCAAATACACAATAGAAAGAGGGAGTACACGATCGTGAATGAGCAGAACAGTGTGCATGGCTTCCTGCCTAACACTGCACAATAAATCCAACGTGTGGAACCTTGAACATTGCTCTGATCAAACCCATGCAAGTATTCTCACCACTACTACTGGCGTGAATCTCATTTAGTAAAGCTTCAGAGAACAATGCCTAAAAGGATTATACTACTCTTCCCATAGATGTGAGGCTATCTGCAGGGTAGGAGCCACGCAGTTTCCCATATGGTGATCAGGCATAGTAGGAAGATATTAGTATGTATCCCTTCATAAAGGCAGATAGATATCAAAATGATTTTGACACCGCACCACACAGATCTATGCCGGCAACCAGACCCGCGCATGGAGTGTTCGCCGGCGGAGATGTCTATGTAGACTGAACGCGTCTACACATCTAAGGGAAGGTTTAAACTGCCAGTAGTCTTTCCTCAATGCCGGTTCACCCGTACGCACTCTAATGAGCATATTGCAAGCAAACCAACAACAAGAGCCATAATGACAATCTAAATAAAACACATCCTGAAAAATGCCCACACTAGTTCTAATAAAATTTCCACAACAGCCCCTCTTCTTTGCCATATGCTCCCATGTGTCCGTCAATGAATCTTGATCTTCTTCTTCCAAATAAACAGAACAGCTCTACTCATACATAAAAACAATCTATTTCAAAAAAGCTAAAAAGAAAGATAACGGAATCAGTGTTGACACGTAGACTCAAAAGAAAACAAATGTTGACAGGTAGGTTCCATTCATGGGAGGTGACTTTGAGGGAGGACATGAGGTGGTGGGTTGTATTGATCGTCAGTCGGTTTGGGATCCTCAGCATCTGGTGCTTGGGTTGGATTTCAGGGAGTCTCGTCTCAGCAATAAGGATGTGGTCGTCTACTGGAGCTTTGGTGACTTGATCGATCAGGCAACAGGAAAATCTCACCACGGCGTAAAGAAAGAATAGAAACAAAAACATCATAAGTACTGTATACTGTATATACTCCTATTTCCTTCAACCAAAATCCAATGGAGAACAAGAAATCCCCAAAACTTCCCAAAGGAAGTAACCTTATCCATATGGGCCCAAAACTTGTCACTGGTATCTGCTATCCAGGTACAACAGTCTTCTCCTATAAATTCACAGAAACCCCCCTTGGAAGCTAACAGATAATCAAGTACCATCTTTTGCTGCAGTGCAAGAGCCTTTATATGTTGTTGTTCCTGAGTAATCTCCCTTACTGCTTCAACGGTCTCATTGAACATCTCATCTACAATGGATGAGAACTTGTTCAATCGCTTCATAAGTCCAATCCCCCACCCGGTCCAAGCTGGGAACCATGCCAAGGCCTTGTCGTAGTTGGAGAACAGTTCCCTGCTAGCTCTCCCTGATGTCCTTGTCTTCCTTTGCACCAGCAGAACCTCACAATTGGCTGCAATGTAGGATGCTGGTACAAGCTTCACTAAAGCACATGAACCTCTCGCATTAGGGGGAATTACCTTATAATCTGCAGAACCACATAAGAAGTACATGACAGAACCATACAGGAAGAATTTCTCTGATGGTCACAGGCACTAAGTAATAACATAATAGACTGGGGGATTGCTCCCTCAGTCAGAACCTCACACCTTTCCTTCCAGCAGATATGATCTGGTTTTTTAGTGTAATTAAAGAGACCGGGGGTTTCATTGGTAAGATTGACAGTTATACCTTTCTCACAAGTTGTAGATCCTACAAATCTATTCCCTTTGTCAAAACTAAGGTTGGCGCACATCTGTGGACTACCTAGTTGTCCCGATACCCATACTGGATTAGAAAGCAAAGAGCAGGAGCCAGAGCTAACGTTAAACAATAACTGATGTTATATATAAATAGGCCAAGTCTGACAGGGAAGGGGAAATGGTGGGAAAAGGGGAAACCCCCCCCCCTTTTTTGGGAATAGAGACAAATCCCAGCAGATGAGGAAAATGGGGATTTTCATGTGCCCAAGAGAAACGGGTCTAAAAAGTGTATAGGTTTTAGTGAAACAAAAAAATATTAAAACTAGACATTAAAGTGCAACATATCATTGGTGTTTCCACATAGTGTAACACATCTTGCTGTGCGGTGGATCAACGCATTTCGCCCACAACACGAGCTTCCTCAGGATCCAGATGTGTTATTGAGTTTTCAAAATATACACCTTACAATAAGTAAACAACATACCGTAAAAGTCAATACAGTAAAATAGTCAATGCATGAATGTATATACATATAATCTTATTAATATATAATAATGTACAGATTACATATTCATATACATCAGCGATAGGAGAAGCTAATCAGGAGCAAATACCCAGTGGAAAGAAGGAAAAGAAAAAAAGGGGGAGGGGGGATAAAATAATATAGGAATAGTGTGAGGTACCAAAATCTAAATGACCATTGGGGGGACAGAAGACAACGGAGAATGAAAAAGGCCAAACAAAAAAGATATATCCTTACCCTGAATAAAATCAAATAAATGAATGGATGTCTCAAACCAGTGCAAAGAGGTCTTGAATAATGAGCTGGAAATTGGCATTAGGTCAGCTGAGGATGAAGTATTGAATGAATTTGTTGATCCAAAAAGCAATCAATCAATCAAAGACACGGTGACTTTTGAGCCACTATCAAAGGGGAAGTAAAAATTATCCTTGTCATAGACTTCCTCTGGGCACTTTCCCATGTGGTAACTGCGGTTACTGTTCGTATATAGCCGATAAACCTTCCCAAATATTACCGAATGGCAAAATATTCTCTCCTCTGCACTTTGTCTAATATCAGACAGTGGGTATGGTATATCTGATGAGATGTACCTGCTCAGCATTTTATGTGCGGAAGATGAAGCGGCTCTTATGTGAGAGAATACGAGATCATGTAGGATATACAAAAGGGAGTGACTTGGAAAGCCCTATAGCTCAACATTTTGCACAGTCTCATGGCTTTAAGTCCCAAAATGTAAAATTATTTGCATTAGAATGTATCCACCCACATCCACGTGGGGGACAATTCGATAAAATGATACTGCAACGTGAATGTCTTTGAATTTTTAACTTAAATGCATGCAAAAGACCAAGACAAGTTTTGCTTTCTTTATTGAAGGCTAGATACCCTGACCTGGGTTTCCTCTTCCCCTCCCCCTTTTTCCCTACACCCTCAATCGTAGGTTTTTTTTTTTTTTTAATATATACTTGTATAAACTGTACCAGCAATGAAGGGAGCACTTGAGGTAGCGAACTGTATACAGTGGATACACACAATGGTCAGATTGAATGAATGGGCTGTATATAGTGGCTATGGAAGTTCGGTCTTTGGGTTCTCTAGGATATGCAAAAAAGAAAAAATCGAACTTTCCCTTTTTTTTTATTCTTATTTTTATTTATTTTTACTTTTATATTTATTTTCTATTATTTTTTATTTTTTTAATTTTTATTTTCATTTAATGTGTGGGGCATCAATTGGAGCTGAGCATTGTCCTCCTTCATGATGTTTTACCCTTGTGGCGATGGGGGTTTAATTTGAGGTATAGGATGCTTGGCTGGTTTTGGGGCTAATTCTGTACTTATTGCTTTTGATGTGTTTTCTATCCATTTAGGCATTGTTGTGTCTCTGGTGGGGTCTGGCCGTCTGTGCTTCTGGGCTTACATGCCTACATCTCATACTTTATTTTGTTTCCGGTTTGTGCTCTGGTATATGCATCACTTCCTGTCTCTACCAGGAGTGCGACTATCTGTTGGAGGAACGTCTCTCCACATGCACGCCGTGTTTGGTGCCACATATGGAGAGATGTGGGGGGTAGGAGACTTTGTGGGGGAAGGATTGGCTGAATGTTCTCTATATTTACTGGTCTTCCTGGCGATGCATATAGCAGCCTGCTTCTTTGCAGCATGGGCAGATGGAGGACTGATCACATTCCGATACGGTATGATTGAATACGGGAGGTTGTCCCCTATTTGATTTGATCCTGTGTTTTTTGCTGCTTTGTAGGTAGTCTGTGTGTTCACAGATACTGTTTTATTTTGCTATACAGGGATCTTTTCATATTGGATACGGACCCTTGGTCCATGTGGTGTTTAAAATATATGTTTTTGGCTTGAGGGACTACTTTTGCCAAATGTTTGATGGAATTATCCTTCCACTGGTAATTTATATATACTTTGACCCATGGGATTTTATTTAATATCCCACATGGGTTTTTTTCATCTGTGAGTGCTATTTAATACACTCAATATTTCAAAAAATATTTTGCTTTCATCACCACTCTTATTTTGGTTTTCATGGTCCACTTTATTAAGATTCACACTTTTAGCACTATTTGGGTCTTTATATATTCCTGAATCCATTAGCTTTGGTGGCTACGTTGGCACTTCTTCACCTTTTCTTTTAGTGAGTTTGTAGGATCAATGAATATTTATTTTATCCAGGAAAAAATTTCTCTAGGGGATTCTACATTTACTTTTCCTGCCCAGACCTAACAGTCAATTTCCAGCTTATTATTCAAGACCTCTTTTACTCCCCCCACCCTTTTTTTCCCTCCCCTCCTTTTTGTTTCCCCCCTTATCTTTTTTTATTTTTCCTTTCCACTGGTTATTATTTGCTCCTGATTTGCTTTTCCTATTCGCTGATGTATATGAATATGTAATCTGTACATTATTATATAATAGTAAGATTATATTTATATACATTCATGCATTGACTATTTTATTGTTTTGCCATTGATGGCATGTTGTTTGCTTATTATAAGGTGCATATTTTGAAAACTCTATAACACATTTGGATCCTAAGGAAGCTCATGTTGTGGGCAAAATGCGTTGATCCACCGCACAGCAAGATGATTTACGCTATGTGGAAACATCATTGATATGTTGCACTTTAACCGCTTGCCGACTGCTCACAGTATATTTACTGCGGCAGTCGGCCCCTCACAGGCAGAGTGACGTAGGTCTACGTCGCTCGCCTGTGAGGCTCTGGGGAGCGAGCGCGCGCCCGCGGAGGCGCGCTCCCGCTCCCGCGCGGTCACGGACCCCCCCCCCGCGCGTGTGACCAGTGGACCCGATGTCCGCCGGTCACTCGGCGATCGGCGGGGGAGAGGGAGAATGTCAGGCAGCTTGTGTAAACAAGCCACCTGTCATTCTCCTCGCTGTAAAGACACTGATCACTCGGATCTAGTATGTAGATCCGTTGATCAGTGTCCTTACAGCTCAAGCCACAGCCAATCACAGTAGAAAGCACGCCCCTAGGGACACACACAGCCCCTCCCTCCCAAATAAAGTTAACCCCTTCACTACCAGTGTATTTTTACAGTAACAGTGCATATATATAGCACTGATTACTGTAGAAATGTCACTGGTAACCCCAAAAGTGTCAAAAATGTCAGTCAAGGGTCCGATCTGTCCGCCCCAATGTCGCAGTACCGCAAAAAAAATCGCAGATCGCCGCCATTACACGTTAAAAAAAACCACCAAAAATGACAGAAATCTTTCCCTTTGTTAGTAAACGCAATAACTTTTGCGCAAACCAATCAAAATACGCTTTTTGCGATTTTTTTACCAAACATAGGTAGCATAAAACAAATTGGCCGAAAATTTTAAAAAATTTTGATTTTTACATTTTTTTTTGGGGGAATTTCATATAAAAAAATGTGAAAAATATTGTTATTTTTGCAAAATGTACGCTCTTTTTTTGTTTATAGCGCAAAAAGTAAAAATCGCACGGGTGATCAAATACCACCAAAAGAAAGCTCTGTTTGTGGGAAAAAAAGGACGCCAAATTTGCTTAGATACAGCATCGCACGACCGCGCAATTGTCTGTTAAAGTCACGCAGTGCCGAATCGCAAAATACCCCCTGGTCGTTTAGCAGGAAAATCCTCCGGGGCTTAAGTGGTTAATGTCTGATTTTAATATTTTTGTGTTTTAATAAAACATATACACTTTTTAGACCTGTTTCTCTTCAGTATCTTGGGCACATGAAATCCCCATTTTCCTTGTCTTCTGGAATTTGTCCCAATACCCCCCTCTTTTGGGGGGTTTCCCCTTTTCCCACTATTTCTCCTTCCCTGTCAGATTTTTCATATTTTTATATTTATTCAATTTTTAGGGGATTGTGCCAGAATTGTATAGACAGATACTAACTCTCCACTGAATTTCTAATTATTAACTGATGTTACCCTCTAGGAATGTGTCATTAAGTTCTATAGACAAGTGCCCCCTGGTCATCTTTGCAAGCTTTTCATATTTCTTCATACCAATATGAATGTCATATAGAGCATGGGCTGCTGCCATTTATGGGGTGTAATGGCTCGTGGGGATTTAGAGCAAACCCAGCAATTGGTCCAGTTCGTCATCTTAGCTAGTTGGAGGTGCATTTTAAACAATAGGTTGGGATGCTTTTCATCGTTACCATTGCTAAAATACACTAATCTAAAAATATAAATAAAACCAATACTCCTCATTCTTTGATGTATTTGAGCAACTTTTTGCAGTGGCTAGTGTGCACCCAGTTTTCATGTCCCTCAATCTTTAAGGAAGTCGGCATTGTCAGTTGAACCTGGAATGGCCCTGTGTATCTCGGTTTTAGTCCTATTCTTTGATGTTTCCTCACAAAGACCCAGTCACCTGGTTGAATAGTATGTACACCGGTTATCGTGTCAGGGACCGAGAGAGACTCCCGAACCCTATGATGGACCTTTTGGAGCTCCCTTTGCAGGGACTGTACATACCCCATCAGCTGAAAATGTAAAGATGACAGCTGCTGAGAAAAGTACAATCCATTCTTTAGTTGACCCCAAACAAAACCTCATAGGGTGATAACCCATGGGGCTATCTGGGGTCATTCCTAATGGAGTAGAGAGCTATGGGGAGACATTTAGGCCATGGTTTTCAGGTATCAGTCATCATTTTTGAGATTCTTTTCTTAATGACCAATTTAACCGCTCAACCTTACCGCTACTTTGGGGATGATAAGGGATATGTAATCCCTGGTTGATGTGAAGAGACTTACATACCACTACAAAGATATGACTGGTGAAGTGGGATCTGAGATCTGTCTTGATCATTTCAGGTAGACCCCAGTGGCACACTATCTCAGACAGGATCTTTTTTATGGTGTTGGTGGCATTGGCTTTGCTAACAGGCCATGCCTCCGGCCAACCAGAAAGCATATCCACACAGAGTAAAGCATGCTCGTGCGGCCCACTCTTTTGCAATGTAATGTAATCTACCTGTATGCACTTAAAGGGATACTCCGGTCTGTAGTATAAACCAGGCAGGTAGCGGTAAAGTTAACAGCTGGGGTAGTGAATCCAGGGGCAATCCAATGTTCCTCCACCTGTGCACACATAATAATTTTTGACTGATGACCTGGATAATGAGCCGAATGGGCTATCATTGGAAAAAGTGATCTTGTTAAACACCATTTACCACCAAGACCCCAGATGTCATCTGGACCCTGTCTAGCCCCCAAAGCTGTACATTTCCTCTTTTCCTGCATTTCTGCCTGTGACTACAATTTCCTAATGTCTTCTAGAGACACATCAGAGGGGAAAGCCAGCATCAGGGTCTTCTCCACAAGGCTCAGAGCACCTTCCTTAGCAGTTCTATCCGCCAAGGTGCTCCCATTGTCCTCCTTAGTTTTATCAGTAGTATGGGACTTCACTTTCAGAATGGCTATCTCGTGTGGCAGGCAGAAGGCCCTGAACAGCCTATCAATCAACTCTGCATGTTTCACCGGCTTCCCTGAACTAGTCAAGAACCCTTTTGTCTTCCATATAGGACGAAAATCACGTGCCACCCTAAAAGCATATCACGAGTCTATATAGATGTTGATCCTCTGATCTTTATGGATCTCACAAGCCCTTGCTAGTGCCCACAGTTCAGCTTCTTGTGCAGACATATGGGAACTAAATGAATCCTTCTCCACAACTTCACTGGTTGTAGTCACTGCATAACCTGTGTGTGGCTTACCATCTGGGGTGAAATACCTGAACCATCAACAAAAAGGTTCTTAGCATCTGGGATGGAAGTCTCCTTCACTAGACTGATAGCTGCTGATTCCCATTCCATCAAGGAAAGGCAGTAACGTTGTTCCTCAACGTGTTGTCCTACTAGGTTGGAAAATTGGTTAGAGGTCGAGAGATTAGTATTGTTAGTTTGAAAGTTTTGAAAATTGTCATTTTTCACATCATTATCTCCCCTCCCTCTGTTCCTCTTCAATAACAGGAAGAAGATGTGCATCATCTTAGAGTCAGATTAGTAGGTAATCGGAAAGCCACTTCATACATAGTCAATCTGGCAGCAGAAAGGTGTTTTGTCTGGCCTTGATTTAGGATCTTCTGCACTGAATGGGGAGTATAGAGGGTAAATGGGGAGTCCAAAACTATGTCACCTACTTTCTATAACAATACAGCGCAGGTGGCTACAGCTCATACACATCCCAGTGAGCCTCGAATGATTAGATCTAGGACACTTGAGAGGTACATGATGGGCTCTGTTTGTGGGAAAAAAAGGACGTCAATTTCATTTGGGTACAGCATCGCACGACCGCGCAATTGTCTGTTAAAGTCACGCAGTGCCGAATCGCAAAATAGGCCCTGGTCAGGAAGGGGGTAAAATCTTCCGGGGCTTAAGTGGTTAACCAGACAAACACATACCACACATTAAACCCTATAAAGGTTATTAACAAAAGAGCGGTGCACCCCAGTTTGGTATCTTTGCGTTAATGAAGACACTTCCATTTTTAGCTCTTTCAGTTGCTCCATGAACTGACGTCTTTCTTGCATTAGCTAACTATTCATTGAGGGAGAGAGACAGTGTGAGGAGATGAATTATTAGTAAAATCAATCTTTGTGCTGTTAGATGAAGAAGCCGGAGAAAGAGGAGTAGCGATAGTGGAATCATCGATAATAGGATATTCAGGAGAGACAGTGGTAGTTACAGTATTAGCTGATCTGGCTTGTCTCAGCAGAGTTAGCCCAGAGAGAGCTTTATCCACTTCCCTTACCGTATCACCGGACTTGGCTATCCCCTTGGGCCAAGCATACATAATGCGGTTCTTCCAGGTTGAAACTGCCTTCTGTACACCTTGCCGATTTACCATTATAGACCTTTGAAGCCACAATTTCGCTATATCCAGCGTCTTTGTTGCCTGGAGCCTGGTTCTAAACTTCGCAAAGGAGTTTCTCCCATCTCCAGGTTTCAAAGGTACCTTCCAAGATAATTCCCCAAGCTGTTCCCTTGGACTATTTGTGCCACTCTTTAAGGGGTCTCATGGCCCGAGCCCCAAACCCAGACCTCATGTACTACGAAGCTGGTTGGCGGGCGTGGGGGCCTCTTTTTCCCTCCCTAACATGATGGTCCATTGCCCATGACAGCTCAAATCGGCTTTTAATACAGTGGCCCTGTATCCAGGGGCATCCTTGCACCAACCTTTTAGGAGCAGTGACAATTCTCACGGTGCCAGCTTGCTTCCCAACTCTGATTATTTTACATGGCCATATGCCAGTCAGCTAGAAACTACAATCCGGTGGTATGTTTACAATTATACAGCACCATAGTGACCACACACCCCAACTCCAATTATTTTACATGGCCATACGTGGGTGGGTTTAGAATCGACTCCTTCATGTTGTATGCTAAAACAGGCGTGTCGTAATCTACCGCTTCACTCGGTGCGGCTCAAAGTACACAGGTTCATTTTAACCTACTCCATGTTGCCAAACAAACCTCAAGAGTATCATGAAATCCTCCCGTATACAAACCTTTGTGACTTCTATCTATTCCTAGATGTAACAACAACTATTGGGGATGGCAGTTACATCCACTCACAGAATGTACAAATGCCCATTACCATCAGGATTATCTTTGATGGTATGCAGTTAAATATGTTACATTTAAGGTCTCATATGTAACACATGGGTATTATGATTAAAATGCTATGTCCTTCTATTAATAGAATGCTTGTGTAGCACCCTCCTAGGTAGGTGCTAGGAAAAAGCATATAGGTGGCCCTGTCTGCATATCAGGGGGGCCTGATCATTTAGTTAGGCTGTCACATGTTTCCAGGTGTGATCTGTTGGGTCTGGGGAGTCTCCCCACTGTTTCCAATGAGGGATCTTATTGGACAGTGGAGGAAACCTAGCCAATAGCACACCAGGGCTTATGGCTATCTCAGTGGGCAGATTTTGCTGCAATGCACCCTGTGATGAGTAATAAGAATGAGGGGAGCATGTGACAGGGCATCTTTGGGGAAGCAGAGTCCCAGGAGGAGGGTGAGGGCTGTCTCTCCTTCTGTCAGAGCTAGAGAAGGTGTCCTGGGCAGTCGGCCTTGAGGACAAAGGTTGAGCTGGGCTGCAGAGAGGGATCCAGAGTGCTGTGGGCCGAGTGGAGCTGCTGGGAAGAAGTTTCGGGGAAAAACAGTGTCGTGAGTACTTGAAACCGCCCAGGGGTCTGCCTAGGAGAGGGGACAAGTCCAGAAGGTCAGAGGGATCTGGGAGACAGCTAACCAGTAGAGGAAGGCTTAGGAAAGGGGGTGCCAGTGTCTAAGCCCTGAAGATAAGTGAGTGAAAGGGGGCGCTGGTGTGGGCCCTAAAGTGTTCAGCAGTGCAGCAGTAGTACAAGTAGCTATCTCAGCAGGAGTGCTTAAGGGAGCTCTAAGAGGACTTCTTTATGCAAGAAAGAAGTCCAAAGTCAGTTTGGAGTTAACAGGCAGCAAGCCAGCATTAACCATCGTCAACCGGATTTGACCGGCATCTAGCCAACGTCAAGTCAGCGCCACTCTTCATTTTTTCAGTTGTCCCTAGCAGTTTGTGCATAGTTGAGCCAAAGGAGTATCCCACTCATTCCCTTCTCCCATCCAAGTTCTCAATAAATACTAAAACCCAAAGATATTGGACTGGTCATTGTCTCAGTGCTCACATTTGGAGAACATGCTTAAAGGTGTTGTTCTTGCTAGCGGTAACCCAGGCGGACCCATATCCAGCAAAACGGCTGGGAATCCTGCTACACTTGAATAATGAAATCACCTGAAACGCATCGGGTAGTTTGGAGAAATTGATATGTGTGGATGCTCTACTCATCCAGATGATCATTCAGATTGAGCTGTGATTTTTTATAATTACCTGCCTGTATACATTTTTCTTATGTGTTTTCTACTTGTATTATCACCTTATGCATTGGTTTTTAATACTAATTAATAAACATACAGTTTTATTTAAATTTATGTTTTTGTTGCCTTCAAAATCCCACCTATCTAGAGGGTTGTTGGTCTATATAATTTAATTATCTGGGAACGGCATGGCTTGTCAGAACTACATGACTACTCATGCACCTGCTGAGCAATGGTGATGCCCAGGCATGCAAGGACTTCAGCTTTCAATTTCTCATAATTCCGGGCAGCCTCTCTCTGGATCCAGGTCATAATAGTTTTTTTGGGGTTCCTCTGTCAAAAAGGGTGGTATCAGTCCCCCCCCCCCCATTCTTGTCGAACAGCAACTCTTTCAAAAGTTCAAAAGTTGTGAGGTAGGCCTTCACATCATCTGCAGGTGTCATCTTTTGCAGATAATAGCTGGCATGCAACATTTCCTATCCACCAGAACTGTGGACTCCTTCTTTACCTCCAGCAGGTGTTGGGCCACGTCCTTAAGGAGCTCTTGGTCTGCTTGAAAGCCTAGACCCGGATTCAACCTTAGTTTCCCACAAATGAATGCATGTGAGGTGATACATAGCAGCCCTCAATCACCTCGCCTTCCATAATATATATATTATATATATAATATAGAGGATAATATATATATATATATATATATATATATATATATATATATACAGTATATCACAAAAGTGAGTACACCCCTCACATTTTTGTAAATATTTTATTATACACTGAAGAAATTACACTTTGCTGCAATGTAAGGTAGTGTACAGCTCGTATAACAGTGTATATTTGCTGTCCCCTCAAAATAAAATAACAAACAATCATTAATGTCTAAACTGCTGGCAACAAAAGTGAGCACACCTCTAAGTGAAAATGTTCAAGTTGGGCACATTAGGCATTTTTCCTCCCTGGTGTCATGTGACTCGTTAGTGGTTTTTTTTTTTTTTTCCATAATGTTTTATTTAGATTGTAAGAAGGGCAATACAGGTACATCGTAAACTTACAAACGTCTAGTCCAGTTCACATTTTTTTGGAAAGTAAAGAACATGGTAGAATTAGGATTAGGGATGATCGAACGGTTCGGGTCGACCATTGGTTCGACCTGAACATTGGGTGTTCGAAATTCGGCCGAATTCCGAACTTTTTGCTGAAAAAGTTCGGAATTCGGCAACCAGAACCGACCAAAATGCAATGGGACAGGAAATGGGCTTTAAAAGCCCATAATTGGACCAGAACCATCAGTAAAAGCCAATTGAGGGGGCAGGAGAATACTAGGAATGTGACTAGGGGGTCCTGAAGCCAATCATTAGTGAATACGCCCTCCAGTATATAAGATAGCCCCGCCAAATTCCTAGCATTGTAATACAGGGCTGTAGAAGAGAGTGGAAGCAGTTCTGTTACTTCTGCTTCAAAGTGTCATTTAGCAATTTTTAGTGTGAGGAAAGGGATATCTAGTGTAGTTAGGGTGCTATTTTCCACTATAGTTAGCTTTAATAATCTAGTTTCTGTAGGGAAAGTGTTAAGTGCCAGGGTGACCGTAGTGTAGTGTAGGGTTAACTGACTCTGACTGCTATGGCAGGGTGACCAAACCCTTCCATGTCAGGGTGACCGCTATAGAGAAAAGATCAATTCTCTTAGGTCACTTATAGAACAGCGATATGGCTTCTCGCCGGTCAGCCTGCTTTTTGCTGCAGGCGTTTATAGGGCTTTTTTGAGGAGATGTTTGGAGTCAGGCATGACATCTGAACTTCTGTATAGGGGTATATATACACACACATGTATGTATATATACACCTACACATACATAGGTGTGAAAGTAGCAGAACACTATGCTTGCGCTAATGAAATAATTAACAGGCATAGGGCTCCGCTCCTATAACACCTATATATGTGTATGTGTATATATACATATAAGTGTGTGTGTATATATACCCCTATACAGAAGTTCAGATGTTTTGCCTGCCTCCAAAGACCCCCCAAAAATGCCCAAAAAACGCCTGCGCCAAAAAAAACAAACGCCCAGGTGTGTTATTGCAGGCGTTTTTTTTGGGCATTTTTTTGGGGTCTTTGGAGGCAGGCATGACATATGAACTTCTGTATAGGGGTATATATACACACACATGTATGTATATATACACCTACACATACATAGGTGTGAAAGTTTCAGAACACTATGCTTGTGCTAATGAAATAATTAACAGGCATAGGGTTCCGCTCCTATAACACCTATATATGTGTATGTGTATATATACATATAAGTGTGTGTGTATATATACCCCTATACAGAAGTTCAGATGTTTTGCCTGCCTCCAAAGACCCCAAAAAAATGCCCAAAAAAACGCCCAGGTGAATTATTGCAGGCGTTTTTTTTTTCCGGCATTTTTTGGGGTCTTTGGAGGCAGGCAAAACATCTGAACTTCTGTATAGGGGTATATATATATACACACACACTTATATGTATATATACACATACACATATATAGGTGTTATAGGAGCGGAGCCCTATGCCTGTTAATTATTTCATGAGCGCAAGCATAGTGTTCTGCTACTTTCACACCTATGTATGTGTAGGTGTATATATACATACATGTGTGTGTATATATACCCCTATACAGAAGTTCAGATGTCATGCCTGCCTCCAAAGACCCCAAAAAATGCCCAAAAAAACGGGCATTTTTTTTGGGGGTCTTTGGAGGCAGGCAAAACATCTGAACTTCTGTATAGGGGTATATATACACACACACTTATATGTATATATACACATATATACTGTAGGTGTTATAGGAGCGGAGCCCTATGCCTGTTAATTATTTCATTAGCGCAAGCATAGTGTTCTGCTATTTTCACACCTATATGTGTGCAGGTGTATATATACATACATGTGTGTGTGTATATATACCCCTATACAGAAGTTCAGATGTTTTGCCTGCCTCCAAAGACCCACAAAAAATGCCCAAAAAAACGCTTGCTACAAAACCGGCAAGGTGTGAAAATAGCGGAGCCATATCCCTGTTCTATATTAATTCTAATGCAAACAACCTTTTTTTTCTGGTTCTGGACATGCTACAGAGCTGAAACTTCACAGGTACACTTTTTAGACCCCCCAGACACTAAATCCAAAGAAATCTCTTATTTTTTTCAATAATTTTTTCAATAATTGTCTCTCTATCAAAATTGACAATTTTTAAGAACTTTTTTTTGTGTGATTAATAGTCCCTGGGGCATGACCCAGAACCCTAGGCACTTTTTAGGGGCATTTATTGGGTTTTAGGGATTCAAATATGGTGTTTTTTGATTACCGAAGTTCGGGTCCCATTGATTTCAATGGGGTTCTGAAATCCGGGCCGAACTTTTGGGAAGTTCGGGTGTTCTGGTCAAACCGAACTTTTGAAAAGTTTGATCATCCCTAATTAAGATATGTAGGTATGAAATATAGAAGGAAGACAACGTAGGAGCAAAAGAAAAAAACTCTGTAATAAACAAGAACATTTAGTGTAACATTTTAAGGTAACATGGTACGTGCGTAGTGCAAGTACAAAGGTTGGAGCGGTAAAATGCAAAAAACGTATCCAATGGTTGTTTCTCAATATTCAAGGGGATGGACATGAGTATAAGTTTGATTCTGAGAGTGTGCAAGTGGGACAGCAACAAAAAGAAGGTAGGTGCGCACATAGACAAGAGCACGTTTGGTCTTGTCCCTTAAATGGTAGTATTGGAGAATATGAATTGATTGTAACGATGTATTATTGAATCAATGTAAGTGGGTGTACATAGAGGGCGGAGATAGAGGGAGTAATAAAGAGGAGAGAGGAAGAGAAGGAGAAAGGAAAAAAAACAAAAACACAAACAACCACAAAGGGATAAGGGAGTTGACAAGGGGTGAGCTTGGTTTGAGTTATAGGGTCTTGTCTCCCAAACTGAATAATCTGTCATTAAAATTGTGGGATATCCTAGCATACCATGTATGGTAAACGGCTGACGTCTAAGTATGTCTAAGTGTCTGGAACTTCAATGAGGCTATAAGGAACAAGAGCAAGGATGGTATGGGTATTTGATCATTATAGTGGGTTCATCGTTGACCAGTAATCGTCCGATGATTGGAAATGGGTCCAAGTAGCCCATGTGGAGATATACATGGAAGTGGAGTCTTTAGCTGTTGCTATCAGTTGTTCCATCTCAGAGATTTTAATAACGCGTTTGAACCAAGTTTGAAGCAAGGGTATTTGTGTTGAACCCCATAGAACGGGAATGCACATTCTAGCTGCATTAATCAAAATTTTCGATAAAGATTTGGCCTGAGATCGCACATGAGTTTGCTAGTAGTGAAGGAGGTATACTTCAGGTTTGAATTCTAAATCGCAGGTGGTGATTTGGATTATTTTTTCATGTACTTTTGCCCAGAAGGGTTGGATAACCGGGCATTCCCAGAAAATGTGAAGTATGGATCCAGTTGCCTGGTTACAACGCCAAAATTTGTCTGAGATGTCCGTATTGAACTTATGTAAAAGAGCTGGTGACCTGTACCATCTGGACTGCATCTTGTAATTACTCTCCTGGATCGTAACGTTATGTGAGCTCTTGTGTGTACAGTGGTAAATGTGTTCCCACTGCTCCGCTGATATGTCTAGGTTCAAATCTTTAGACCATGCCTTTTGTGCTTTGCCTGAGTCAGGTTGGTAATTATCCCATAACATGTTGTATACGCTGGGTATTATATGTCGTTGGGGTGTACTCATAGAGCACAGACGTTCGAAATGTGTCAATGGTCTATGTAAGGTGGTTTCTCGATTGAGGGTGTTAACGAAATGATTGATTTGCATGTAAGACCAGAAATTTAGTTTGGAGTTTTTCCATTTGGATTGTATTTAGTTTAATGTCATGAGCTTACCTGATTGGGTGAGATGATAGAGTCTAACATCTGAGCAAGGATTGTCTTGACTTTCAAGCTTACTCTCAAGACCAGGAGGAAATTCAGAATTTCCATGAAGCGGGGTCATTGGACCTGGGGCCTCAGATATTTTGAAGGAGCTACAGGTGGCCTTGAAACTCTGTAGAGTAGGGCCTATCAGTGGGTGGTCAGAAAGAGTCTTGGGGATCTGTGTTTTACGTAACCAAGATGTAGAACTTAAGCTGGTGGGGGAGAAGGTCTTCTAGGTCTACCCAGTCTTTAGTGGGGCGATGTATGTTCCAGTCGACAATTCAGGAGAGTTGGCACGCCCAATAGTAACGCTGTAAATCAGGAAGAGCAATGCCTCCCTTTCATTTTGGCGTAGTGAGAAGCGCTTGACTTAGTCTGGGGCGTTTTTGGTTCCAAAGAAAGGAAGAGCATAGGCGTCTATAAGTTTGAAAAAAGGTCTGCAGCAATTTGATAGGGATGGTTTGTAAGAGATAAAGGAGACGTGGAAGCACATTCATTTTGAGGATCGCCGCCCTGCCAAACCATGAAAAAGTAGGGTTTGTCCATTTTTTGAGATCTTGTGCAATAGTTTGCAGCGTGGGAGTGAAATTAAGCGCGTAAAGATCGTGAAGCTTGGCAGGGAGGCGAATCCCCAGGTACGGGATCGTGTCTGCCTTCCACAGAAATGGGAAGTTGTTTTTACAGCTAGTGATCTGGTCCTGGGATAGGTTTATGTTGAGTGCATGAGATTTCTCAAAATGAATTTTAAAATGTGATATGAATTGGAAGAGGCGCATATCTGCCAGAAGATTTGGGATTGAAATGGGCGGAGACGTAAAAAAAAGTAGGATATCATCCGCGAATGCTGCCAGTTTGTAGTGGAGGTTCGAGATTTCTACCCCCCTTATGTTTAAATTTGAGCGGATTCGATTAAGAAGGGGTTCAAGAGTAAGGACAAACAGGATGGGAGAGAGTGGGCATCCCTGAAGGGTTCCATTATGAATGGAAAAGGCACCTGACAGGAGGCCGTTTGCCCTCACTCTGGCCTGGGGGCCATTGTAAAGTGCGAGGATAAAACCAAGGAAACGATCACCCAGGCCTATAGCTTTTAAAACAGCCGCAAGATAATCCCATGCCAGCCTGCCAAACGCCTTTTCGGCATCCAATGATAGAAACATTCCCCTCTGGTTTGATTTTGAAAGCCAGTGGTGGATATTTATTGCTTTTAGAGTATTGCCCCTAGCTTCTCTGCCTGGGACAAAGCCCACTTGATCTCTTGAAACCAAGTGAGGAATGATTGGAAGGAGGCGATTAGCTAAAATTTTGGCATATAATTTGATATCTACATTTAGTAGCGAGATGGGTCTGTTGCTTGAGGCTTGTGTGTGATCTTTGCCAGGTTTGAGAATCACTGATATGTGTGCTTCCAAAATGTTTGTTCGGGCAGGTTGACTATATGACAGGAGATTGAAGGCTTGAAGGAAGGGTTTGGAGAGTATGTCAGAGAAGGATTGGAAGTAAGCTACTGATAATCCATCAGGACCTGGACTCCTGGTTTCATTTGTTTTAAGGCTAGGACCAATTCTGAGGGTGATATGGGGGCGTCTAGGGATTGGGCTTGGAGGGCTGATATTGGTGAGGGAGCATATTGTTTTAGAAACTCCTCTATGATCTGAGAGCGGGATCTATTTTCATCAGGCATTTTGTTTTCTGGGGGCAATTTATACAACTTTAGAGTAGAAGTCCGCTAGGTGATCGGCTATATCTTTGTTTTTGGTTAGAGAATTTTCACTGGGGGTTTTAAGTTCTCTAATCGTCAGAGCGGCCCTTCTGTCTCTCAGTGCGTTTGCTAACAGTTTCCCGCTTTGTTGCCCATTTCATAGAAGAGCTTCTGGGAAAGGGTGTAGTTACGCCTAGTGGTTTGTTTAAGTTCTTATAGTAGAAGAGACCGAGTGGAGGAGAGTTCCTCCAGGGTTCTCTGGAGTTGGGAACGTTTGTGTAAATTTTCCAGATCTTTAATTTTGTTTAAGAGTTCATTTATCTTTGCCTGTCGGGATCTTTTCCTAGCTGCGGCCATGGCAATCAATGAGCCCCTGTTGTAACATTTGTGTGCCTCCCACTTTATAAGAGGTCGCACTTCTGGTGTATTATTGATCCGAAAAAATTCAGAGAGGTGAGATTTCAGAGTCAGAATATTTTGTAGATCAGTCAACAGGGATGCATCTAATCGCCATGTTTTATGGGGGTTACATTGGTCCGGAAATTCCAAAGTTAGCGATATAGGGTTGTGGTCAGAGAAGAACAAGGGTTCTATTGAGGTTGCCGTGATAAACGGGAGGTCTTTTTGTGAGATCCAAAAGTAATCCAATCTAGAATACCTATTATGTGGGAATGAGTATTGTTAAGGGAAGAGCAGGAGCGTGTGGCTAAGTTGCTACGTTCAGGCTTCCCCATTATACGTATTGCAAGATCCCTGTATACAGCTTATAGTGAACCCCTGTGCATCAGGGCTAGAGTTTTAGGCAGCCTTCATCATGGATATAAGCACACTAAAACAAAAAAAACTGTCTGCGAGTGCACCAGGATGAATAATTAGAAAGCTTAGTAATGCTTAGAAGTAGGCTAGATATTGAATATTGGCTGAGTTCGCTGAAGTGTGTATTACACTCAGTGGCAGAGTAAGTATTGTTTTAGCCTGGCTTCATGTGCTGGCCTCAGCTGAGGTTAAGGGACCAAGGTGGAGGGGAGCTGCTCTCTTTGAGGGGGGAGGGTCCGGTGTGCTTGTAGTTGTAGATGAGCTTACCAGGTGTCTCTGGCGGGATCACAGCATTTTCTAGGCAAGGCTGTGACTTCTGGGAGCGAGTAGGCTTCACACTCTGTGTGGGGAGGATCTTCTCTTTTCCCCCCTGAAGTGGATGGCTGCCAGCTCGGTCAGGCAGGGCCCCTCGTCAGGGAGTTGATTGATGGCGCAGGGGCGCTGGTCTTTACAGCAGTGGATGCGGACGGCCGCAGCTTCCGCCTATGGGTAGGCCGCACCGCTTCCTGGGTACCCATCGGGCCGCTGGTAATGGCACAAATCCCCCCGGAGTGCTGGGCAGGTGTGATGGCTTGAGTTAGTGTGCTTAAAAAGCACTTAAAGGCTTTAGGAGCGAAGGATGGCTACAGATTTGGTTTGGGAGCTCGGAGCTCTCGTTTCTGGCGTCCTCCCTCATCGACTTCCAGTCACGCCCCTCGATATTACTATTGCATGGTATTTCTCTGCTTTGTATCCATAGTTGACTCTGCTCTATGCCTTTATTTACAAGCTACCCATGGTCTTTGCTCGGAGTGATCACATTATTTATTTATGTAATCTTATTTATTGAATACTTAATCATTTCATCGTCTTTATTTAAATCACTTATTACTTTTTTTTTTCTTTCCTCTTCCTCTTTTTTTGCAACAATCCCCACTTCTCTGCGGTGTGTGCTCCCTCTTCTGGCCCCCTTCAATAACCTGACATGGTAAGGGCACACTTTGATGTGCCCGCGTCTGAGCTATGCTATTTTCATCTCCGGAACCCGCTACTGAGACCCGGTGCATGCTCAGTAACCCCCGGCAGACACTCTGCAGGGAGGTTTTTCCGTGTCGGTGGAGTGTGAGAGCCGGTCACCGCCCCACTGAGTCATCCCAGTGATGGCTCATGTGACTGGGGTGGTGCCGAGCTCCCGCACTCCAGGAAGCCCTTTCTAGGAGCCGGGCTCTGACAGGACTGTCAGCAGAGATTGCTTTGCGATCTCCAGCTGTCTATCCTCAGCACTAATTGAAGGCATTATTTAAACCAGCCCACTAGCATACACTTTAATGTTGTCTGCTGTGGGTCTTGGTTGTCAAAAATTATCTCTTGTAACATCTCAGGTATGGTCTTTTCTTTGTCACTTTTTCTTAATTATACAATGACCATTCATCTTTTAAATATGGATGGAACATTTGACAAGCTCTATTTTATTTAATTCTATATATCACTATATGTATGTATACATATATATTTATGTATGTAAATATATGTATATATATATTTTTTTCTGACAATACCTATACAAATTTACTGGCTTTCCTAATATACTCGCAATGACTACCTTATACTTTTCTTATTTGGTTTACTTTTGTTAGTAATAATTTTTTGTAATTACCATTTTGACCCTTAATTATCAAACAACTCTTCGTTATTTGATCGAGTGTTTTACAGCCCAAGCACATATTTGTGCCTAATAATGCCAAAATCACTACACTTTAAATTGATATTTGTTGATTACTCTGTAACAAAAATCAAAAATTCCTCTCCTCCTTCCTCCTTTTTCTTCCTTTTGATGCCAGGGCTCCTTACCTTTTGGACTTCAGTTATCCATAGGGTCCATACCTTGGAGCGCTTTCACCCCACTTGTGGGAAAGTTGCTGTTGTGACATTGTTCACCAATATTGAACTATGATGATCCACCGGGCAGACGATCGTTGCTAGCTTGTTTTTAAAATCCGCAAACAGTGCGAATCACATTATAACACAATGCATGTAAGTGTCTTGTTTTACCCTCTTTTGGATGTTATAATCATATTTATGGACACCATGCATTTGTAAAAAGTAACATGATGTTGTAGTAATATATGTACTAATTATGTCTTATATGATTTAATTATAGAGGAATAGTTATAGCCATGACTATCACACCTGAAGAAGAAGCTTATTGGCTTTGAATACATTGTGCTATCAACTTGACCATTTATTGCATTTTGTGTTTTTTTCTGGAATACACTGTTTGCATTATTTTAATGTTCTTTAATCATGTTCATGATTTTTTTGAATAAAATACATTTATTACATTATTATTATTTTTTGTGATCAATACAAGTGCCTTTAAAGTCCCACCACCAGGGGAATTTTTTCTTTCTCCAAGCCCAATGATAGGTCATTTAATGTTAAACCTAGCTTGGATTAACCCCCCCACCCCCTTTCTCTTCCACACTCACCCCCCGCCCCTTCTTGGCAGGCAAACACACTTGAACTATTGTAATGTTACATTTGGTCTGTGATTGCCCCTTTGCTGAATTGTCTTCTGTTTTTTGTTTGTTAAAAAAAACAATAAGTTGTCCTAAAAAAAATAAAATAAATCGTAATTAGCTTTATGCACTGATTTATGTATATGTAAGTCATTTTACTATGAACAAGTAGAAAATCAAAATAATACATTCAATATACAGGAATGTGGCATCGAATTACATTGTTAAAATAGTTTTTAGTAACACCTCCACATCTCTTGATTAAATAGACTTTGATTTAAGAAAAGTGTAAAGAACTGTGGCTCATTTTCCATTCTCTTTGGGGCAACTGAGGATTTCACCGATACGAATACTGTGTATGAATTATTGGATAATTTAGAGTACAGTATCAAACATATATTGAAAAGGGGAAAATGGTGGACTAAGCCAAAAGAGGTGTCTTTTAACATACGACTTGCTTATATGTGCAGAACATAGGTGCTTGCAATAATGTTTTCTAATGGAGCTTCCGGGATTTGCAATAAATGGCTAATTTTTATGTAATCACTGCAGATGTTTTAATGTGTGGATATGGAGACATACATTATTGTAACACTAAAGCCCTATTCCTAGGTTTAAGTTTCCACATTTTCAGGTAAGTAAATAGGACATGTATTTATATATTTATGTAATCTAGCTAAAGGTGGCTGGTGGAAAAGGGTTTACCTAAAGATCAGACCTAATTACAGGATTTTGTAATTTTGCTTAGAATGATCTGATTCCCATTTTATTATCAAAATAATTTATATCATATCATACCTTTTCATGACAAGATTTGTCTATTCCAATACCTGCAACTTTATAGCAGACATTGCATCCATGATATCACCTAAAATATGTGTTTTATCACTTAGAAATTTGTGTTATTTCTTTAAGAGATACAGTCTCTAAATCCCAGCATTGCGTGTAGAAAAAAAAAAAAAAAACTGTGCAAAATTCTGCAATGGATTTTATGTGTTAATCATGCACACAATTCTGGCCTTAAATACGCACAATCAAGTTTTTTTTTTTTTTTTTTAACTTAAAATAATCATCACGAAACCTGAACCTAATCTGAATGGAGCATTTATTTGGATTCATACAGTGTATGTAAAAAAATTTGAAAATATAATTATCACAAAACAAATTTCCCATACATTAATGAAGAATGATTTTGACACGAACAATGTCCCAGTCATAGTAATAGCAAGATAGCTGTCACAAGGAGATACAAGTGGTTAATGCTTTTGTTTTAGTCTTGTTTGGGAGACTTGTCAAAATGCTCAATTTCAATGATAGCTTATAAAGCAGTTACCAGGAGAAAACTACATAAGGTAACAAGCATAAAATGACTGCAGAACAATTTGTAGATAATTATTAGAAAATCATTCCCTAAAGCTATATAGAGTACACTGTGTTCTAGCCTCATGGCCTGAAAACAGCGAGAGCTCATTCTTGTTCTGCAAGACAGGTTGCCAAGATGTTTGACATTACCAAAAAGGGTTATTTTAGAATAAAAGCCATCCACCAAACTCTATAATAGCTGTCTCACTGAGCTGAAAGATGTAGCAAACCTTCCAACTGAATGTAATGATGAACCCATTGACAGCATGACATTCAATTCAACAGCAGGTAGATAGCTGAATCAGACAATCATAGAATCAGCGCAATAATTGACCCCGGGTAATATACAGCTAATCAGTATGAAGAGTATTTTAAAACATGACACTGACTTAAATACAGCATGACTCTTAGTTACAGCATACTCAACTTTTCAGCATTTGTGAGACATTTCAGTATTGCGATTAGTTGGTAACTTTAAAATCTCTGCTTAAATGTGTTTGAATGTTTTCAATTAAAACAGAGCAAGTCATATGAGGACACTTTTTATTTTGTTTGAGAGCTTTGTTTTGCAGTGTGTAAAAGTGAATATACAATCAGTTTACCACCCAGCGGCAAACAGCAGTCCTAGCTTCCCGATTCTGTGCTGACGTCTTTTTTGGGCTAAATGTCTTTTTCATAGCTTTATGCCTGTGCCATCTGCTGATGACTACTGAGAATGGCTATGGACCTTACCATGGATCATCATTCTTCACATAAATCTTTTCTGGAAATTAGCAGACTTTACAAAAAAAAAATACTAATACAGATGTATTAATGCAAAGTAATTTTTAATGATCACAATTGTGTGCATGCAAAAAAAAAAAAAAAAAAAATATATATATATATATATAAAACCTAAACAAAATGGGGAAATAAAGGCAAAGGGCAAACAATAGAATAAATATTACACCAATAATTTATCATTTAGCATATAATTTATTAAAAATAGTTAACAAAACTAAACCTGCTCAGCACAGTGCCAATCCACATCCAGCCACAGAGCATAAGTACAGTATATGTCCCTGTGATTCATTTTATGCTGTGATGCACTGTTTTTGAATTTATTCCGATGTAATAATTGTATATATTATCACAATACATATATATTTTTTTCTTATTAGTACATTGAGCTCCTAAAGAAGCTCTTTCTGTGAAATGCATTGGCACATGCCACTCAGCTTCCACATCAATACAGCAATTTATCTATGATTATATATAATATTTTCTCTCTTTTGTATAGTATATGAGTACCCATGTGATTGTTCACAACATAGTGCATTCATTATATTCTGGGTGGTGAGGGCTATACAGGATATGGGGTATTTTTCTGTATGTATTGGATTACCATATTATGCACTTTAGTGTAATGTGTTGACTTATTTTTTTATTTTTTATGTGTGTATATTTTTACTGGAAATAGCATCTTTAATTCCTACACTTTCTTCTATAGTTTGGATTCATACATGACATGACATGACATGGATGTGGTGGTTGTTTACCTAAAAACACCATTGTTGATGTACTGTAAAACTAAAGTCTTTTGGCAATGCTACAAAAAGCTTCCCTATAGCTGAGTACAGGTGGTAATCATTTAGAAATGAACATAGTGGCAGTGAGAACCTTGTTGACAATCTCAATACAACTATGGCTGCCTTTGAAAGACCGTTCTATTCTTAGGTGAAAAATGGTAAATAACGATTTATGACAATGCAAAAATCTACATGGTGTACTGAAGCTATATCTCAACAAAAAGTTTGCTCTCGTTCTTTGCGACATTCTGCTGCTGCTGACTATTCCTTTTGTAATTTACCAGAATAATACTAATAATGACTTCCCAAACCATTTTCTCAGATTAGCTTGCTCCTAACTTACCTAGTCCACTAGGTGTTGGAGAAAATTATGTGGTGAGGGACCTTGTGTCACCAGCAATGCCTTTTCCAGTTTACTTCTCCATGTCCAGTGTGCCAGGCCTGTCTCAATAAACTTCTGATTGTTCTATTGAATTGTTAGCAGGCACACCTTTCTTCAGTAGTTAGGTTTACTATCACTAACCTTGAGACCCAAACATTGTCTCATTACATCAAGGAAAGAGTGTTGCTATGAAGATCAATTTTCTTTCTTATTGTCAAGAAGTTAGGGAGTTTTTGCTCCTGTCTCTACTAACAGAACTTGAACATTAAAGAACAAATGGAACCATCCCCAATTTCTGAACCATTGTTTTCCAATTACATGTAGTCATCTCCACTAAGCTCAACATGAAAGTATATTGTTAAGTGGGAGACAGGCTTCCACATCTAGGGCAGCTAGGGTTCATATTTAGTGATGTGGTTTGGCTATTGGGTGTATTTTCTATCCCCCAAAATGTGTAAATATCATCTTCTAAGACATGCCATCAGCCTGTGTGGAAGCCAGTTTTTTTGCTACCTAAGGCAGAGGACAGACTAAGCAATAACATGCAATGTCAAGCGGCAGCTGCCAAAGCCAGCAGAATATTAGCATGCATAAAGAAAGGGATGTATTCCAGAGATAAAACTATAATCCTACCACTTTATAAAACTCTGGTCTGACCTCATCTGGAGTATTCTGTCCAGTTCTGTTCGCCAGTCCTCAGGAGGGATGTGTTGGAGCTGGAGAGAGTCCAGAGAAGGGCAGCTAAACTAATTAGGGGATTGGAGGACTTTAATTATGAAGAGCGTCTGCAATCGCTTGTTTTTTTCTCCCTGGAGAAGAGACGCTTGAGAGGGGACATGATAGCAATTTATAAATACCTCAATGGTGATCTCAGCATGGGAAAAAGCTATTCAGTCAAAGGGATTGCATGAGGACTCGAGGGCATACAATGCGATTAGAGGAGAAGCGTTTTAACCTCAGGCAACGCAGGAGGTTCTTTACTGTTAAGGCTACAAGATTTTGGAATTCTCTACCACAAGAGGTAGTATCTGCGGGAAGTATGGCTACTTTCAAAAGACTCTTGGATGTACATCTCAAGGATCAGAACATTCAGGGGTATGAGAGATGATTACGGCCATACACACCTACACAGGTTGAACTTGATGGACTATTGTCTTTATTTAACCTCAACTACTATGTAACTATGTAAGGCAAAGTGTGAAATGGCGCTCCTCCCAAACAAAAATAAAAACAAAAAAAAATAAATAATCAAATAAACATTTTAAAATCTTTCATGAGGCAATGAGTTCATCAGAGTCAGAATACACATTCTATAAAAAAAAAAAAAAAAAGGAAAATATGGAGTAGAGAGTTACATTTTCAGGAAACATATTTTATACCTGAAAATTTCTGCAGACAATCATATCCAAACCTTAAAGATTTAAAGCAACCTAGTATAGAATGCAGAAACAAGTAATGTGGTGCAATTAATGGAAGATTGTGCCCAAAAGCGGGTGGTTTAAATGGTAATAAATAAAAAGAACCCAAGCTTGTTCCTGTATACACTGTACATACTATCATGCGTGTACTGTGACTGCCAATGTAGTTAGGCACTATGGTCCCAGCGTCACGCCAGTGCATACTGAGGATTGCCACGGAGACAGTGAGCACGTGATCACTCTTCATGTGATGCAAAAGATGGAGTTCCTGTGGTAGTGGATGGGACGGCGGTCTTCACCTCTATATCCCAGGAATGCTGGATCCCCAACAGCTTGACGAAGTGAGGCCCACCACCCTGGCTTCTCTCCAGTGGCTGAAAGGACTCCCGGGAGAAGGGCCAGTCCATGCTTATCCCCAGTGGTGGGTATGTTCTACGAGTGAGGCAGGGGTTGGCTGGGTTAGTAACGCTGTTTTTGGGACAATTTGTTTGGGGTACTGAGTGGGTGCAGACAATGAGAGGGCCCGTGGAACACAGCCTACCTTAGAAAGGTTGGAAAATACCTCTCTCAGCCAGCCCCCTAGGCCCATCTTATGTCTAAGTCACTCTGGGCCTAATTCAGTATAAGTTTGGAGTAGAGCTGCTCACTTCTCCAGAAATAACTCCAGCCTAAACTCATTGCATCCTAATTAGGTAAGTGGCTGGAGTTAAACCATCAACTAGATGCTTTAATGAATTCGGAGTTGGAGTTAACTTAGACTGAATTCGGGTTTGGAGTTAACTTAGGCTGAATTTGAGTTTGGAGTTAGCCAAATTCCCTTTGTGTTTTTCATAAAAGGAAATTTGTCTATTCTGAATCACTATTACACAGCAATGTCATTTATTATGGTTTATTTTAATTTTAAGGTATAGTTATGTATCTTATGTGTTTTAACCTTTAGATTTTCTAATAGCAGACTACACAGCTGTCTAATTAGCAGTCTTCATTCTTTATTCATCTGAAACTTTCAGGCATATCTGATTGTATTCAGCACTTTAGTGTAGTGGGCTAAGCTCACAGCTAAAGATTGCTAGGTCATGAGTTCAAGCCCCAACCATGATAACACCCTGTGTGCCATAATTTTTTTTTGGCCACATAGTAATACATTGGCTACATCACCTAAAATTGCATGTCAATGGCCTTGTATATTCAAGAAACAAACATGCATATGTGCAGGGTGCAATTATGCATTTGCCAAGTTTCAGTATTTATTTATAGCTGTCTAAAATTTAAGAAGGTGATGGCACACTTGGGATTTGAACTCATGCTCTCAGTGTTTATAGCCAGGAACACTAACCACTAAACCATTGAGCTGAGCATGATTACCCCTGGAATATTTATTCCCATGTTTCAATAGTTAACCACTTCCTTACAGGGCAGTTACACCCCTTCCTGCCCAGGCCAATTTTCAGCTTTTTATACTGTTGCATTTTGAATGACAATTGTGCGGTCATGCAACCCTGTACCTAACACAAATGTATGACAGTATTTTCATAAAAAATAGTGCTTTCTTTTGGTGGTATTTGATCACTGCAAGGTTTTTTTTCTATTGGCAAAAAGAAGACCTAAATGTTTGACCCCTAAAATAATGTGTTTTTGTTTATGTAATAAAATTTGGTAAATCAATATGTTTTTTGTTGCACTGACGAGCATTGATGAGGCTGCGCTGGCAGGCACTGATGAGACACTAATATGCAGCACTGATAGATAGATAGGTGGCACTGATATGCAGCATTGATGGGCATTGATAGGTGGCACTGATGGGCAATGATTGGCACTGGTGGGCAGCACTGAAAGATGGTAATGATGGGCAGCACTGATGAGGAGGGCACTAACAGGTTCCCTGAGCACTGATTGGCATCAATGGTGGCATGGGTGGGCATCCCTGGTGGCTCTAGTGGCATCCCCCAAGGGTCTGCACTGGTAATCAATGCTCTGATTACAAGCACAGACCCCCCCCCCCACACACACACACACACTTACTTTGCATATGAATGCCATTTCTTCACAGCTGAAAGTGGCCCTCACCATGATTAGCCAGTTGATTGTGACCACTTGCTGGAATGTGTGCAAGCCAATTTGGTGTCATTTCTGGTCCAGGGCGAACGCCAAGGTGCCATTTGCAATTTATTGCTTTATTTTAAAAATGGCGCACACAGACAACTAAAATGTATTGGAAATGTTTTACCTAGGCCAGTGATGGTAACCCTTAACCCCCCCCCCAAGATGTTTTTGCCCTACATTTCCCAAAATGCTCATGTACTCTGCAGTGTAGGTGAGCATCATGGGAAATGTTACAAAACACCTGGGTTGCCAAGGTTCATCACTGACCTAAGCCAACTAAAAAGGTGAGTGAGCGCTGTAGCAATCTTTTATTTAGTAATAATTTTTAGTGATTTTTTTATTAAATGTTTTGGTTACATTCATCCACAGCGACTGAATGGAAATTTTGTATTATTCCTTAATTTATATATTTTTAGCTAAATATATACATAAACACTTTAATTTTTTTCTTACAATTTAGCCCCCCCCACACACACACACACAACCCTCCCCCCACATACACACCACCCCCCCCCCCACACACACCACCCCACCCCACACACACACACACACACACACACCACACACCACCCCACACACACACACACACACACACACACACCACCACCACCACCACACACCACCACCACCACCACACACACACACACACCCACACCACCCCACACACCACCACCCCACACCACCACACACACCACCACCACACACCACCACCACACACACCACCACCACCACACACCAACACACACACCAACACACACTTCGCTGGAGTAAATGGAGAAACCCTACCCAAGTTCATACTGTACTGCCATTGCACACACACAAAAAATACAAGAAATGGATTACATTCAACAGACACAAAAGATATCTGAATTACATCTAGACAAATATGAAGAAAAGAAAACAAAAAACCAGGAGCTGTGTACAAATGAATAAGCTTTATTGAACATGTATAAAACATCAGTAATCACTCAAGCAAGCATGTGAAATGTGAAATGTGCAATGCCCCCCCCCCCAAAACCCCCAAATCAAGTAATTTTTATTCAAATTACAGTGCAAAGATACAACATATGATGGATAGATAGAGCTTACAATATCCAAAAGTCAAGCAAAATAAGTTGTAGACACCTTAGTATTAAGCATAAAACATACCCAACATACTTTTATGTTAATTGTTTGCATGAGCCTGCCTTTTCATTTAAATACCATCAAATCAGTAGAACATACAGCTACACAGAGGCATGAAAATAAAAAAAAAACATGTATAGAGTACATAAAGACACACTTTGCAAAAACTATACCAAACAGTTAGAGCATGAAAAGTATTCATCCAACAGAATACACTTACTGCAATATGGATCTTTAGGCATGCCAGCAAACCCCCACCCCAAAAGCAAATTCGGACATAAAGACCTGTGGCCCTTCCACAGGCCAAATGATATGATCTCATACATCCCTTTATATAACCTTGGTTAAACTACACCCACCCAGTATAGGAAACGCCCAGCAAAGTAATTAATTGGGTCTGTTGGTTCCTAAACCAAAATCACCAGTTCACTAATGAATGAGTGTTTGGCTGGCCATCCATGATCAAAGTTTCTTACAAGTCAACACACATAAGAAATGCTTTCAATAATCTCAGCATGAGCACAAAGTGGCTTTTTCATTTAGACTAATGCCTCGTACACACGTACTGATCGTCGGCCGACCGATCGGCCGTCTTTTGTCCAGGGCTGTCCTGTCTGTTGAAAACTGCAAAAGACTGCACACGAATTTTGTCGGCCAACAACAGACGACTGCAGAAGTGATGTCATGTGATGGTTAACTTTCCGTGTGTTTTTTCTTTTCTGAGCATGCTCAGTCTTGCAAATCTGCTGATTGTCGGCCGAATTCTGTACTGACTGCCGAACAATCGGCCGTTCTGGTGTTGGCCAACAAAAATTTTAATGCCTGCACGACAGATTCTGTTCGGCCGAAAATGCGATGTCGGCTGTCGGAAGCATCATACTAACAAGCCTACAATCGGCCGATCGGTCGTCGGCCGAATATTTACGGCCGACAATCGGTACGTGTGTACGAGGCTTAAGGCTGGCCATACATGTTCCAATTTTCTTACAATTTTCTGTCCAATTTTCTTGAAATTTACCTTCAAGTATGTAGTACAAAGGCCTGCCTAATTAGATACAAGTGAATGTGTTTTTTTAGCTTTGACCTCACATTATGTGGTTTGTGGTAGATCTACCAGAAAATTGTACAACAAAAGTTGAACATGTATGGCCAGCTTAATGGGCCATACACACTATAATGCCTCGTACACACGTACCGATCTTCGGCCGTAAATATTCGGCCGACGACCGATCGGCCGATTGTAGGCTTGTTAGTATGATGCTTCCGACAGCCGACAGCGCATTTTCGGCCGAACAGAATCTGTCGTGCAAGCATTAAAATTTTTGTTGGCCAACACCAGAACGGCCGATTGTTCGCCAGTCAGTACAGAATTCGGCCAACAATCGGCTGATTTGCAAGACTGGGCATGCTCAGAAAAGAAAAAACACAGGGAAAGTTAACCATCACATGACATTACTTCTGCAGTCGTCTGTTGTTGGCCGACAAAATTCGTGTGCAGTCTTTTGCAGTTTTCAACAGACAGGACAGCCCTGGACAAAAGACAGCCGATCGTTCGGCCGACGATCAGTACGTGTGTACGGGGCTTAAGATTTTCTGAAGACTTTTTCCTTTAGATTTACCAAAACCAGATAATATGAGGTCAAACCTAAACACTTTCAATTTGTATGCAATCTGGCAGGCCCTTGCACTACATAGAAAAGGTAAATCTGAAGGAAAAAGTCTACGGAAAATCTTATAGTGTGTATGGCCATACATGTTCAATTTTTGTTGTACAATTTTCTGATAGATTAACCACAAACCACATAATGTGATGTCAAAGCTAAACAACACTTTCACTTATCCAATTAGGCAGGCCTTTGTACTACATACTTGAAGGTAAATTTCAAGAAAATTGGACAGAAAATTGTAAGAAAATTGGATCATGTATGGCCATACACACTATAAGGTTTTCTGAAGACTTTTTCCTTCAGATTTACCTTTTCTATGTAGTGCAAGGGCCTGCCAGATTGCATACAAATTGAAAGTGTTTAGGTTTGACCTCA